>NC_134266.1:233129785-233471451 GCF_031893055.1 Leptodactylus fuscus | reverse complement strand
CTACAAACGCCGGCAAGAAAAGCAGAAAATAACAGATATCTTCGTGTCTGCTATTTCTACATTACATGAGCAAATGTCTTTATACAGTAATTTCTGCACTTTTTCACATCAAAGAAGAATGTCTCCACCCTAGAAAAAAGGCAAAAAAACCATATTGAAATACTGTCATCATAAAACATAGATCTTGTGCCTGAAAGCGAGAGGAGAGCGCAGACTTTTCTTTAAACAGAATGCCAACGTCTGCAGAAGTTCTCGGAGAAATCAGAGATTATTACAAGTGATAGCGGCTGAATATATTGCTGTAGTAAGAGATCAGAACATGATTTTTCCCTTCATGAGATTTATGGGCTTTAGTTTTTTTTGTCAGCTCTGTGCCGATTACACCATGGATAATAATAAAAGATTGTGAATTGTGGTTTAATATATGAGAAGTAAAGCAGGTTCCCAGCTGCGTACAATGGGATTGCTGGGGTTTGAAGCATGGCTGTAACAATCTGTGCCACTAGTTTGCTGAAAAAAGTTAGCAACTGATGGTTTACAACTTTTTATCCCAATTGCAACTATAATATCCATAAGGGATGTTTTTATGTCGCCTTCACCATCTTTCAAAAAGTGGACAGGGCCGGACATGGGTGGGCGGATTACCTATGCATAATTCACTTACTTTTATCCCACTTTTGTGGCAAAAATTCTGCTGAGATGTGTGATCTGGTGGATGAAGAGGCCTGCGCCTTGTTATAAATAAATATATAAATCCTCTGCCGTCGTAGGGACCACGCTGATCTCTTTCCTCTCATACAAAGGACTGTTCTGAGGAAGAGCTGTATAGTCCTGATGGACAGGATGGATTTGTATAGAGTTATATTGTAGGGCATGAGCATGTTCAGCTCACACTCCCAACATCACCCAACTGTGACTAACCAGAGTAGGATAAATTGGGTCGATTATGAATATGCAAAAAAGCAAGATCAAAGGTGCTCATTGTTCTTCTTTATCGATGATCCATTAAAGCATCATGAATTTAGTAACATGCCATTATAATCCATGCCTATGCATTTTGGACCAATGTGGTCTCAGGAATTTTCAAGGATATAACTGGTGTTAATACCATATTGTGTACAGATTATAGGGATAATGTCACTCCTTAGGGAGAGATCACCTTCTCAGGTGTGTGGAGACTTATACAGCCATAGTTGCTCCACTTTAAGGGAACATGGGAAGAATATGCAAATCTGTCTCCCAAGATGTAAACAGGGAGACAGTGCCTCTGTTATGCTGCCCTCTATAGGAAGCACCCTGAACATCATGCCCGGCTTTCCCAGAAGTCTTTACTGCATAATGCGGGGTTATAACCAAATCAATTTCTCAGCTACGGACGGCACCATTTCTGTCTCTTTGGACTTCATCAGCACAATTCATATTGTGTACAGTTATTATGGCTTATCGGGGGAGTCATATATGTATCATGCAGAATGGAAACTTAGGTTTTTTGGGGGGAATGGTTTACTTGATTTCACACAATGGTATCCAGTCCTGGTATGACTCCTAGAATGAATTCTACTCTGAATAATTCTTTCTGGTGCTAACACCTAGTTGGCAACTGTTCTGGACTTGATGGTACAGTCCTACGTTCCAAGAAGAAAAAAAAAAAAAAAATTTAGCATTTTCCAGCCCGAAAATGGGATGTGACTTATAATAACCCTGCCCAAAGCCAAGTGGCTTCACCTATGTTATGGGCAGCCCTAGGCAGTTTGGAGGCAGTAACAAGGACTCGTCTGAAGAGGGACCTAAGTGTGCTAACATTCTGTTAAATTAGGGGAGCTACGTATCAAAGAAAGGTTAGTGATGCCGTCATATGACTTTCAAAAACTCGCACAACATAGCAGAATAATCTGACGCATGTAGGCCCCAGTGCAAAATTTGGAACAAGGCCTTCAAATTACTATATGTCATTATTGGGGTCTTCTTGTACGGTAGAGGGGTCCCAGAGCTGAAGAGGAACCTAGTTCTCCAATACTAGGTGGAAAAGCTTCCTAGATAGATGTCTGTTTTTGCAGTCACACCGTGATTCAGTATCTAAACTATTAAAAACATGTATATATAATGTTTTATTTATATAGCAGTGACTACAACCATCAAAGCCGTGAATACAATTGGGCAGGACTGCTCTTATATCCATATAAATACCCTGCGGTGGATCTACTGCTTGGGCTGCATTTTGTAGAATTTGATTCCAGCCATCACTTGTCATGTGATATAGTTGAATGCATAAAAAATGACGACATTTAGTGAGTCACCTGTCACCATTCATTGCCTGATATGTCCTCATGGTCCTATAAACAATCTATATAATGACGGCTCTATTGAAGCACAGAATTATTTTCCTGCCACCCAGGTCCTGCACAGAATCTGACCTGTCAAGGTTGGAGTACTTGGTAACCCCACCATGTATGTTTCAGCGTTCATCTTCGATTCACTATTTCAATAGCCTGGTATCGACATTCTGCATTTCATAACCTCCTTTGGGAAACCGTGATATTTTTATCAAGATGTGTAGTGGCAGTGAAGGAGTCTGAGACCACTACTTGTCCTCTCACTCTGTCTTACCAGCTGGCGACTGTGGTTAGTAACAGGGATCCGGCACTCTTCTACTGTTACCCTATTTCTCCTCTTTACATCCATTAAAGTCGGTACTAGTGATGCTGACAATGGGGCAGGACAGCAAATTAGTAGAAAAGCTATTGAACACAACACTGACTCCTGTGAATTATTAATGGCCTCAGCAACCTAATGAGTAAGAGGATATGCTGGGCAGCAAAGTGATAGCCCAACAAGGTCACAGGACCCAATGTGAAGTCCTGCCCAGTCTCATGTCTAGCAGATATGTATTTATATAAGTGCTACCTCCATCAATAGCTCTCAGGATGATGACAGCACATCCGTCCTGGCTTATATGGCAGGATGTATCATTATTACTAGAAAAGATTCATAGTAAGAGCCCCTGTTTGAGAACAATAAGGTATACTCTTAGTACATAGCATTACAAAAATATATGTTATATTCGGTCCAGACAAGGACTTGTATTAACAGATAAAATAACCAAAAAATATGCATTATATCATATAGTAACTTCGATCCTGTTGGTATGGAAGTCATTTTAGGTCTGCTGTATCTCCACCATATCTACATGTCCTAGAGTCATAATGGAACTTTCCGAGTAAGAGAATGTTTTTTAAAAGAAATATCCATTAGCATGAATATTAAACTAAAAAGTACTTGTATGCCAAGGCCTTGGGCTTAGGATGAGTCGGATTCTTTCTTGAAAACGTTAGATATAAAATGTGATAATATGACATTGTCCATTGTTCCCTCTGCTCCACAAGTAATAGGGCAGAACCTCTTTACTCCAGACAGCTGCCCCTATTGTGGTCCTCTTTGTTTAGTAGTCCAGCTGCTTTGCTCATATGTTTGTGAGATTTACCATATAAATGCATCAATTATATTCCATAGACATTACAACATTGATAACCATTATGATATTACATGAAAAGTGCTAAGAAGTTGTCATAACACCACCAGTACTACCCCAACTACTGAATGCTAATGTATTCTTCATAGAGACCAATAAAGAAGTCCACAAAAAGCAGTTTCTCCAGTTGTACGGCGAGATCAGGAAATAAGGCGTTGTGAGATCCTCCATGAAATCATTAAACGGGTTATCGAGATTTTGGAAATTACAATAAATGCCTGTCCTTCTGATATTAGATTGATGCAGGCCCAACCTTCGAGACCTCCGCAGATCAGCTTTATCCCCTTGCAGTATCAATAACCACTGCTACTACAAGTATGGCGAGTGAGCAGCGCAGGGTACGGCATGTAAACAATGCCTGGAGCGGAGCACTCTGGGAAATAACTGATCTGTGATGATGATCTCAATAATTGGACCCCCCTGATCTATAGTTAATGGCCTAGTTAAGGGTAAGGCCCCACGTAGTTAAACACCGCAAAAAAAAAAAAAAAAAAAAGACTCGGAAGTGCATCACATTATTTACCACAGTGTTTTTCATTGTGTTTTTACAAAGGGTTTCTCTGCGGATTCTTCACCCTTATAGTTTTAAGCTAAGGTCCCAATTGTACCGAAATGCAGTTAACAAACGCAACCGTGTCTTTCATTAAGTTTTTTTCAACAGCTTTTCTTACTTTATTAAACCTTTAGGAAAGCTGCCAACTTTTCTGCAGGTATAACTGACATGCTGCACTTTTCTACTGCAATATTTTTTTTCTGCAGCGTGTGGATGGGATTAGCCAGGAGGCTTATGGCTCTGCCCCTTCACACCCCCACCCTGCTGCCCAATTGGGAAACTGGCGAGGGCGGAGCAAAAAAGAGTCACAATTCTTTACACAAACCATTTGCAGCTTTTTATACCTTGTACACCAGAAAACTGCCATACAAGACATAATACATCTGCCCCATCACATGCTGTTTATTTGTTTCAGTCCCAACCAAAATGATATGTTATGTCTTCTCTCATGATTTTATCTTTTATGTCATCTAAATAGTTATTAGAGACGACACCTCTCTGCATTTTACTTGTCATTTTACTTGTCTTACACTTCTCTAATTGTGAAGTGTTGCAAAATATGTTCTTATATAATTATGTATAAATGAAATAAATGGAATTTATTAAAATACTGCATAGTATTGTCACATGTCACAGCGCACATCGCACATCACTTCCCACCTCTCCAGCTCCAGCTCCTCCTAGAACATGCAGCTCCTGATAATATTTACAATGTTTACATGTCCCTTAAACTTTAGTGGGGGTATCACAGCAGTACCTACACCCCTGCAGATCAAATTAAAGTAAATAACCCCTTTACAGCTGCATTGCGAAAAAGACTGTTGCGGAAATGCATTGCGTTTTTTTCCATAACATTTTTTACAAAGTCTACAGAAGAAAACTTTCTTCCCTTATTATACCTACATGGAAAATGGTAGCGTTTACGTAGGTATAATTGGCCTGCAGTGATTTACAAAAATGCTTGCGTTCTTTAAATCGCTGCATTTCCACTTTGCAGGTACCGTAAAATGCAGTGTTTTTTCCACAGCGATTCCATGGTGGCCAAAACACTTTATTTTCGCCAAATGGGGCATAATAATGTGTGCAGGGGTCACTATGGGGCATAATAATGTGTGTAGGGGACACTATGGGGGATAATACTGCGTGCAGGGGCCACTATGGGACATAATAGTGTGTGCAGGGGCCACTATGGGGCATAATACTGTGTGTAGGGGACACTATGGGACATAATACTGTGTGCAGGGGCCACTATGGGACATAATAGTGTGTGCAGGGGCCACTATGGGGGATAATACTGTGCAGGGGCCACTCTGGGGCATAATAGTGTTTGCAGGGGCGACTAAGGGACATAATGCTGTGTGCAGGGGCAACTATGGTCCGTAATAGTGTGTGCAGGGGCCACTATGGGGGATAATACTGTGTGCAGGGGCCACTATGGGGCATAATACTGTGTGCAGGGGCCACTATGGGGCATAATACTGTGTGTAGGGACCACTATGGGGCATAATACTTTGTGCAAGGGCCACTATGGGGCATAATAGTTCATGCAGAAATCTGGGGAGAGGGGGGGGGGATGTCAGTTGGTCAGGGTCTTCAGGGGAAGGTAGTCATTGGCCCATGTCAAAATTTCGTCACGGGCCCTGCCATTCCTAGTTACGCCACTGGATACACCTAATCAATGCATAATGGATGACACTCAACCATCAAAAGCAAATGAAGGTAAATAGAACGGATGCAAAACAATTCCACAACAGCCATTAAAAACTGATTGATTTGTATGTTTTTCATGGCTGAGAAACGGACGGAGTCATGTGAATATAGCCATATATACTTCCTTTCTGTTCTTTACCTAATACTTAGTGTTAGATTACAAATTCTTATGCTGTGGATGTCCACCATTACAACCATGTCCAGTCTGGTAATGGCATTACAACATATACTATTTAATAAATCGCAGCACTAGTCGCTTCCCAGACACAATCCTCAAGACACGTCTGCTCATTATTACTATAGTGGACCCTAAAAAAAACTTAGTATTTTACAGGAAATTGACAAAATGCAATATTCAACCAAATAAGCACAATGGTATTTACAGCTGATGTTGCCTTAGGCATTGTATGTCAATGAATCCTGAATTAGAAACTTTGCCTTGAGCAATGACACCAACTAATAATACTAATAGCCATTATGTATATAATGCAGCAGGAAATGCACAAAAGAACACGTATAAAGCCATCAATACCTGAAAATAAAACAATAAGGACAGAACGTCCTGACTGCAAGAGCTTACAATCTAAATATGATGTGGGAATCATGCACATAATACCAGGAGATGATTCCTCCCGTGTATCAGCCATTCACATGTATATTGGGCAACATAATATAAGACACATAGAGACGTCACTAAGCCGGTCTGTACATTGCGATGTGAAGAGTAAAGTAAAGTAAAAAGCGGAGGTGATAGAAGACAAAACAATAGGAAATATTTATCTCCTAAGGCTATGGATGGAACAGAATCTGCCAGCAGACAACTATAAGAGAAATGTCTATTAAAAGACTGTAAACTGTTAGTGGCCAGAGCCGTTCTATAGGGGGTCCCTCGCTCACATAATATATACCACTTTTGTAAATAGCAGAAGGTAAGTAGGACAGCTTTCCTATTCCTGGAGATGTCTAGAACTTTAAGTTAATGCACCTTGTTGTCAATTGTACACTTAAAGGGGCTCTATCACTAGATTTTCTGGTTTTTAGATAAACATATGCCTGAATAGCCTTTAACCGGTTAAGGACCAGGCCCAAAAGTATGTTAAAGACCAGGCCTTTTTTTTCAAAACTGACATGTCACTTTAAATGGCAATAACTTTGAGATGGTTTAACTTACACAAGTGGTTTTGAGACTGTTTTTTTCGTAACACATTATACTTCATGTTAGTGGTAAATATTAATCAATATTTGTGTATTTATTTATAAAAAAAACTAGGAAATTTGATGGAAATTTGGAAAAAATTGCAATTTTCAAAATGTGAAATTCTCTGCTTTTCAGGCAGATAGTCATACCACCCAAATACATAAATAAATATTATCTCCCATATCTCTGCTTTATATCGACATCATCTTTTGATTGTCTTTTAATTTATTTTGGACGTTACAAGGCTTACAAGTGTAACAGCGATTTTCTAGATTTGCAAGAAAATTCCCCAAACCAATTTTTTAGGGACCGCTTCAGTTCTGTAAGGAATTATAAAGGCCTGTATAATAGAAACCCCCATAAATCACCCCATTTTCAAAACTACACCCCTCAAATTATTCAAAACAGCATTTGGGATGTTTGTTAACCCTTTAAGTTTTTCATAAGAATAAAAATAATATGGCAGTGAAATTTAGACATTTTATTTTTTTTCATTAATACATTCATTTAGACCTAAAATTAACACATTCACAAAGGGTTAAAGGAGAAAATGCATCTCACATTTTGTTATGCAATTTCTCCCGTGCACAGAAATACCCCACATGTGGGCGTAAACTGATTTTTGGGTACACAGCAGTGCATGGAAGGGAAGGAGCGACACTGGGTGTGTGAACAGCAGATTTTGCTGGAATAATTTTCAGGCACCATGCCTCATTTGCAGAGCCCCTAGAGTACCAAAACAATGGAAACCCCCCAAAAGTGACCCCATTTTAGAATCTACACCCCTCACAGAATTCATCAAGGGGTATAGTCAGCATTTTGACCCTACAGTTGTTTCACAGATTTTACTAACATTGGGATGTGTAAATGAAAAATTACTAAAATGTCACTTTATCCCCAAAGTTTTAATTTTCACAAGGGGATAAAGGACTAAAAGCCCCCCACAGTTTGTTACACAATTTCTCCTGAACACGGCAATACCCCATGTGTGGCCATATTCTGCTGTATGGGTACATGGCGGGGCTTGGAATGGAAAGAGCACTATTTGGCTTTTGGATGGCAGATTTTGCTGGAATAATTTTAGGTGCCATGTCTCATTTGCAGAGCCCCTAGAGTACCAATACAGTGGAAACCCCCTAAAAGTGACCCCATTTTGGAAACTACACCCCCCACAGAACATATTAAAGGGTAGAGTGAGCATTTTGACCCTACAGCTGTTTCACAGATTTTATTAACATTGGGGCATGAAAATGAAAAATTACTTTTTTTCCAATAAACTGTCAATTTAGCCCCAAATTTTTCATTTTCACAAGAGGATAAAGGGGAAAAAGCTCCATAAAGTTTGTTAAACAATTTCTCCTGAACACAGAAATGCCCCATATGTGGTAATAATCTGCTGTATGGGAACATGGTGGGGCTCAGAATGGAAAGAGAGCTATTTGGCTTTTGAAGGACAGATTTTGCTGGAATATTTTTCACGTCCCATGTCGCATTTGCAGAGCCCCTAAAGTACCAATACAGTGGAAACCCCCTAAAAGTGACCCCATTTTGGAAACTACACCACTCATAGAATTTATCTAGGGGTATACTGAGCATTTTGGCCTCACAGCTGTTTCACAGATTTTATTAACATTGGGATGTAAAAATGAAAAATTACTTTTTTTCCCAATGAATCGTCCATTTAGCGCCATATTTTTAATTTTGCAAGTAGTTAAAGAATTAAAAGCCCCCCACAGTTTGTTACAAAATTTCTCCTGAACACGGCAATACCCCATATGTGGCCATAATCTGCTGTATGGGTACATGGTGGGGCTCAGAATGGAAAGAGAGCTATTTGGATTTTGGAGGGCAGATGTGGCTGGAATAGTTTTCAGGTGCCATGTCGCATTTGCTGAGCCCCTAAAGTATCAATACAATGGAAACCCCCCATTGTGACCCCATTTTAGAAACTACACCTGTCAAGGAATGAATCAAGGGGTATTATCATTTTGTGCCTAAAATGCTTCCAAAAAATGAATGTCCAAAATGAAAATTTAAATTTTGAAAGAAATATGCCATTTCGGTGCCCCATACATTGCACCCACTTTGTGTTGTCAGAGACCTGCACTCCTAAAACTATTAAGGGGCCATCCCGAGGGGCAAAAAATATATATATGTGGGTGTAAACTGCTGCTTGGGCACACAGGAGGGCTCAGAAGGGAAGGAGCACTGCGCTTTTTAGCTTTTGGGGTACAGATTTAGAGGGACTTTCTGGGGGCCATGTTCCTTTTGGAGAGACCTGGAGGTAACTGTAAACCCCATTTTGTAGGGGCAAGTTTAGGGTCTCTGCAAAAGTGTCATGGCATCCAAAAACCAAACCGTCTGCGCTCCAAAAACCCAATAACCCTTCTTCCCTTCTGTGTCCGGCTGTGCCCTAATATCAGTTTATACCCACATATGACATTACGTCCGTTATCCCGGGTACACCAGTGTCATACATGTGTCATACATGTGGCATAAACTGCAGTTTGGGTGCACAGCAGGGCGCAGAAGGGAAGGAGCGCGATGAGGCTTTTGGAGTACAGATTCAGATGTTTGGTATCTGGACGCCATGCCATGTTTGTAGAGCCTGTAAGGTACCAGAAAAGTGGATTCCCCAAAGGAGTGACCCCATTTTGAAAACTGCACCCCTCAAAGAATTTCTCAGGGGGTGTAGTGAGTATTAGTATCCCGGACATGACTGCACAGCGGATGGCGAAGAGGGAATGTGTAAGCGGTGCGGAGTACATTGCAGACACCAAATTCCCTGCTATGTCCCAGTAGCTCCTATGATTGGGGGAGTCACTCTGGGGCTCATTTTGGGGGTCACTTCTGGTGTCTTTCCCTTGTAAACTGTAAATCTGGGGTGTCTCCTGAAGTACACTGACACAGCTTATACATTCCCTTCCTGACGCCGCCAGTTGTATTCTAATAATTTGGCGATTTTGGGTTTTTTTGTCTTCACATTGGTAGATGCTATATTTTCTTTATTCTTTTGGTGACGCGGCCATATAAGGGCTTGTTGTTTGCGGGATGTGATATATTTTGTAATGACACCATTTTTGGGTGCCTACAACATACTGAATACATTTTATTAACTCTTTCTTGCTGGATTTAAAAAAAAATAAAATCCTGGCATTGAGTTGTACCCTTTAAATTTTTCGCCATGCAGCGTACAGTAAAAGTAACATGTTCCCTTTATTCTGCGGGTTGGTACGGTTACGGCGATACCTCATTTATACTATTTTTTTATGCGATACTAATTCTGCAGAACAAAAACACATTTGGGGACATAAATCAGGGATTTTTGCATCGCCATCTTATGAGAGGCGTAACATTTTTATTTTTCGGTTGACAGTGTTGGTTGAGGGCTTATTTTTTGCGGGACAACCTGCGCTTTTTATTGGTACTGTTGTGGGGTGCATATGATTTTTTGATCACTTTTTATAGCATATTTTGTAAGGTGATATGGTGAAAAATCACTACTTCTGGCGGGTTTTTTCCGTTTTTTTTTTCAGATGTACACCGTATACATTAAATATTATTTCAGTTGTATTGTACAGGTTGTTACGGACGCGGCGATACCAAATATGCATTGTTTTTATTAATTTTTAGTACTTTTTTATATAGTTCATTTTGTATAGAGAAAAAGGGATTTTTGGGCTTTATAACTTTATTACTTTTTTCATACACTACTTTTTTTTTAACTTTTTTTTTTTTTAACTTTTTCATGTGTCCCTTTAGGACACTTGAATCAGTTGATGCTTTCATGAAAGCATCAACTGATTTTGTATAGTAGCTTGCAGGACACGAGCAGGACATGAGCCTGCTCGTGTCCTGCAAGCAGCAGAGGAAGTGAGACACATCGCTCACTTCCTCCATCGGTCGGCAGGATCAACCAGGTATGTGGGGCTCCGGTAGTCTGGGGTCACTGGCCAGACCCCAGACTACCTTCTACTGACATCGGCACCCCCCGATCTCGCCGCGGGGGGTGCCGATCAGCTTCAATATGCGGCGGATCCCTTTCGATCGCGCCGTGATGTTTCACGGCACGATCGAAAGGGTTAAAACGTTCAGTCGGAACTGAGTCCGACTGAATGTTGTTGAGGGGGTGGTTAGGTGTTAGTAACACCTAATACCTGCCTTCCCCCCGCCCCACCCCCTGCCTAGTGAGTCTCTGAAGACCGGCCGTAAATTTACAATCGGCTGGTCTTAGAGACCAGGACTGCTGGCCGTAAATTTACGGCCAGCGGTCCTTAACCGGTTAAAAGAGGCCTTTAAAAGAGGCTATTCAGGTACTGCTAAAAGTTTTTGAAACCCCCCTGTTTTTCTGAATTACCATTAAAATGTATATGCAAATCAGTCCTACCATGCATGGTGGGCATTCCGTGTACCCCCCATTCCTGCGTCATACCTTGTTCACGTCCTACTCTCTTCTTTGACGGCCTCCTCCTTGCGATTCACCACCTTCAGCCCGACGGCTTAGATCGGAATCTCGCGCATGCGCATGTTACTGTGCATGCTCCCACGCCATTTTTGTGTAGAGAACTGCTCATGCTACTGCCCATGCATTGGCTGGATGTAGTGAACCGCAAGGAGCAGGAAGTCAAAGAAGAGAGGAGGGCATGAACAAACTAAGTTGCGTGGGGAAGGGGGGGTGCACGGAACGCCCACTGTGCACGGTAGGACTGATTTGCATATACATATTACCGGGGGGTTCAAAAATGATTAGCAGCACCTGAATAGCCTTTTTAAAGGCTATTCAGGCATATGTTTATCTAAAAACCGTAAAATCTAGTGATAGACCCCCTTTAAGATGGCCATACACATTAGATCAGTGGTTCTTAACCTTGTTTGAGGTACCGAACCCACCAGTTTCATATGCACATTCACCAAACCCTTCTTTAGTGATAAATCAAATATGATTTATTTCCAAATTCAAGACATAGGTATATGTTTTTTTACTGGTACACAAAATGAACCGTGCATAGGTCCTAGGGTTCGATCGCACCCTGGTTAAGAACCACTGCGTTAGATGATTGTGGCTGAACCAACCAACTTTGGCTGACCAACTAGTGCCTATTGGGTTGTCTCAACCTTCTTTTGATGGCAGATGTTAGGGGAAACATTTCAACATGCCTCACCCTTTGTAGTTATGAAAGATAAGTTGCTGAATTGTCTGACAGAGGATTATTCCCATCACCCAATGAGAACATATGTCTACTTGGCCAAGATGAATATGCAGGTGTATGAAAAGGTTTGTAGGAGTAGCTATTGGCCAACACCTACCTAAAGGGTATGACCATGATTACTTGAGGCCACTCCAGCATATCATAGGGACACTAAAGGACAATTTCAGTAATTGTACTAAATGCCTAGGGACTTAAAGGGGTATTCTCATTTGGGACATTTGTGGAGTATCCATAGGATCCCACCACTCAGACCAACATCTCCTCTAACTATGGGGTTCCAGAAAGAGAAGAATACACTGTGTATGTATAACTCCCTCAACTAACTTCTTTGGGCCTTTGAAGATTATCCACGGATGTGGAGAATGAGCTGTAATAGTGTGACCTGACCACTGCACAATATCCCGCTCTGCAGACCAGGCTTATAACATTTGAGCTCTGCAACGTCTTGGTGTCAGACCCCTGCCAGTCTCAAATCAATGACCTACCTTAAGGATAGATCATTCATTGTGGGTCCTGGAAAACCCCTTTAAAATATTAACTGGAATGTGCTGATGGTGGAAAGTAAGTAAACTTACTAGTCGGGACATGTTGCACAGTGCTGAAAACTGTAGCCATATACAAATATTATACCCGCAGAGACATCTCATCCATGCTGCCCTCATCGACATCAGTTACGGCACTTGTGGCCCTTACCTTAATTTTATATAAGATCTCATTGTTAGGTTTATTCCTTTGTAATAAACAGGATAAAAAGAATAATGGATTTTACCATGAACCCTGTTTACCCGAGCTCTCCCTGCCTTGTCAAGCCCTTCAGTAGTATCTGGGATAAGAAGCCATAGAAAGAGCAGTGCACCTGGATAATGAAAGACTGTAGGGTAAACTTTCCGCAGGGCAGCTGCTTGCAGATAAAAGACCTGGAAGTGTTTCTCTTATCAATACAAAAAGCATTTTTAGAAAAAGAACCCTTGAGACTTGACCTCTGACCCTCTTGTACTAGGAGAAGAAGATGTTGGATTGTTGCCTCGGGAGATGTTGGTGTAGCAGAGTGCTGGGTGGAAATTATTGATTACTCATTGAGTCTGTTCTCAGAATAAATTGAGATTTTGGCAGAAAATGTGCTCTGCAACATTTCACATATTAATTATGATATTAAATGCACAACTTGGCAGACAGGTTGGTATAGGAGGATATGCAGTCTGCATTGTGATGTGTGTAGAATGAGAGGTTGTCTTGAATTGGTTAATATGAGCAACCCTTTCCTGGCAAGAATAAGGCTCATTTTGTAAGTAATTATTCCTGGTAGGAAATCTATATACAGGACATTTCTTCTTATGTCTGAAGTTTTGACATTTTTTTTGTAAAGACCCAACAAGCATCCATTATTTTATCTATAATTCCAATCTTGACCCATAGGTCAGATTTTAATTCATATTATAGACTGCCTTTTTACTGCCTGGGGTTAGTACAGCTTTCCACACTTACTGTAGGACCGAACAATTAGAAGTCCACTGAGCCATAACTTAAAGTTTCTGTACCTAATTTAAAATCTGTCACGGGCCCCCCTTCTACCATGGGCCATTTATCATAACGGTCAATGACGGATTATAATATGAGTGGTTTGGGCAGCCACTTCAGGACCAAAGACCTCATGCCCCCTTGCCGCTCTCTCCTCTGGCTTTACGACCTGCACAGATATAGTAATGTGACCTAATCTGTGCATGTCTTTTAAAAGTAATGGTATGTGCAGAGTTTTTTGCAGGTGGATTTTAAGGTGGAATCTACCTCAAAAAAAGCCTCTGATTTGTCCCAATTATTTCACTGGGAGTCAGGCAGATTTTTTTTTTTCAGCTGGAGGAAAAAAAGCAACATGACACTTTATCATGTGGATTCAAACTCCATTGAAATGAATGGGAGGTGGAAAAAAACACTGCTAAAAACTCCTAGCATTTTTTTCTGCCTCCCATTCATTTCAATGGGCTTTCCAAAGTTGAGACAGGAGCAGGGGAGGGGTGTCATTCTGAGCTACTGTCTACCTCTGGTTGGAGCCCTGAATCACACCCCCTTTGCTGCTCCTGCCTGACACCACCCTCCTGACAGTACCGCCGTATATTAGGTACCAAACTAACTATACTGATTACTCCGGAACAGTGGGGACTGGAGAGAAGATTCCAACTGCACTTGAATCAGTGGAATGGCACATATTAATAGTTGCAAAGTACTGGGGGTTTTGGAGATGATGAAAGGTCCCCATTAAGTGTTTGGTCATGGATTTGTTCAGTAGTTTGTACTTGGGTAGGGTTTTCTGGTCAAGAATCAATTTTGGGGTCTATATTTGTTATGCAATCTAGTTTGGGGACTGTTTTAACATACGGGTCTAGAATCTATATTTGTTTAGGAGGCCAGTACTCAGTAACCCCTATTTAAGCGTGGCACACACTCAGGGGCTGAGCAGGTATCACAGCTGCAGGCAGAGGCATGATGCGATGTTTACATTACCCAGGGGTTTCCGTCCTAATCCCCAGCGAAACTGGATAGGGAACGGCTTCCTGGAGGTCAGGTTTAAAACCCATTCATTTGAATTGGATTTTAAAGCAAAGCTGTGAAGCTGTTTTTTTGGATGGACACAAAGTCCTGCATGTGTCCGTGCAAAAAATACGGCTTCACCGCGGAGAGGCTGCATACAGACACTGGTGTTTTGCTGGTAAACCGTTCCCTATCTAGTTTCTCCAGGAATTAGGATGGAAACCCCTGGGCGGACAGCAGACCCTGGTGTGAACGCTCCCTAACTTGGAATAGACCAAAGAATAGCTATCATGTCACCAATGTAAAAATTAAACCCAAAAGAAAATGGCACATCTAGTGTGACTATAAGGGCTACTAAGGCTTGAAACGCGTAACCGATGGTGTTCCACCTGATTTCTGTGAAGTTTATGGATACGCAATTAATTTGCTGTTTTTTTTATGGATTCTTTCCTTTGAGGATGTCTCCTTCATCTGGCAACTATGTGGCATCTGTATAAAGTACTACATTAATTATGTGAAAATATTGGATAAATTGGGTAAAATAAAAGGATTTTTAATTTTGGGCTGGAGGAAGTTATGGCATGGTACATGGTTTATACAGCTTTGATTATTGCTTTAAGTTTTTATACAATTTTCTTTTCATAAGAAGAATAAGAGTGTTTTTACTTTTTGAGATTTAGAGAACAGAGTGCTTACATTTGTCTCTGTTATTACCATTTAGTAAGAAAGATATAATTATTTCGGTTGTCAGGTTGGGATCACCCCCTCAGTTGTCAGGTTGGAATTTTTCCGTGTGTACTTTAGCAGGCACAATCTGCTACAATTTCTATTTCATTTTTTTCTCATGAGTGCACAGACTTGACAGTAAACATAAGGTGTGTTCCAAGGAATACGACTGGATATTTGGCAGGTGATGTAAATAAATTCCATTGCTGGTAATTTCTAACCAACCAAACAAAATCTATAAAACCCACGACTGTGAATCCTATGAATCAGCTCCGCTACGATGTTAGGTCTGCGAGTACACTGCGTCGGTGCTGGAGTGGGCTACAATGAGGAAGAATTTTGTTTGCAAGGATTAGAATAAAGAATCATCCCACTCTTTATTAAAGCGTCATGGACCCAGCATGAGCACTATATAGAAAGCTTAATCCTCATGTGTTAAGTAGACCCAGTGAGCAGACGTGTTCTTCTTGTAATGATGCATTACATACATTTAACTGTTACTTTGTGTCTTTGTTTCTGACATGTTTAAGTTTCATCTCTTAAGGGAATTTAGTGTATACCGTGCTAGCTGTTAAATGGATGGTAATAGCTCACATCTATCACATCTCCATGAATGAGCCCCTCAGGTGACTGTTGTCCCAGTGTTATGGGCTAAATGAACATTTCTGCTTTGGTTTTGTTATCCAATGGCGTCTTCTGTCATCACAAACCTCTGGGGTGTTTTGAACAGCAGATAACATAATAGAGATGCGCCATTGTTCTACTTTTACATTGCATTATAGCTTGTTGCATTGAAGTAAGGTATAGCTGAGCTTATTGTAAGGACAGGCTGTTTTGGATGTGCTGAGAGGTCTTTTGTCATAGGAGCCCTGTGAATATTCTCTACATTGGCACAATATAGGGGTAAAGTGGAATTTTGTTACATTGTAGCCATGAGCTCATTATTGGTTTTATCTTTATATTCCTAATAAAAGAACAGTCTTTGAAAGCATTTTAGTATAATCCTGTATCCTGTATAGACCCCTGGTATGTAGGAAAGGAGTGGAATAACCAAAAAAACAAAACAAAACTGTTGTGCGGATACATTTATATAATCCCTGTGTTGTGGCCCTTGCAGGCCAGGGTCCCTTGGAAATTGTTTGGGTTCTTAAAGAGGACCTTTCACCATATCTGGGCACAGGCAGTTCTATATACTGCCAGAAAGCTGACAGTGCGCTGAATTCAGCGCACTGTCGGCTTTCCCGATCTGTGCCCGGTGTAAAGCGCTATCGGTCCCGGTACCGTAGCGCTTTACAGTCAGAAGGGCGTTTCTGATCATTAGCCAGAGACGTCCTTCTGCCTCGCGGCGCCTATCGCGCTGTACTGTGGAGCCGGGAGGAACGCCTCCTCCCGCTCCTGATAATACTCGTCTATGGACAAGCTGTGTGAGCAGAGGGAGGGGGCGTTCCTCCCGGCTCACACAGTACAGCGCGATTGGCGCCGCGAGGCAGAAGGACGTTCCTGGCTAACAGTCAGAAACGCCCTTCTGACCATAGAAGAGCTACGGTACCGGACCGTAAGCTCTTCACACCGGGCACAGATCGGGAAAGCCGACAGTGCGCTGAATTCAGCGCACTGTCAGCTTTCTGGCAGTATATAACACTGCATGTGCCCGGATATGGTGAAAGGTCCTCTTTAAAGGGGTTGTCCCGTCACAAGGATCCTATCTATGCTGCTTGTTAATGTGGATGTAAGACTTTTCCTAAATACATTGCTTCAGCAAAACTGCTTTGTTTGTCCACTATCTTACTTTATTCATTTTTTTGTGGCCACAGCCCTGACCTAGCTGCTCCTGAGTCAAGTGATGTATCTGCCTGCTCTCAGGGGGAGGGAGGAGGGGCTAAGTGCACGGGAGCGAGCCTGGAGGTGGGGGGGGATAGTTTACCCTTTGGGGGAAGAGGCCGCCAATGCAGGGTTAGACGCCGGCACAGGTGAAGCCAGCAGAAATATTTTTTGAGTTTCCAAAGCTGAGGTGTTGAATCTTTATTCAAAAGGCAATTTTCTAGTTTTAAGTTTATATTGAAGAATTTAGAAAATCTTGTATCCAGATAATGAATTCTTAGTTTAGAACTGGTAAGGTTGAGGCCACATGTAGTGAAAACGTAGATAAAAAAAGTAATGTAGAAAAAAACACAGTGGAAACGCAGTTTTTTTTTCTGCAGTATTCTTCATAGCATTTTTGGGTTTTCTAGCCTTATTAAAAAATTAAGGGAAAATGGCAGCATTTCCCGCAGGTATAAGTAATAATAATAATAATAATAATAAAAAATTTTTTTTTTATTTATATAGCGCCAACATATTCCGCAGCGCTGTACAATAAGTGACTTGCTGCATATTTTAAAAATATGGCTTTTCCACTCTGGGTTGTTTTCTGCAGAGTGTGGATGGGTTTAGCCAGAACCCCATCTCCCTTTCATGTACTGTAAAATGTGAGTTTTTGCAACATGGGGCTTCAGCCTTCAGCTGTCCTCCTTTCTCCTCTCCCTTCTACTTGCTGGTTTTCAACACATTCCAGCACAGAGCTTCTGCTTGTAAATTGTAGTTATTTCTGGATTTACATATACAGATAACAGAAATTTCTTAAGAAATGTTCTAACCCTTATCAAGGCTCAAAAACTGAAAGCAGAGAGTGGGAGAGAAGAGAATGTGTAGTTCAGCTCAGGGATTGAGTCATCATTCTGACCTGGGAACAGGTCTATAACCTAGACAACCAGCCATAAACACTGAATAGTAGGAATTTAGTAGTATTTGGCAAACAAAGCAAAGTTCTGGGTAAAACAGTTTAGTTAGCTTTGGCCTGGTTCATGTCTGTGTTCGGTATTCCGTTCTGCCTGAGGACCCCCCGAACAGAATGCTAAATGCATTGGCAAGTGGTGAGCAATGAAAGCACATGGACCCCATAGACTGTAATTGGGTCCGTATGTTTTCTGCGTGGTCTCCGCACGAGTCATGCAGCGAGCAAAGTAATTTATGAAGTACTTTCCTCTCTGCATGGCTCGTGTGGACAGCACATGGAAAACACGCAGACCACATTATAGTCTATGGGGTTCATGTACTTTTATTGCTCACCACTTGTAAATGCATTCGGTATTCCTCAACGTGTGGCCTCAGCCTTACATGACTATACATTTACCTAGACAAGCACAAATCCATAATAGGAATATATATACAAAATAGAAAATTGCAGTGTAGCCCCATAGAAAGTTTTTGGTACCTTAATATAGTTCTGTACAACTTCTAAGCTGTCATTTGGCCATACACATTAGATAATTATTGGCTAAACCAATTTCATTAGGAACGGCTGAATGTCTGATGTATATGGGGCCTCCCAACTCTCCTCTGACAGCAGGATCAGGATAAGGATCAGCCAGTTGAATTTCAACTACGTGATATTTTTGTTTTCAGAGATATAAGCTGCCCTCAGAGGTGTCCTATCCTACTCAGTTAAGCTTGTGTATGGGGAATTGGGTGAGGAGGAAGGTATGACTAAAGGCTCATGGGCTCTGGTATAAAAGCTCAGCTTTGACCCCTTGCCTAACATCTCTTTAGAATCATCAGCCGCCTCCCATTTGTACATTTTAGCAGCATTTACATTTCCCTTCCCTTTCTATCTGGGCCCAGACTGCCCTGAATACATGTCCGTGCACACAGGCATGTCATCATCCTCATCTCCTGTTATTCCCATGCCCTCCACAATGTAATCGTGTTCCTTTTTGTCCCACAGACTCCCTGTTATATATTCTGCTGAACAACTGCTAATTTTGGCATTAAAAGTTTAATGTTCTCCTTTCTGACAGTGAATGCTGTGTATCATGAATATTCTTCCCTTATCTCACTCAAGCGCACCAGAAGGCAGGGGTAATAGCGGCGTCCTGGGTAAAGTGATATAAGATACACAGAGCCCCCTGGGGATCTGAAGGAGAAGTGGAGGCGGCCATGGGCAGGAGTGAGGATCAGTAATTAAATAAGGGCCATATTCTGCTGGTGTAAAACAAAAAAAAAAGAAGCCCCCTAAGGTTGAGGGGCCGGTAATTCTGCCACTGTGTGTATGACTGGCTATAGAATGATGGACCTGCAATAGACAAGTTCAGTTCAGTTCTGCTTAGTGTTAAAGGAGATCTGATTTGGAACAGTAAACCACCCACAGTCCCTTATGAACCAAGAGTTTGGTGTCCTAAGTCATCCTGTTATAAAGCCATCTGTGCCTGCAATAAAAATAAAAGTTTTATACTCTCCCTGCTGTCGTACCCCTTATGGAATCACAAAACCAGGACCAATTCAAACTCCACAATCGGTGTAGATGAAATGAAAGAAATCCGCGCTTACCGACCGAAGTCTTGCCAATGAATCTTTATTAAAACCTTTCCACACAACGCGTTTCGAAATCTATAACCGGCTTCTTCATCAGGTGTACATAAGGGTAGTATGGAGACGCAGTTCTTCACTGAAGTCAGAGAAGTGCAGTCGGCTTCAGAGTGCATGCCCCTGTACCCCAGTGAGGCTGGGATGTAGGACCTCAACTTCATGGAAGAATTGTGCAGGCTCTGGAAGAACCAGAGATGAGACAGTGGAGACTCCTCTTCTCTTCTCTAGATAAGGTTTAATTGTTGGCATAGAGAGATATTAAACAGGGCAATTTTGGACACTAACCCCCCATTACATAAGGACCCATGGGTGGTTTATTGTTCCAACTCAACCTGTCAGGTTCCATTCAAATGTTTCCTAAGAACCTGCAATATTGTTTCAGTCATTCACTTATGAAGGTCATGCTTGTTTATTGCAATGCAGGGTGAATATAAAGGATTATTTGTGATGTTACATTGACTACAGACGTAACACATAAGTAACAATCTTTTCTGTAGGCAAGGGAGGGACATGCTTGAAACTGAAATTTGGGGTCATTTCAGGACATCTGATGAATTGCATTGGTTGTTTCTTACAGAAGTCAACTGATAAATGGCAGCAAGAATGGAGGTGACAAATCTGTACTATCTGTATTATAATGTGTTACTATCCTGGCTCATATCGCTTGTACAATCTCCGAACGCTGGAGAAGTGATGATGAGAAAATTTCCTGTATATATTTATCTAGCTACGCCATAAGCTCTAGAAATTCAGCGATAACCGAAATAATGTGCTGCATGTTTAAGGTCTGTATATTAATAAGAGGCAAAGGATTAAAAAGCAAACATCCCAGTATATGCTATAGTTAGGAAGGACATGGTTGCAGGTTTTTTTTCATAAGATGAAAGAGTTTTCCAGGACTATGACGTTGATCTATCTCTAGCAAGGTCATGAGCATTAGATGAGTGGGGAACCTGGCACCCCCACCAGTCAGCAGCACTGTATTGGGCTGGCTCCAGGTTTATGTGGATCTATCTTTTGCAAGGTCATGAGCATTAGATGAGTGGGGGACCTGGCACCCCCACCAGTCAGCAGCACTGTATTGGGCTGGCTCCAGGTTTGTGTGGATCTATCATTAGCAAGGTCATGAGCATTAGATGAGTAGGGGACCTGGCACCCCCACCAGTCAGCAGTACTGTATTGGGCTGGCTCCAGGTTTGTGTGGGCCCTTGGGTGACAGTCTCATTGGGACTCTTTAGTATCACCACTCATGCAGCAGGGTTTTCCTCTAAAAGTCAGCAAACCAAAAAACACCCGAAATTGGTGGTATCAGACTGGAATGTGCTAGGTCTTCTGAAACTTTCTATTGTTTGCATTGCAAAGATCGAAAACCATGGGTGAAATTTGCAGTTATAATTGATGTGCCCCCACATGTATAATGGCCCCTTATGACCCTATAAAGTGTAATGCCCTCTTTATGCCCCATACAGTATAATTTCTTTTATGCCCCTATATAATAGAGTGCCCCTTTATAATGACCCCTTATGTCCAATCCAGTTTGACAATGGGTACTTCCATTAATAGAGATGTAAGCGTTCCTTGACTGACAGAGCTGGGTGATAAATGCAGATATCACTTTTATTTACCACTCATAGCTCCTTGGACCTCCACCTCTTCTCTGCTCTGGGAATCCTGTGAGTGGTGAGTGAAATCTGCACTTACCACTTGGCTCTGTTAGTGTAATGAACGCTTTACTCCTTATTGCTGAACCTGAGTGGGCTCCGCCAGGTGCCCTGGCCCCAGCCCATGCTCATGTATACTGGTTCCAAGCCTGGTACCTAATACAAAAGACAGCATTGTACACTGAATGGGACCAAGGCCATGTGACCAGTGATCATCCTAGAAGAGGAAACAGCTTATCAAATAGCATGTTGTCAGGGATTTCCTATACAGAGCCGTTCTACATATATTTTTTCATGGTATGTAATGCTCATTGACATTACAATTTACCACTGCACAAATGCTATAGAAAGCCATGTTATATTTGGATCTATAAGGGCTCGTTCATCACGTTTTCAGCCTTCACATGACAAATACATCAGGAAAAGGTCTTGTCATATTCCTGGAATGAAAGACTGCAAACAATGTATCCTGCAGTGTGACATTGCCCATAGTCTTGCTTTGTAAAAAGAAAAAAAAAAGTATCCTGTACATTTTTTTTCTATTTCATGCCATTTTATGAAGGGTAGTCTTCTAAACCATTTTTATATACTGGCCCTTAGAGAGAACACTCTTTTGGGCTCTATTGGTACTATAGCATATGTTTGGCATATACATTAGAAATTTTTCCTGGGGTATACTCAAAAGCGTAGATCTAATAAGGACATGTGAACAAGCCCTAAGACTGATGTCATGCCCAGTAGTTACCAGTTCAGGTCTCCTCATTACAAGTCACTCTAGATCTAGGACATAAAGTTCCTACCACCTACCACCGAGGGCCTTCTCCAAAATCACTGCAGTGGAAATAAAAAAGTAACGCTGATTATGTCTTGTGGCAATGTGGACTGGTGGTCTCATGCCTCTTCTCACAGGGGTATAGCTATATGGATTGCAGAGGTGGCAGTTTCAGTCTTAGAGCATGAGAGGAACCATCACACTCCACTGCCACATTAAAGGGGTTGTCCCAAGACCAACTGTACTCTGCTATCTCTGTGAATCTAATATACTTCCAATTTATCAATAAGGCCCGTATGCAGCCGCTGCTCCATTCACACAAGGCACATGGTACCCCCACTCTCATGGTTGGTAGTGGGATCCTCAGTGATCAGACTTGATTTGTAGATATATGATAAGTGTCAGTATTTACTGCTTATTATTGGTAACTTTGATGCTGCTAAAATTATGGCCATCGGTAAAGCAGAGGAGCGAACACCAAAGGAGGTTAGGGGATTTTGGATGTTAAAACTAGATTTCAAAGAAGTATTTGACCAATGCAAAATAGAGATCCATACAGGGCTGCATTAACCATAGGGCCAACAGTGCAGCTGCACCACGCCCCATGGCTGCGGGGGCCCCCCTCAACTGCCCTGAATCGAGCAGGACTTTTAGGTCCCCTTATTCCAAGTGGCAAGGACACAGGACACATAGAGGTTGAATATAATAGTGGAGCACAGAACTATCAGCTCCATGCTCCATTATTCAGCCTTCAGTTGATGATGTATGTGGCAGGGAAGCACAATGAGCGCCGAGTACTACATGTTCTGCACTTCTCTTTACCTGTGCTCCATGTTATTTTTGGATTGCACTGTGCATATGATTCAGGAGTCTGGACCCTGGAAAGCTCCTGTCACCAGCACAGAACGTGATTTACAGCTTCCCGCAGCTCTTTCTGACTTTTATGCCTTAGGATTTGCAATATCTATGTTCATTATCTGATGGGTTTTCTTTGATCATTATTTCTTCACATTTTTGTGACATTTTGTGGTCTTCAAAACCAGTTACTAGTTGTTTTTTTTTTAAATAGAATTATGGTCTCGGGTTATATTGGTTTCAACTTGTAATGGCTGTCGCAGAACCAATTAATATTGTAGGGACCATTGTATAGATGGCATAACACAATGTGTGGGTAAGACTATAGATGACAGCATATACATAAGATGAATGAGTCTATATATGATGCTACATGTCCATACCTGCCTACACCTTCAAGGTAGATTTCACGATTATCAGGAGCCGAAGAAAAGTTACACAGACATTCCACAACTGAATATCAAGTGTCTTGTGCAACTAAATATCAAGTGTCTCTTACTAGAAAAGAATACAAATAATAATCCCAGGCCAGGAATAGACAGGACGATTAATGACAAAAACTTATCAAGGTTTATGCAATGTCAACCAAATGGCCCTTGTCTGACTCCTTTCTTGCAAATCCCTTTTTGCCTCATTGCTTGGTTGTAGGGTCGTCTTGCTTTGTAGCTCCCTCAGCAGTGAAGGGATTAATAATACTGCAGTAGTAGGGTCACCTTGACTCATGCAGGAACAGCAAAACCACAGACTCCTATGAAGAAATACTGCAGATTTAACCCTTGCTCTGAAACAAATTACATTATGCAATTAAATCTATGATATATTGTCCTTCTTGTCACTGCACACAATAAAAAGCTGTATTGTACATTGCACATTATTATGTCTTCACAATTTTCGCCCTGGTGCGGTGTATGGCGAAGTAAACTGCTGAACGGACATTTTTACGTAATGTAATTAATGAAGCCTGTCAATGATTGACACTTGTAAAACCCTAGACCTGAGCCTATTGTATATCGCACTATTCATTATCACATGATTTATTATATTCTGTACAAATTGATAATCCTCCTTTTATCCCTTAATTTACTAAAATAGCTCGTAAAGTGTATGTTTAATAGCTGAGCATCATTACCGACTCCTTAACATAGTAATTACCGAGGTTGGACATTGCAAGGCAAATGAGAATTGTGCATCTGTACGTCATGCTGGGTATACATAGAGCAATGCTAGCTCCAAACAGGTAGATGTTCAGATAATAAGTCAGCCGAACATTTACATGCAGAGATGGATAGATGTAAACCTGATATAAGGATTTGATAATCTTCTGAAAGCACATGCTGATGGTATTTAACATCAATGACCACCTCAAAACAGAAGTGTCTGCATGATACCTTGTAATGGAATTATGTCTCAATCTCTTCTGCCTTCATCATATTATTAGGCTTCTTGAAAAAGTCATGCATGATATTAAAGGGGCTGTCCTAAGAGGCAGCGTACAGAGGCACTGTTTTCCTAATTACATCCTGGGAAACAGATTTGCATATTCCTCATAATCCCCTAGTGGAGCAAAAATGGCTTTATAAGTCTCCATACGCCAGCAAAGGTGCCCACTCCTCAAGGAGTGTTATTATCCCCTGACCCCGGTCTAAAGTCTCTCACCCAGCCAAACCAGTTTCCCTACACTGTGCTGATGAGATCCAACCAGATCGAAACAGCGTTGTCCACAGCTGGGATTCTATTCCTTTTGGGATGGATATACTGGTTTGGTAATAACCCCGCATCATGTTATTAGGCTTATTGAAAAATTCATGCATGATGTTAAGGGGGCTGTCCTAGAAGGCAGCATACAGAGGCACTGATTTCCTAATTATATCCTGGGAAATAGATCTGCATATTCCCCAATCTCTTCTGAACATGAACCATTGCCCATTTTCTCTTGTGCTCCTATAAGTATAATGTAGCTTCTGGTCCTCAATGCAATATCTGTAACAAGGCCTATCCCTAAGCGTTCTTGGAACCTCTCCAGCAACAGGGCTCACTTGTGGCTATTACCACCGCAGCTTATATACAGTCCTATGAAAAAGTTTGGGCACCCCTATTAATCTTAATCATTTTTAGTTCTAAATATTTTGGCGTTTGCAGCAGCCATTTCAATTTGATATATCTAATAACTGATGGACACAGTAATATTTCAGGAGTGAAATGAGGTTTATTGTACTAACAGAAAATGTGCAACATGCATTAAACCAAAATTTGACCGGTGCAAAAATATGGGCACCCTTATCATTTTATTGATTTGAATACTCCTAACTACTTTTTACTGACTTACTGAAGCACAAAATTGTTTTTGTAACCTCACTGAGCTTTGAACTTCATAGCCAGATCTATCCAATCATGAGAAAAGGTATTTAAGGTGGCCAATTGCAAGTTGTTCTCCTATTTGAATCTCCTCTGAAGAGTGGCATCATAGGCTACTTAAAACAACTCTCAAATGATCTGAAAACAAAGATTGTTCAACATAGTTGTTCAGGGGAAGGATACAAAAAGTTGTCTCAGAGATTTAACCTGTCAGTTTCCACTGTGAGGAACATAGTAAGGAAATGGAAGAGCACAGGGACAGTTCTTGTTAAGCCCAGAAGTGGCAGGCCAAGAAAAATATCAGAAAGGCAGAGAAGAAGAATGGTGAGAACAGTCAAGGACAATCCACAGACCACCTCCAAAGAGCTGCAGCATCATCTTGCTGCAGATGGTGTCACTGTGCATCAGTCAGCAATACAGCACACTTTGCACAAATAGAAGCTGTATGGGAGAGTGATGAGAAAGAAGCCGTTTCTGCACGTACGCCACAAATAGAGTTGCCTGAGGTATGAAAAAGCACATTTGGACAAGGCAGCTTCATTTTGGAAACAAAAATTGAGTTGTTTGGTTATAAAAAAAGGCGTTATGCATGGCATCCAAAAAGAAACAGCATTCCAAGAAAAACACATGCTACCCACTGTAAAATTTGGTGGAGGTTCCATCATGCTTTGGGGCTGTGTGGCCAATGCCGGCATCGGGAATCTTGTTAAAGTTGAGAGTCGCATGGATTCCACTCAGTATCAGCAGATTCTTGAGAATAATGTTCAAGAATCAGTGACGAAGTTGAAGTTACGCCGGGGATGGATATTTCAGCAAGACAATGATCCAAAACACCGCTCCAAATCCTCAGGCATTCATGCAGAGGAACAATTACAATGTTCTGGAATGGCCATCCCAGTCCCCAGACCTGAATATCATTGAACATCTGTGGGATGATTTGAAGCGGGCTGTCCATGCTCGGCGACCATCTAACTTAACTGAACTTGAATTGTTTGTCCAAAATACCTTTATCCAGGATCCAGGAACTGATTAAAAGCTACAGGATGCGACTAGAGGCTGTTATCTTTGCAAAAGGAGGATCTACTAAATATTAATGTCACTTTTCTGTTGAGGTGCCCATACTTTTGCAGCGGTCAAATTTTGGTTTAATGCATATTGCACATTTTCTGTTAGTACAATAAACCTCATTTCAATCCTGAAATATTACTGTGTCCATCAGTTATTAGATATATCAAACTGAAATGGCTGTTGCAAATACCAAAATATTTAGAACTAAAAATGATTAAGATTAATAGGGGTGCCCAAACTTTTTCATAGGACTGTAGCTGTGATGTAGCCTATATAGCTGTTCTTCACCATATACTGTATTAAACCTAGAAAGCTCTCCATCACACATTGTACTAATCCTCTATAGCTCTATCTAACCCTATATAGCTCTCTACTAACCCTCATAGTTGTCCACCACATACTATACTAACCCTCTACAACTCTATCTAACCCCTATTAGCTCTTAACCATATACTGTGCTATTACCTATAAAGCTCTCTGTCATATATTGTACTAATTCTCTATAGCTCTCCACAATACACAGTACTAACCCTCTCTATATCTCCACCATATATTGTACAAACCTGTATAGTTAACAGTGATATACTGTTCTAACCCTCTACCACTCTATACTAGCCAAGTGGGCGGTAACACTGAAGTTTCTCTGGGGGCGGGGTCTCTGTATGCTGTACCTTATGCAGTGTTACTTTGCTAGTCTGCATCAACACTGAAAGGGCTTATATCTTTGGAATAACTGAATTTGGGTAAAAAAAAATTGTAAAGGTGATAGCGCCCACATGATACATATCATTGGGATTTTCAGACTGGGTGACTGGTCCTCTTTAAGACATGTTCATTCATATCTGAAGTATCTCAGGAGGAGCTGAGGTCTCCGCTGTATAATATTGGTGTATTAGTCAGCATAACTGCATTATACTGTATAATAATGATCATAGTGATTAACCTCAACAGTGCCTTGGTCAAAGCTGACCAAGGTGCCATTTTGGGGTGGGTCACCTCTCCCCCCAAACAAATCTGGGGGAATGGCAATCTGCTTCCATGACAGCCAGGGGTCTATTGAAGGCTTCCAGCCTTATCTGGCATACATTTCTATTGCAGGCTGCTCTATGCTTTTATGTGATTTTACAATGAAATACATTAGCATTGTAGTGCATTATTTTAGTGATCAGACCAACTGGGGTTCAACACCCCCAAAGGGAAATTTTTTGCAAACTTTTGGATTTTTTAAAGGAGGTTAAAATGTGTAAAAATTATATAAATTTGGTTTGCCTTGAATTGCACTGTCGGCCATTTTTGGGAGGCCGCTCTTGCTCTTGTAGTTCAATACAGGAGCATACTGCGCAGGCGTTGGAAGTTGGACCGACAGAAGAGGCGGGGTAGCAGCCGAAGATGGAGGCGGCACTGGAGTGAGCTCTCGGGCAGCAGTGGGGACGCCCCCATCGCCGTTTGAGCGCTGGGGCCTGCCCTCATTGCTGTGGAGAACTCATTTGCATACCGGATAAAACCGGTATTTCTAAGGAACGGCGCCGCAGAGACCACGTCTAAAGGTAAGAGACGAATAGCCTTTCTTAAGGCTATTCTGACATGGTAATTAGAAAAAATCTTGGTTTACTGGTTGAATCCCTTTAACTTCAGACAAAAACAATAAAAAAAAACCTGATCACTTGAACTGCTAACAAAATACAGGAACACTAACTATATATGTGGCTTGCTCCAGCCACACGAAAAAACCAAAACACAGGGCAGTATTCAGACAGAGCAACAAGAGCCAAAAGCAAGGGATGATAACTGTGCCACAGCATGCAAGCGGAGGGAGGCGCAGAGATGTTACCGTCAGATTCATAATGTAAATGTATTAGAGTTTGACCTCCTGTTGCTACATCAATAACTAGAGTATGCTAGTGTTCTGATGGGGAGCACATAACTTCACAGTAAGTTATAAGGAAGTTATTCAGTAACATTACTACACATATTCTCACTTTCCAACAGAGGGACAACATTTTTTACTGGATTGCTTCTTTAATAATAGTACAATGTAAAGAGTATGTTGTCATTTCCCAAGGGTGTTGCCATTGATTGGATGACTTGTGTATAGAGTTGTTCCACCCCACTGGGTAGTATTAGATACAGATAGGTGTACTATTTGCAATCAGAGCAAACTCTGTAGTCACTTGGCATACGCCCTATATCCTGCTTGTCGAGATAAGATTACTCCTAGCCATCTTGTTAATGTAACAGATTTATTAATTTAGCATTATCATATTAAATGCATTACAATAGCATTACTGAAACCTTAACATAAAGTGAATTAATCTAAACTACTCCACCCGATGCCAAGAGAACTACCATCCATAACAAGGTGATTTAATACTGGGAGTTCTCTTATTTTTGCGGTATAGTTTCTTTTTCAGCTACTGTATATGGATAAAGTCTCTGCTAGCAAGAATGACTCATTCAGCCGGGCAGCACCTAAAAAGTAATCTATTTATGTCTTTATCAAATTACTTCAAATGAACCACACCTAAGATGTTTTTGTGTGCACTTGAGTCACATAGTTCTTGTTACAGAAGAGATAACAGGATTTTATCTTCCTCTCCCCACCCTAGATGACCCATTTTGGCATAGTCTAATACGTACGCCTTGATTTTTCTGGTCTCCACATATATGGTCTTCGGAATTCTCTGGGAAATAGTTTAAATATGTTGGTCATGAAACTAAGAAAGAGATGAACTTTATATTGTTTACTACATACCACATTGAGCATTTCATTTTACTAGAAGCATAGTCATAAAAATATGTGTATGATATATCCTATTACATGTTTGTGTGTATATATATATATATATTTGTGTGTGTGTGTGTGTGTATATATATATATATATATATATATATATATATATATATATATATCTTGTATATACTCGAGTATAAGCCTAGTTTTTCAGCACAGTTTTTGTGCTGAAAAAGCCCCCCTCGGCTTATACTCGAGTCAAGCAAAAATATATATATATATTTTTACTTTTTTTTGGGGGGGGAGGGGGAGGGGGTCTATGACCAGCCGCAATAGTAGTAGAATCTCCCATGAAATAGTGAAAAAGAAAAAGAATACTACCCTACTGAATATAGGGTATCTGCAGTGCTCCTGATCCGTCAGGAAGGGGTTAATAGGAGCACTGCAGATACCCTATAGTCAGCCAGGCTGAATTCCAAGTGGGGGAAAAAACCCAGTCCTCAAGCTCATGGAAGGGGCAGACAGACAACCAAAACACCCCCTCCCCTTTCCCAGCACCAGCAACTACTGCACCTAAAAACTCTGACAATTTTAATTTTTGAAATTTTCCAGTAGCTGCTGCATTTCCCCCCCCCCCCCTCGGCTTATACTCGAGTCAATAAGTTTTCCCAGTTTTTTGTGGTAAAATTAGGGGCCTCGGCTTATATTTGGGTTGGCTTATACTCGAGTATATACGGTATATACACATATTTTGTCCATTTATATTTCGTTTTAAATATGCCAACAACCATCCAGGTAAAGCAAGAATTAGAGGCTATGCTCACACAATGAGTCTATTGATGTGAACAAACTCAATTTCAAATCAACTCCAAAACTCCATGAGTGTTTCTGTATGTTTTGGATTTGGTTTATGTAATGACCATAAGTATTTTGATGAGATTTTTGAAGAGGTTTTGATTAGGTTTTTTCGCCTTCCATGGGCTTAAAAATAACCCTACGAGATTAAAAAAAATACCGTATATAATATCCCATTCAAATGAATGGGAAACATCTTGCAAGAATTTTCCATGGTGATTTTAGTTCAAAAACTCTCCAAATACTTTGGAAAAAACTCTGTGTGAACATACTACTGCTGAAGCCATGAAGAGGGTTAAGCTAGGTTTCCACCTGTGTTCGGCTTTCCATTCCTCGAATCCACTTGGGGACCTGAGAAACTGAAATCTAATCTGCTTAAAAAGCGATTACCCGTGGAAATCTGTGGACCTCATAGACGATAATAGGGTCCGCTGGATTTCCACGCGAAAAATGCGGAAGAATTCAGAGACAAAATTCCACATTTTTAAAGCGGAATGGGAAACGGAATCACCGAGCACTAGAGATGAGCGAACACTGTTCGGATCAGCCGATCCGAACAGTACGCACCCATAGAAATGAATGGAAGCACCTGTGACGCTGGCCGGCCACCGGCAAAGTCAGCGTCACAGGTGCTTCCATTCATTTCTATGGGTGCGTGCTGTTCGGATCGGCTGATCCGAACAGTGTTCACTCATCTCTACCGAGCACTCACCGAGCGCAGATGTGAACATACCCTGAGATGGAATGGTCATTGTCTAAGTGCTCTATTTGTATGTCCTGCCTATACTATATGTAAGAAATGTATTAAGATGCTGTTGTAGGATATTACTGCACTTTCTACATTAACCCCTTACTATACTGAGATTGCAAAAGTTGCAAATGATAAATCTGGGGTACGTACAGCTAGATGTTGGTTTGCCAACCACCTTTTTCAAAAATGGAGTGAGTAGTAAAAAAAATGCAAAATGTCACAAAATTTTTTTGCACATAAGCGCAAAAGATGCAGTCCAAGGCTTGATAAATTTCCCTCACTGTGTTTTTAAACTACTACAGACAGGTGTCCATGCCAGTTGTAGAGCCTAATATCTAGGAGTCCAAAGACACTAGATCTTCAACTTCATGACCTGTGGTTTGCTCAATTATTGGCATAACAGCAAGACATTGAGGTAAGACCTTACGTAGCGAAACACACCTAAAAAACTTGTTCAGTTTCTCTCTGTGGACTTTTTGCCCATATTATACCTTTAGGGAAAACGCCGACGCAGTGTTTCCACAGTGACAAGAATGTTGCATTTTGGCAAAATGGTGCTTCAACCTTAAACGGGACAGTTGTGAGGAGCGAGCATTCAATAATTGGTCCCAACTGTCCCATAATAGGATCATCTAAATGTTATACCACCTATTTGTTGCCTTAGTTTATACTAAAAATTTATTTCAAATTTCGACAAGTTTTTTTAGTGCATGACTTTGTACCCAAACTATGCCTAGGCCACTTTCACACAACCAAGTCCAAGAAAAACAGTACATGTATAGGCAATATTTTCCATACTGAACTTGGCTGAATGAATTGATCTCATTGCTTCATAGTGAGTTACGACGTAGTGAGCTCCAGAACGGCCAAAGGGCTACTATACCACACATAAAGATGTCAGTTCAGGACAGTTGCTCTTCGGCCATTTGGGAGCTCATTATGAATTGAATTCATACAGCCAAGTTTAGTCCAGAAAATACATCCCACACATAGACCGTTTTTCCCAAATGGGACTAGGTCTGCTTTGTCGGACAAGGAGAAAAAAGTTAATAAAAGAATTATTATATGTTGTAATAGGTGTGAAGTATACTTGATTTTAGGGATCAAATTTCACCAGAATTCAGACGCATTTTTATTAACCCCATAGTGTCAGATTCTTGAGCTAAGTCATAGTGGTATTACACTGTATGAAAATAAGGTTTCAGAATATTACTCATAGTATCTAGTAGAGATGAGCAAGTAGTATTCGATCGAATACCTCGCTCCCATAGGAATGCGGGTAAGCGGCCGAACACCAATGGGTTAAGCACATTGAATATTCGATGCGCTTAACCCCTTGGTGTTCAGCTGCTTACACGCATTCCTATGGGAGCGAGGTATTCGATCGAAAACTACTCGTTCATCTCTAGTAGCTACTCAGACTGTTTTTAATATCCTATACATTTCAAACAAAATCTAGAATCTGTCCATGGCTATAGGCCGCACTTCATAGTAACTTTTATTGCAGCACAAGCTTTGTTCTTACTATATCATTAGACATTGTCACAGCATGGACTATAAAAAATTGAGTACCATATATATTCTTTATTTTCTTTCAAGAAGGAGCTATGTGAAGGGTCGAATCTACAAATGCCGCCATATAAAAAAATAAACATTCCCTCCCACCGCAGAACAAACAGGCCTCACGAACACTCTGGTTTCAAAATCCAAGTTCTTGAGATAAAAGTCTAGGAAACTCATATTCCAGATTCCATTCACAGCGTGCAGGAGCTCGGCTCTCTAACAATGGCTTTATTACTGGAATACAAGATCAGAACTCACCTGGCAAGCGCTCTGTTATGGTGTTTCTAAAGGCAGACTCCAGGAACCTACGTAATACCAGGACAGTCATTGTCATTCCAAAGACACAATGGTTATGTCCAAATAAATCTGTGTCAACAATATTCTAACTGCTGAGCTTCTTGTCCTTGCTTCATCTACAACAACATTTTGGCTTCAAAAATTGCATCTGAAAACCTGAACATGTAAACACATCCTGCAGGTACACCAAAGGCTTAGAAAACAAGACATAGACTACCTATCCGAGCAGTGGTAGAACAACCACTGTAGCATCTGTGGCGGCTGCTATGAGGCCCAGAGGACCTAGACCCCTGTTATTTTTTTAATAGTCTGTTACCTACTGGATTACGCCAACAGGTAACGGCCGATATTCACTTATCCATCTCTACTCCAGCTCACAGCTGCCTCTGCTTTGGCCACCAGGGGCACATTAAGTCCCAACCCTGAAAATGTCCAGATGTTGTGACCTGACATTGTTCAGCGTCTGGACATAATGTTCAACAACTGAGACTGAAGCATGGGCTGAGGGCAAGAGTGGGGATCCAGATGGTATTATGTGCCAATAAAAGGGGTAGCTACTGTGTAGAGCCAGAAAAAGGGTCATTATACCATGTGGTGGCCAGGAAAGGGGCAATGTACTGTGCAGAGGCCAGAAGAAGGGGCATTATATTATGTGAGAGGCAGTAAAGGGGCAATATACTGTATGGGGACCAGTAAAGGGAAGATGAAGGCTGGTAAAAGTGGCGGTATACTTTGTGGGGGTCAGTAAAGTGAGCGATGGGACATTATAACGTGTGGGTGCCAGTAAAGGAGGCGACATACTGTGTTGGGGAGAGTTAAATCCGTTAGCTACAACTTCTGATTTCTTGAGGGGTGGAAGGGTAGGTGAGTGGCGGTGTGTAATTTTTGATTCCTTGGGGGATCGGGGCAGTCAAAAGTTTGCTATGGAACCCGTCCTTTCCTAGTAATGCACCTATGTCCAAGTATTATACATTGATCTATGCTTCTCTGCAAAATCTATAATGTCTATAGATAAAAATACAAACTCAATAATTTCTATAGGCCCATATACACGACCGTGTGTCTGGCCCATATTCAGGGACCACAAATTATGAAGCATGCCCGCATTTGCGGAACAGACCATACAAGCCTTTTTGCAGATCCATGTTTGTGGATGACATACTGACATGTTTCCTGTGGCCTGTAAATCGGTATTTGTGGACAGTATAAACACAGTTGTGTGAAGGAGCTATAGCCTGAAGGGTCAATAAAAATGCAAAAATTCTGTCAGTTTTATTCACATGTCCATTAGATACAGAAGTGTGATATCTGTGTTGCGATAGGTTCACACTAGTGTTTGGCCTTCCGCTTAAAATGTGGTTACCCACGAAAACCCATTGACTATAATGGGGTCCGCCGAGTTTCCACCCGGAAAATGCGGAGAGAAAAGTTTGTCTTGCAGGACTTTTCTCTTGACATTTTTGAAGCGGTTTCAAAACAGCACAAAACCGAGAGTAGCTTTAAAAACAATGGGAAATATAAAGGAAGCTCTCATACTTCTCTCTTCTGCTAAATCTATTCCTGACTTTGTATCAAAAATCTGTCTGAGGCTAAGACCCCACACAGCGAACCTCAGCAAAAAAAAAAAAAAGACAAAAACACATTTCAGTTGTCAATTTTACATGTGGAAATACTCACGTTTCCCCCATAGATTTAGCAAAGGAAGAAAAACCGAAGAGAAAAATGCAGCAGAAACACAATGAAAAATGCTGCTGTAAAAATGCAATTTTTTTTTTTTTTTTTTTTTAAAGCTGCATCCTCTAGCAAATCCCGTCCACACATTGTGAAAAAATACCTGCTGCAGACACTGTTGCAGTTTGGATTTTTAGGAATGGCAGGTAGGTTGGTAGTGGGACCTTTCATTCTACCACCATCCAGTCCACACTTTGGGGATGTTCCATCAGCGACTCAGCTGCAGAGAGTCTCCTCGTCAAGGAGGCTTAAGAAGTTGCACCAGCAGCAACACTTTGGTTAGAGCTTGGCTGGAGAGCCAACAGAGAGGTCATATTTTTGGAGCTGTGTCCTGAGTGATTCTACTGGCTTTTTGGATTTCTGTTAATCTAGGTGAGGTAACCTATTCTATGTTTAGTTAGAGCCTAGCCGGGCAGGGATTTATTTTTGTATTGTTTCCTTTTGTTGCTGCACTATACCTTTGAGTGAAAATAAAATCTACCTTTGTTTTGGACTAAAGAAACTGGACTTGTCTGTCTATACCACCCCACCTAGTAACCCCAGACCCTGAAAAGAGTTAATCATTTATTACATTGCATCCTTCTAAAAAGGACAATAACATAAAAAAGGGAACAACACAAAAGGGGATTGACATCTGTTATGACGTCTACCAAAGCATAGCTAATGTAAAGTCTATTCAAGTTATTTGTATATGCAGCTATGTGTAGGCACTTAAGGAAAGGAGAGGTGAGGAGGAGGAGGATCACCAGTGAACAATTTAATCTGCCATTAGAGGGTTACGGGTCTGGCTAAATTGGATTCTTTCCAGGAATTTCAGGATTGATAGCATTTTTCACATTTAGCAAATTCCATCCACACATTGCAGAAAAATCCATGCAGCGGAAATGTTGTAATTTCCAAAACCATTGCATTTTTGGAAATTGCAGTATGTCTATTATACCTATGGAAATGCCAGAATTTTGGCGCATCATGGTGCATTAAAGTCACACATGATTTTTCTGAAAATCCATATCCACACGTCAGCCACAAACAGATGTGCCATGATGCAACATACAGTATATCTGCTACTGTCCTGTCATAACCACAATAGTAAATCTGAACCACCGTTTTTTTACAGAGATTTTGGATTGTTTTCTGCATCACATAAAAAAGCCTCTTCTTTAGTCCGTGTGTTTCTGCTGCGGGTCCACACACTAATAAGGTCCATCAGGGTGGAAAAGCACAAAAATCTCTGAAAAAGAACCAAAACTGTGTGAACAATAATTCGGCAATCTGCTCAGGAGAAGTATGACTGACAGGGAAGCCGCAGCTTCTGACAGGTATTATTCACAAAGCTGATAAATGTATGTCTCCGTACAGTCACCTCATCCTCACTTATAGAAGGATAGGCCATTAATATTGGGCTGCTAGTAATCCGCCTCAACTCAACTGTGTAATAAGGATGTGGTACTCCATCTCACATCCTGTCCCTTTTCTTATATACACGCTTTGTGCCCCCCTTCATTTACCAAGACATGCTGACTTCTGGCTGGGACATTTAGGCGAAGGCCCCACGAGCTGTAAACACAGCACTAAAGCACTGCGGGAAGAACCACGGCATAAGTACATTGCGGTTCTTCCCGCAGTGCTTTGAAGAGAAAGTTTACTAAGTTTTCCTCCGCAGACTTTCTATTACCAAACCCGGCAGCGTTTCTGTAGATATAATTGACATGCTGCAATTTTGAAAACCGCAACGGTTTTGGAAATTGCAGCATGTCCGCGCTGTAATTTTTTTCCGCAAAGCGGGGATGAGATTCGCATGCCTCCCATCCACTTTGCAAGTACTGTATAATGCCGCAATTCTTCCCGTGGCGTTTCCACCTCGGGCAAATCGCGTCATTTCCGGCCCCGGCCTTAGGGGCTGAATTTGCATTCTTGATATTTGAAGAAGTCATTATCTCTATGTAGGTCTATGAAACACATGTGCAGAACATTTAAAGGGGTTGTCCCATCACAAGGATCCTAACTATACTGCTAGTTTATGTGGATTTAAGACTTTTCCTAAATGCATTGCTTTATCAAAACTGCTTTGTTTGGCTGCTATCTTAATGTATTCACTTCATTGTTTACACTCCGTTTCTATGGTGCTTGGGATTATCTGCTCATTTGTCAAGTGATGTAGTTGCCTGCTCTCTGGGGGGGGGGGGGGAAGGGAAGGGCTGGGAGCAACTCTGAGCTGTTTGAGAAGCTCTGCTACTTAAAGAGCACCTTCCACCATTTTGCCCACAGGCAGTTCTATATACTGCCGGAAAGCTGACAGTGCGCTGAGTTCAGCGCACTGTCGGCTTTCCCGATCTGTGCCCGGTGTGAAGAGCTTACGGTCCGGTACCGTAGCTCTTCTATGGTCAGAAGGGCGTTTCTGACAGTTAGCCAGAGACGTCCTTCTTCACAGCACAGCCAATCGCGCTGTGCTGTGAGAGCCGGGAGGAACTCCCCCCTCCCTCCCTGATAATGCTCGTCTATGGACCAGTACTGCGAGCAGAGGGAGGGGGCGTTCCTCCCTGCTCCACAGCACAGCGTGATTGGCTGTGCTGTGAAGAAAGACGTCTCTGGCTAACTGTCAGAAACGCCCTTCTGACCATAGAAGAGCTACGGTACCGGACCGTAAGCTCTTCACACCGGGCACAGATCGGGAAAGCCGACAGTGCGCTGAACTCAGCGCACTGTCAGCTTTCCGGCAGTATATAGAACTGCCTATCGGCAAAATGGTGAAAGGTCCTCTTTAAATGACACAGATAGGGGAGGTGAGAGCTCCGGGATTTCTGAGCTCTTATCAGTCAGTTTAATTGAATTTGGCAAGGACGAGCCTGCTGCAGAACCAGCATTGATTGGCCGAATGCTGTACACTGCATAGCATTCGGCCAATCAACGCTGGTCAATGCATTCCTATGAGAAAAAGTCAGCTCCAGCATAACCGCAAGCTGCCAGCTCTCCCGACTAGCAAAGAAGAGCCTGCTGCAGTTCCAGTGTTGATTTGCCGAATGCTATACATTGTATAGCATTCGGCCAATCAACGCTGGTTCTGAATCGAATCTTTACTGCAAATTGGAGTAGTATTCAAACGAGTAGGAGTATTTCGAATACCAGAGTATTCTATCGAATACCTACTCCTTCGAATACTACTCGCTCATCTCTAGTAATATAAGTGCAGAGGAGAGCAAAGGATAAGCCCTTGGCAATGAGATTGCAACTTTTATTCGGAAGAGAAGGTTAGAAGCTATAAACTAACATCTGACTGGTTGCTACAGGCAAACCACAGCCTTCTCTGTGCGCTAGTTTTTATACATGACTGCCTCTGCCTTTAAGGTCCGCTGCATCTTTCTGCATTTTAGGTAATTTATAAAGTAGAAAATAAATATCTCCCACCCACTGCAGCTGGAGGAAATGAAGCCTCGACTGCAGAAGGGATCAAGAGCTGTGAAGCTGTGGAATAGTCTTCCACGGGAACTGATTTCAGAAGAGCAGGTGAAGAACACGAGAACACTTCAGAAGATTTCATGAAAGCACAAAATATCAATAATCATTGCAGCGCTTTTACTTAGCACATGGAGAAACGGCAGTATATGTGTCATTGTTCAGCTGTCCGCACAGCGCAATATAAATTGAGATTGTATATCTACATGCATATACAATATAGATATACAGTGACGTGCAAAAGTCTTAGGCACATGTTGGAAAAAATGCTGTAAAATAAGAATGCTTATAAAAATAGGAATGTTAATAGTTAATTTTTACCAATTTACAAAGTGAAGAGAGTGAAACCTAAATAAAAACACTATTTGGTGTGACCACCCTTTGGAGGAGGAATTCTAGAAGTGGTGATACGGCCCCCACAGAGCCCTGATCTCATCATCATCCAGTCTGTCTGGGATTACATGAAGAGACAGAAGGATTGGAGCCTACATCTACAGAAGATCTGTGCTAAGTTCTGCAACTTCCCTGCCGGGTTCTTTCAAATGTCTATGAGTGTCCTTTTCACACCATATTTCATGTAAAGGGCCGAGGCATGGCCAGATCAAAATTGGTAAAGGTCTCTCAGTGAATCATTGGAGATATTCATGTCCCATCTTAGAGAGTCATTCAGTAGTATTCGCTCTGTTTATCTGAGAGAAAATAAATTTAGTAAATCAGTACAGTCTATCAGGTCCAGGATGTCTCCCAAACCAATATTAGTGCCATGTAGGAGCCTTTATTAGAAGCAAATATACATATATGTGTTCACAAACCATTGAAGCAATGCAGAGATGATCTTTTCATGCCTCCAAGTGCATTGGGGGCGGAGCCTGATTTACCAGGTTTATCCACAGACAAAGATGATTCGGACAGAGGCTGAAAATGTCATTTAGGGCTGAAAGGGAGAATTTGGGCATTGATTCTATCGAGAGCCAGGACACATTCAGCTGTCTCTAGGCAAATCTGGTAAATCAGGCTCCGCCTCTGATGCACTTGCAGGCTGATTTGCATATCCATGAAAAATATAGTTATCTCTTCATTACCTCTTTGATTTATGGCCATAAAGGTATGTGTCTGCTCCTTTTACAGGCCCCGCACAATTATTGGTTTAGGGGTACTTGGCACCTGACAGACTCCCTTTAAGCTCAATATACATGAGCTAGTCCTCTGTTCCTTCTCATACACATGCATGATTGGCTCAGTCAAGCTTGCATGTGTTCTCAGTGGAGAGAAGGGAATAAGGGTGAGTTCACACAGGGGTTTTTTGGTCAGGATTTTGAGGCCGTGTCTGCCTCAAAATCCTGACCAAAAGACGGCTCCCATCGAAATCAATGGGAGCTGGTCAGTTTTTTTTTCTGGGAGCCGTTTGTTTCAGCTCCCGGTAAAAGAAGCAAAATGGTCATTTGCCTCGCGACATGCGCCTAAGACATTCCCTCCTAACTAGGCCCATTCTTTTGGGCCTAATCCGGAGCGGAGTGCGCGACTGGATGCCGGTGCACTGCATCGGCATCCAGTCGCAGCTACCCGCCTCAGGTTCCGGACCAAAAAACCCTGTGTGAACTTACCCTAAGTCTTTGTCAGCACTTCTGGTGGCCCTTATTATAAGCTAAAGATCAGACCTACTGTAATGTAACATGCCCAATCTTTTTTTTCCTCGAAAACCTGACTGGGCTTGCTGGAAATGGCTGGTTTGGCTGAATTTTCACTTTTTTGTGTATGGACCCGTAAATCATTACATTATTGTTAATTCTACTGTTTGGGTGAAAATACTATTTAGGTTAGAATTGGGTAGTAAAGACCAAAACTGACCATTTTGTGCTCCTTATAATCCCGGTATGAGCTATATAATGTATGCCACTCTCTCCCATACAGTTTCTCCAGCACAGTCTTTTTCCTTCCATCTGGACATTTCTTGTAGATAGACAGGATACAAAATGTTTAGACGGGATACAAATGTTTAGCTGTCAAATATACTGGATGCCAAAAGTACAATCTACTGTTCAGATGCCTTTTCTTCCCCCAACATCATCTGTCAGGGGAGAACCATGACACCACCATATATTCTCATCTGCCGGTCCTGACGGTTTAGCTAACATTTCTCTATTGTGTTGGCTTCTATTATACAAATATACATTTTATCTTCTCACTTGTTTGCACTAATAGCTTTACAATGGGATGAGCTTATGACAATTGTTTTCCAGTAGTCCTAATATCATTGCTCGCCTCAGGCTTCTTGAACGTTGAGGAACATCCTGTGATCAGATTTTCACACCATGTAGTTTCATCTGTGGAGGCCATTTATGGGAAAACAAAGCCATTACTATACTCATGTCTCTGAAAAAGTCTTAAAGGGGCTCTATCAGCAAAATCATGCTGATAGAGCCCCACATATGCATGAACAGGCTATTCAGGCACCGTAAAAGTTATATTACACTACCCCCCCCCCCCCCATTTTAAAATAAAACCTTAAAATAGAATGTGATCTACTTACGCATCGTGCACGCTGGGCGGGCATTCAGGGTGTGTCTTCTTCTTCATCCACGCCTCTTCTTCCTCCGATGTCCTCGGGTCCCGTCCTCCTCCGGCTCTCGCGAACTGACACTGATATAAAAAAAATGGCCTGGGCGCATGCACAGTAGCATGCGGCTTCTACTACAGCTACTGCGCATGCGCCCAGGCCATCTTTTTTATATCAATGTCAGTTCGCGAGCGCCGGAGGAGGACGGGACCGGAGGACATCGGAGAAACAAGAGGCGTGGATGAAGAAGAAGACACACCCTGAATGCCCGCCCAGCGTGCACGTTCGGTAAGTAGATCACATTCTTTTTTAGGGTTTTATTTTAAAACTGGGGGTAGTGTAATATAACTTTTACGGTGCCTGAATAGCTTTTTTAAAGGCTAGTCACGCATATGTGGGGCTCTATCAGCATGATTTTGCTTATAGAGCCCCTTTAAGTATAAGTTTAAAGTAGTTTAATCCCTTCCTGCCACTGGCATTTCTGGATTTTTATTTTTGACTCTCCACCTTCCAAACCCCATAACTTTTCTATTTTTCCGTTCACAGAGCCATATGTGGGCTTACTGTTTGTGGGATAAATTGTATACAACTTTGTTATGGGCTTTGTTTTTACAGCGTTCACCCTGCAGCCAAAATAACATTTCTCCTGTATTCTTTGTGTCAGTATGATTCCAGCAATATCAAATTTATATAATTTTTTTTAAAAAATGCCATCCATAAAGGATAAAAGATTAGGAGCGGCACTACCTGGAATAGTCCCAAATGCAGAAGTAATATAATAGTGGAAGTGATTATATCAAGGATCCCTGAAGATGGTGCACATCCACACATGTAAATAATGAACAATAGAAAAAAGATGGGGGCACTCACCAGGGTCCATAAAAGAAGTCCACTTTATTCTATTATTACCATTCTTTTTTATTATTATTATTTTATAAAAAAACAAAAAACCTAAGGCTGAGTTCACACAGGGTATTTTGGTCAGGATTTTGATGCCGTCTCTGCCTCAAAATCCTTCTTTTTTGTTCAGTCTCCCGGAAAAAAGACCGGACATGCTCATTCTTCAAGCGGAGTCACTTCGCAAATCCATCTGAAGTCACGCCTGACTCCCGACTAGGCCCATTCAGTGGGCCTAATCCGAAGCGTGGTGCGTGACTGGATGCCAGTATACTCCACTGGCATCCACTCGCAGCTACCCGTTTTTTGGTCCGGAAACTGAGGCGGCCTTTGTTTCTGGACATTCTTTATGTCGCCATATTGTGACACCCGTAACTTTTTATATTTTCATATACAGGAAAGGATAAGGCTTTTTTTTTTTACAGGGCCAGACCATTTTGCAGAATGTCTGATGTTTTGACCACTTTTTATTAAAATTTATATGTGAGGCAAAACAGGAAAGAAATGTGGGTTTCAGTTTTTAGTGTTTTTTCTGCTATGCCGTTCGTAAAAAAATATTTTTAAATGTTTGTTTACTGGGCATTTTTGGACACAGGAATTTATAATTTGTTCATGTATGTTTTTGTCTTTTCTTATATTGAAGGAATGCTTTGAATATTTAGGGTGCATTCACACTGAGTAAACGCTAGCTTATTTTGTAAAGTAAAATTACACTTGTAAATTTTGCTATCCCATTGACTTCAATGACATTTTACAGGCGTATTTTTTACAGGCGTATTTTTTACAGGCGTATTTTTACACTTGTAAAAAAATATCATTGAAGTCAATGGGATAGCAAAATTTACAAGTGTAATTTTACTCTACAAAATAAGCTAGCGTTTACTCAGTGTGAATGCACCCTTAGGTTGTTTTTTTTTAATTTTTATTTTTTTTTTTTTTTTTATTGTGTCTTAAACTATTTTAGTAGCCCTACTAGGGGACTTGAACCTGAAATTGTGTGTCGCAACCTTTCAAGGGTTTGCTAGCATGTTGCAATATTGTATTGAATTTAGGACAAATTGGTATCATTACCCACATTATACTGTAGTTAAGTTAGGCTACATTCACATCTACGCTTCTATTCTGTTTGTGGTTTCCGTCCCCAGACCTGCAGAGAGAAAAGTACTGCACATTTTAGGGCAGAAATCCAACGGACCCCATCTATGGGGTCTGGGGGTTTCCACAGGTAACCGTTCTTTAGGCTAGGTTTCCATCTGCGTTTGGGTTTCAGGAAACCTAATCCGCTGAAAAAAGCAGTTACCCGCCGACCCCATAGACTATAATGGGGCCTGCATGGTTTCCACCCGAAAAGGGCGAAAATGCAGAGAGGGTAACGGAATCCTCATACGGAGAGGCAGCGCTGGTGTGAACCCAGCCTTAAAAGGGTTAGGTTTCCGTTCTTTGGGTCCCCAAGCGGAAACCCAGGTGCAGGTATGAACCTAGTGTCAAAGGGATTGTACAGGAATTGGAGCGACTTGGGGGAGGCTGTGCTGGGGAGGTGTAAAACAAAAAAAAACACACTCACCTGTTACCGTCACTCTAATGTCTGTTGGCTGTGACTTTTTTATCTGATGTTGCTGCCACATTGTTACAAGCCTTGAGGCTCATGTTGTTGTTGAGCAGTCACTTAGTCACTCAGGACTTAGGGCAACGCCGCTCCCATGGGATACGGAAAAGGGCACCTACAGCCAGAGGGGACACTTTTGTTTATTACAGAACTTTCCGAGCCCCCCAATAATATAGTCTGTGTGGGGGGGGGGGGGGGGGAGGGGGGGTTGGGAGTGATCACAATACTCATGGTTTTTACTATTTCAGTAGTGCGACCCATTTTATTGCTCTGAATGGGCAGTGTGAACTGTCTTTCCCACAAAAATGGCCTCAGTTCACCCTGAAGGCACGACAGCGAATACTCCTGGCACAGTCCGTTTCTTATTCTACAAGATGTTTACATCTTTAATAGAGATGAGCGAACACTAAAATGTTCGAGGTTCGAAATTCGATTCGAACAGCCGCTCACTGTTCGAGTGTTCGAATGGGTTTCAAACCCCATTATAGTCTATGGGGAACATAAACTCGTTAAGGGGGAAACCCAAATTCGTGTCTGGAGGGTCACCAAGTCCACTATGACACCCCAGGAAATGATACCAACACCCTGGAATGACACTGGGACAGCAGGGGAAGCATGTCTGGGGGCATAAAAGTCACTTTATTTCATGGAAATCCCTGTCAGTTTGCGATTTTCGCAAGCTAACTTTTCCCCATAGAAATGCATTGGCCAGTGCTGATTGGCCAGAGTACGGAACTCGACCAATCAGCGCTGGCTCTGCTGGAGGAGGCGGAGTCTAAGATAGCTCCACACCAGTCTCCATTCAGGTCCGACCTTAGACTCCGCCTCCTCCGGCAGAGCCAGCGCTGATTGGCCGAAGGCTGGCCAATGCATTCCTATGCGAATGCAGACTTAGCAGTGCTGAGTCAGTTTTGCTCAACTACACATCTGATGCACACTCGGCACTGCTACATCAGATGTAGCAATCTGATGTAGCAGAGCCGAGGGTGCACTAGAACCCCTGTGCAAACTCAGTTCACGCTAATAGAATGCATTGGCCAGCGCTGATTGGCCAATGCATTCTATTAGCCCGATGAAGTAGAGCTGAATGTGTGTGCTAAGCACACACATTCAGCACTGCTTCATCACGCCAATACAATGCATTAGCCAGTGCTGATTGGCCAGAGTACGGAATTCGGCCAATCAGCGCTGGCCAATGCATTCTATTAGCCCGATGAAGTAGAGCTGAATGTGTGTGCTAAGCACACACATTCAGCACTGCTTCATCACGCCAATACAATGCATTAGCCAGTGCTGATTGGCCAGAGTACGGAATTCGGCCAATCAGCGCTGGCTCTGCTGGAGGAGGCGGAGTCTAAGATCGCTCCACACCAGTCTCCATTCAGGTCCGACCTTAGACTCCGCCTCCTCCAGCAGAGCCAGCGCTGATTGGCCGAATTCCGTACTCTGGCCAATCAGCACTGGCTAATGCATTGTATTGGCGTGATGAAGCAGTGCTGAATGTGTGTGCTTAGCACACACATTCAGCTCTACTTCATCGGGCTAATAGAATGCATTGGCCAGCGCTGATTGGCCGAATTCCGTACTCTGGCCAATCAGCACTGGCTAATGCATTGTATTGGCGTGATGAAGCAGTGCTGAATGAGTGTGCTTAGCACACACATTCAGCTCTACTTCATCGGGCTAATAGAATGCATTGGCCAGCGCTGATTGGCCGAATTCCGTACTCTGGCCAATCAGCACTGGCTAATGCATTGTATTGGCGTGATGAAGCAGTGCTGAATGAGTGTGCTTAGCACACACATTCAGCTCTACTTCATCGGGCTAATAGAATGCATTGGCCAATCAGCGCTGGCCAATGCATTCTATTAGCGTGAACTGAGTTTGCACAGGGGTTCTAGTGCACCCTCGGCTCTGCTACATCAGATTGCTACATCTGATGTAGCAGTGCCGAGTGTGCATCAGATGTGTAGTTGAGCAAAACTGACTCAGCACTGCTAAGTCTGCATTCGCATAGGAATGCATTGGCCAGCCTTCGGCCAATCAGCGCTGGCTCTGCCGGAGGAGGCGGAGTCTAAGGTCGGACCTGAATGGAGACTGGTGTGGAGCGATCTTAGACTCCGCCTCCTCCAGCAGAGCCAGCGCTGATTGGTCGAGTTCCGTACTCTGGCCAATCAGCGCTGGCCAATGCATTCTATTAGCCCGATGAAGTAGAGCTGAATGTGTGTGCTTAGCACACACATTCAGCTCTACTTCATCAGGCTAATAGAATACATTGGCCAATCAGCGCTGGCCAATGCATTCTATTAGCTTGATGAAGCAGAGTGTGCACAAGGGTTCAAGCGCACCCTCGGCTCTGATGTAGCAGAGCTGAGGGTGCACAAGGGTTCAAGTGCACCCTCGGCTCTCCTACATCAGAGCCGAGGGTGCGCTTGAACCCTTGTGCAGCCTCGGCTCTGCTACATCAGAGCCGAGGGTGCGCTTGAACCCTTGTGCACACTCTGCTTCATCAAGCTAATAGAATGCATTGGCCAGCACTGATTGGCCAGAGTACGGAATTCGGCCAATCAGCGCTGGCCAATGCATCCCTATGGGAAAAAGTTTATCTCACAAAAATCACAATTACACACCCGATAGAGCCCCAAAAAGTTATTTTTAATAACATTCCCCCCTAAATAAAGGTTATCCCTAGCTATCCCTGCCTGTACAGCTATCCCTGTCTCATAGTCACAAAGTTCACATTCTCATATGACCCGGATTTGAAATCCACTATTCGTCTAAAATGGAGGTCACCTGATTTCGGCAGCCAATGACTTTTTCCAATTTTTTTCAATGCCCCCGGTGTCGTAGTTCCTGTCCCACCTCCCCTGCGCTGTTATTGGTGCAAAAAAGGCGCCAGGGAAGGTGGGAGGGGAATCGAATTTTGGCGCACTTTACCACGTGGTGTTCGATTCGATTCGAACATGGCGAACACCCTGATATCCGATCGAACATGTGTTCGATAGAACACTGTTCGCTCATCTCTAATCTTTAACACAATGAACAGATAAAAAGCAAAAAAACTTCCACAATTACTCGTTTTCTCTTCTGTCTCTCTTGCTCTTTTTGGTTCTGTAACAACTAAGCAAGAATTACAATAACTATTAAATGTAGAATTAGCTAAAAATGGTAACTAATGTAAATCCACGCAGTCGGTGCTTATGGCCGGCAGCTAAATGACTTTAGTATTAGGGAAGCACATAAAATCTACATTGAAAACACAAGTATAATTGGTGGATATTTCTTTTAACTCTTTAGGGTACTTCGATATGTACCAGTTCGTACAGAGATTTTTCAATGGAGTTTTTGTTTTCCAACACGTGACTTTGCTACAGATTTTGCTAAAAAACTAGCCACACAATTTAGGTTATTCATAAACTAACAAGTCAATTTCTGTTATGGATTTTTTCAGCTGAATGTGGATAACAATTGATTAAACCCACAAATCCAGATGGAAAATTTTCATAGTGAGATAATAAAATTTTTACTCACAGTGACCAAATTTACTAACTGGACTGTGCTTAGAAAATTGGGGCAATTTTGGTGCGCAGTGGTGTAGCTCAGATCCTGTGTCCTGCTCACCACTTTTTAGACTGTTGGCAGAGTGCTGCAGGAATCTCAGCGCTCCATCAGATTTACTTGAGCTGATACTGGGTGTACCTACGAGCGCTAGAATTATTAGGAGGTCGAGTCTTTTAGTAATTTTTGTGCATCTAGCATCTGTTGTGGAATGAATTAACACTGACATAAATTCTAGTCTTAGGCAAATCTCCCACGTAGCAGGCCGCAGCAGGAAAGTGATGCAGGAAAAATGAGGTTTCAGTAAAGCATGCGGTTTTTCCTACAGTGCTTTTCACAGAACATCCGCAGAGGTTTTCTTGGCGGTCAGTCTGCTTCCAATATACTCAGGCTCCGCTCCCACAGAGTAACGCTCCGCTCATTCTGACACGTAAACACGTGTCAGAGGTAGCGATATAAAACAGAATCCCATTGACTTCAATGGGTGCCATCTTATGCGCGCTACACATTGAAATCAATGGGAGTCTGCTCTGCCCAGGGCCTTAGAAGTTACAAGCCACTGCCGGAAGAAGAGGCTGAAGATGACGCTGCTGAAGAAGAGGAGGCAGCGCTGGAGAGAGTTCCCTCGCAGCAATGGGGATCCCCCCAGTGCTGTCTGAACGCTGGAGCCAACCCCCATTGCTGCGAGAGCTAATTTACATACTGAGAAAAACTGGGATTGTAGGCGAACGGCGGTGCAGAGAAGACGACGTAAGGTAGGAGGCGAATAGCCTTTCTTAAGGTTATTCCGATGTGGTACCTACAAAAAATTGTGTCTTACTGATAGGATCCCTTTAAAGCGCTGCTGGAAGAACAACGATGTGTTGCTGCTGCGGATTTTCCTGCAGCGATTTATTACCCTTGGTTCACGTTAGCGTTTGTATTCCGTCCGGAAGGAGTCCGCATGGAGACCCCGCAAACGGAATACAAGTGCAATTGCAAGCGCTGTGTTGTAAAAGAACATGGACCCCATAGACTATAATGGGATCAGTGTGCTTGTCGCGCACTGCCCGCACGAATCACACGGACCCCATAGACTATAATGGGGTCCGTGTGCTTGCTGCACACTGCCCGCATGATTCGTGCGGGCAGTGTGCGGCAAGCACACGGACCTCATTATAGTCTATGGGGTATGTGTGCTTTTACAGCACAGCGCTTGCAATTGCGCTTGTATTTCATTCGGGGGATCTCCATGCAGACTTCTTCTGGATGGAATACATACGCAGATGTGTAACAGGCTTTACACAAATTCTTTTGCTCAAATGGCATATAAAAAGTTGTAAATCTGAGCTTTCTGGTGTAAGGGGATAATCAATCTCCCCAATGTGTTTTTTTTATGTCTGTAACAAGAGCCCTTACATGTATCTTCTAGTGCTGCAGACTTCTTCAACTGACATTTTCGCAGTGATCACTGGATTTGGGCTCTGCAGTGAATTACCCCAAGGCCACAACAGACAAAATCTGTAGGTGTGAAGAGAGACCGGGATAAGCTTTCTCTCACCTGCACTAGATATTCAGGTCACGTGCACTGATAAAGCGAGACACCGAACTGAACTTTTACCCGTCACACATACTGCTCAGAGCTGATACAGTCCTATAGGTACTGCCTATAAAATAGTACTAAGCACACTTCCACAAGGCTGATTCTTGCCAATATAGTACATATGGTATTGTGAACTCTTATAGTTAGTGTGGAACCTCACCCACACATCTGAAGTGTATGCCTTGCTAGGCCGTCACCACGCTAACTATACCAATTTGTCTGTCTATACTCTATGGCCAAGGAGTCTGCTGTGGGGTGTCCATTAACCAACAGAATTGGCAATAAACAAATACATTTAGGTGATTTTTGCCAATATTTTCAGCCAGGATTCGACTTTGTCTTTGCATTTCCATCCCACACAAATCATTGACATGCTGCAAGTTCAAAACCTGCAGCACAAAGTATCTAATTCTTTTTCTGAAGGCGTGGATATGAATTTATTTAATCCTGCTATTTATTAAGGCTGGTGGATCATATTCCCGTCTTAATAAAAGCTCCAATTGGTGCGGTAAACCGGTGTTTTATGAAGAGGGTCAAGCAGAACAGAGATCTATGCCAGTTGGGGACTGATGTAGACTTGCATTATGGCTATCCCCACAATCACAGGCTTCAAGAAGGCCCTGAAGACTCACCTATTCAGGAAGGCCTACAACCTCCAATAACACTATCACCACATCACCATCTGTACAGTCTCCCCCTCCCCTTCTGTCTCTACCCCCCTTCCCTCATAGATTGTAAGCCCTCGCGGGCAGGGCCCTCTACCCCACTGTGCCAGTCGGTCATTGTTAGTATTATATCTACCTGTATATTTTGTGTATTGTATGTAAACCCCAAATGTAAAGCACCATGGAATTAATGGCACTATATAAATAAACAATAATAATAATTCCCCATAATAATAATTTCCCATTGAGTCTTGTTTCCTTTGTATTGCAACAATTGAAAGCTACTGGCAAAACCATATCATATATATCACCCTTTATGATGCTACTATTCTTAGCAAGAGTGCAGCAGCAAACCCATAGCAGGTACACCAAGTGTGACCCCAACCTACAAGTGTTCTGGTGTTTTTGTAACATTTAATGTGTGCTTTATTTGGTATTCTTGTCATCCTATAGAGAAGTCGTTGTGAAATACACTAAGAAAAGAAATACCATATCCAAAGCATGCTGCATTTTGGAAAAATAAAATACCGCAAACCCCCAAATAAAAACATGAATGCAGTTACAAAAGCCTACAAAAAATCCTGAGTGTGAGTCCACCTTATTGTAAATCTTCCTGTATTCCTAACATCATAAACTCTATTTACTTCTATATGAAGTGGCTCTGGATTTGTATGTACACAGAAGGTTGTCAATCACCGTGTGTGGGCGGGGTACGCAGGACTCTTACTGACACTTCTAGGAGTCCTGCCATGATTTACCCTAATTTTTACCCAGGAATCCTCCTTCAATTCATATATCATATACAGTATATCGCATTACTTAGCTTCGTCCCTCTACTATATGCTGTTCTTAGATAGCGCAGCCGAAATTACTCGTCGGGTTCACTTTTATTGATAAAGTCAAAAGAAAATGTCTTTAACAATCTTTAATATAACTTGTCTATTATGCAATCAGGTATAATTTATGGCTACGATGATCCTATACAAAACAATCTGTTCAATAACCATACATTTGCCGTGTAGATGTCATGCCCGTGACTCTGACATGATAAGAAGCGCAATGTCCTCTCTCTCTAACTGACATGACATTATTCTAACATGCCTGGCTTCAATCAATGTGACGACAGGCAGCAGACTGGGTGCGTTACGATTCCTAATTCAGTTCCAGTTATTGAAAATCTTAAGAGGCATGTACAAACAATAGAAAGCATTCTGGAAATATTTCAAGGGCCATCACAAGGCAGTCAGTCTCAAGTAATTAAAATGGATTCCCATAATAAGCAGCCTTATCTAAATATTAGACACCGAGCAGACATCTTTACATGCAGACTTGTTTTTAAGAAGTCATGCCTAATCCTACAGAATACCTTTTTATGCAGCTTACCTGTAATCGGGCTGATAACACGTCAGAGGGCCCATTGCAAAGGTTTCATAAATGGGGCCTCCCATCACCATCACTTAGAAAGAACTGCCCCTTAGTGGTCCTCACATAGTATAATGCCTCCTTAGGAACCCTATATAATATAATGCCCCTCAGTGGAACATCACAAGATCAAATGCCCCTGCAGAGGCATTAGACATCCCCCCCCCCCCCAGTGCACTCTCACATATTAACCTTTCCCACCAAGGTGGCCTCTCAGACTTTATATTACAATGTCCCCCTACAGGTTGCCCCCACAGTATAATTCCCCCTTTTCAGGTTGCCCTCACAGTATCGTGTCCCCTTTCCAGTTTGCCCCCTCAGTATAATGTCCCCTTTCCAGGTTGCCCCACATTATAATGTTTCCTTTCTACATTAACTGCCCCTTACCCCCAGTATAATGTCCCCCTCCCAGTTTCTGCCACAGTAAAATGTCCCTTTTACAGGTTTCCCTCAAAGTATACTGTCTCTTCTCCAGGTTTCTCCCATGAGGCGACCTGAAGCGAGCGCTTCAGGCGGCACTATGCCAGGGCCTCAGGGAGGGCGGCATTTTTGCTAACCTAAGCCAGTCCAGGACAAGCTGTCCTGGACTGGCTTAGCACCGAGCGGTGGTTTGGGGAGGCCACTGAAGCAGCGCTGCTCCGGCAGCCTCCCCTCACGCTCAGGCAGAGAGCAGGCAGCCTCCGGGCCTACTCTCTGCCGGCGAACGGGGCTAAGCCCTGCCCCTTCACGTGGCCACGCCCCCATCCACCCGGCCACGCCCCCGATCCACCCGGCCACGCCCTCGATACGCCCCCTCCTCCGGCGGGAGGGGGGGGGGCGGCTTTCTGCAGTTAGCTCGGGCGGCGAAAGGGGAAGGTTCACCCCTGCCCACGAGCATAATATCCCCTTTCCAGGTCTCCCCCACAGTATAATGTCCCTTTTCTAGGTTTCCCCACAGTATAATGTCTCCTTTCCCGGTTGACTCCACAGTATAATATCCCTTTTCATATTTACCCCACAGTATAATGTCCCCTTTCTAAGTTGCCCCCCATAGTATAATGACTCCTTTCCAAATTGTCCCCACAGTATCATGTCCCCTTTTCATATTTACCCCACAATATAATGTCCCCTTTCCAGGTTGCCTCCAGAGTATCGTGTCCCCTTTTTAGGTTGCCATGACCCCCGTATCAATCAGAGAAAAAAAAACTCCTAATACTCCCCTTACCTTTCACCGTTCGCCTGTTGTCTTCTGTCTCTACTGCCAGCAGCTTCAGGGAGCATCCAGGCTTGATGTAAGTGACGTCACTAGATCAGGCCTACTGCCCCCGAGCAGTACAATGGTTACAGCAACAGCAGCTGAATGGTGAAGTAGGGAGTGGAGGATGCAGATAAGTTATAGCTGTGACATACCTGGTCGGCCCAGAACAGCAGGAAAACTGTAAATGCAGGACTGTCCCGCTCTCCCAAGGGGACCCACACTACCATAGGGCCTGATGTACCATTGGCACTATGGGTAAAGTGGCCCTGTCCTTACTGGCTGTAATTTTACTGCTGAAAATACATAAAATGGCACAGGGATCTAGGATAGATCTAACAACCTACAATATTATAGAAAAAATAAATATAGTATGACCATGGATTCATTTGTATCCACTGGGACTAAGCAGAATAGATGACACCAAGCAGAGATCTAGAAAACCGTGAGGATCTGATACAGAAAGTATATTGGAAAATTGTAGAACTCTTCATTATACAAACTATAACATTGGCCTCTCAATATTGGTCTGAAATGGGCCAACCCTTTAAATTGTTTGTACAAGATTAGAAAACTAGCGCCCCATCTGTCTACTGGTTAAACTTTGTATTGCAGTTCAGCTGCATTTATTGGTGCTGAGCTGCAATGCCAGGCAGAACCTATGGACAAGAGTGATGCTATTTCTGCAAGAAAGCAGCCATACGTAATTCCATACAATGCATTTCCTGTGTGCACAGAGATAACAATGGATGGACATGTCATGGGACCCCTCTCGGGTGGTACACGTGCCCTAAGCTAATTGGTGCAATTAGAAATAGGCAGCATTAGACATATTCCATATGCATTATTCTACTGTATATTATATGTGTATTAGTATGTATTTTTGATGGCTGGTTTAGTAAGTAACATGCACTGTCCTGCTTCCATTAAACCTCTCCCACTAGCACTCCATTTGCACCTCATGTATCTTCATCATTTCCACTATTTTTATTTTCAATTAGCAAGTTCTTTAAATGGAGGGTCTCTGGGGACCACCAACAGTCAGGACTTGTATGAATGCACAGAAGCCGCCAATATTTTAATATAGCTTTGTTCTCCACTGGGAAGCTAGACTTAGTAATTCAGGCAGGTCATGACCCATCCTCACCCTGTCATGGTCATTGCATGCATTTTGTACTTTCAAGTTCTCCATAATGAACAGCCATAGCAAATGACTGCAATTTGGACAGACAGAGAAAACTTTTTAGACTGGATATAATCCCAAACTTTCTCAGAAAAATAGTTGCTTCCATTTTAGACAAAATCCCTACGCAGCTCAAATTCAGTATTTTTTGCCTACTGTAGAAATGCAGCGGAACAAAATGCTGCATTTTATTGTATTGGCAAAGCGCATGAGATTTCATAAATCTTATCCACATATTAAAACCAGCGATATGTTACTTTTAGATGTGGAAGTGTTGTCTCTATATAATGAATAGGGAAAGAAAAAAAAGCAGGAAAAAAAATTTTTTGGGGCTACGGCCCCACAGGACGTTCTGCAGCAATTAAGTCCTGCAGGAAAAACGGTGGCAACAACGCATCGAGGGTTCTTCCCGCAGCACTTTAAACAGAAAGTTTGCTGAGTTTTCCAGCGTGGACTTTCTGTTACAATTATACCCATGGGGAGACCACAGGCGTTTCCATAGGTATAATTGACATGCTGTGATTTCCAAAACCGCACCGGTTTTGGAAATCACGACATGTCCACACTGCGATTTTTACCGCAAAGTGGGCATGGCATTCACTAGAATCCCTTTCACTTTGCCCGTACTGTAAAACGCCTCGATTTTTCCCTGCATTATTATTATTTATTTATTTATATAGCACCATTAATTCCATGGTGCTTCACATTTGGGGGTTTACATACAATACATAAAATATACAGGTAGATCTAATACTAACAGTGATCGGCTGGCACAGTGGGGTAGAGGGCCCTGCCCGCGAGGGCTTACAATCTATGAGGGAAGGGGGGTAGAGACAGAAGGTGAGGGTAGAGGCTGTACAGATGGCGGTGCGGTGATAGTGTTATTGGAGGTTGTAGGCCTTCCTGAATAGGTGAGTCTTCAGGGCCTTCTTGAATCCTGTGATTGTGGGGGTCAGTCTTATGTGTCTTGGTAAGGAGTTCCAGAGTATTGGGGATGCATAAGAGAAATCTTGGAGATGGTTGTGTGAGGAGCGGATGAGGGCAGAGCGGAGCAGGAGGTCATTGGAGGATCTGAGGTTACGTGTGGGCAGGTAGCGGGAGATTAGTTCAGAGATATATGGAGGGGACAGGTTGTGGATGGCTTTGTATGTTAACGTTAGTAGCTTGAACTCAATTCGCTGGGCTTTAGGTAGCCAGTAGAAGGACTGGCAGAGGGGAGCAGCATTTGCGCCAAGGGCAAATCATGGCGTTTCCGTCCTGTACGGCCACAGCCTCAAATGTAAAATAAATGTAAATAAGCCAAATATGTAAGATTATTCCTAATTTCTTATTGAATAAGAAACTTCTGGTTTAGAGTTTTTGCATTTTCTCTAGTATTAAAAACGCTCCTAAGAATGATATATATATTTCCACTTGCGTGAGTCTAGAAGATCAAGTATAGTTTCTAAACCAGAAGATGCTGGTGCAATAAAATAGTCAAAATAAACCGGCCAAGGATGGACTTTGATGAAACACAAAAATGAAAAAAAAAGGTAATTTAAGAGTTCTAAGATAAAGTACAGGAAAAAACAACGAGCCGGAGAAATCACAGATTCAGATATAAGCCCATAATGACAGGGGAGCAGGAAAGCCGAACAGCGCCCCCTCTTTTGCTTTGATGCTGATGATATCCCAGAGAGGCTCCTTAGTATCTCATACATTTAGTATTCTGGGCACTTGTCACTGACTCACTTGGGGGAGGGGAAATGGTGCACCGACTGAATGGGAGGCTGGAACAAGACTGGTATACACACAGAACGCCGAGGAGACACATGAGGAGGGGGATAGTTATTTGGACGATGAGCGCTACTATAGCAGAGGAGCAGGAATGACACAGGTGTGTGCAGAAGGTGCACATAAGATTTATCCACCTCCATAGACATTTCCAGATGTGACGTGCAGAACTAGATGGAATAAAGAAACAAACAGGAAAAGCTGAATGGATGAACTGAGGTGGAATCCAAAACAGGGAATTTAATACTATGTGGGTGTATATGGAAACAAAACAAGAATAACTGAGCAAACATGCAGGGAATTACAAGGAAAAAACAGCAGGGTAATCCACAATGCTGATGTATAGAAATACCAGCAGGCTCCTGTATTACAGTACTAGTCATGTAGGCAGCCATGGATGCAAGAAAGTAGGGGTTAATGCGGCTGTAGCTGTGACTGATCCATCTGTAATACAGTTCTTAGATATATGGTGACGTCTTCAGAACATACTTAGAAGTTATTCCCTACAACTCATTCTTAATGCAAAACTTATCAGAAATTTCCCATACAAAGAGCAATTAGTGGGATTTTTGCTACAATCGCAAAGATTTTCCATGGTAATATTTATGAACATCATAGCAAAATATATTTATATGTATAGTATTATTGTATGAACGCTGAGACCTGCTGTCTGTTTAGTGGATAAAGGGTATTCCAGTCCCAACTACAGAATAGAGGGTGGGGGTCTGACCTTTAGGACCCCCACTGATCACGACAAACCCCAGTATGCAGGGAGCGAAGGAATGGTAGGTCAGAAAGTGTGACCCTCATTTCAATGTACTTTGGCTATCTGTGTTGCTTTCCTATTGAAATGAGTGGAGCAATGGTGCACAAGTCTGCTCGGTCTCTCCTTTCAATCTGGGGTCAATATATCCTAGCACTCAGTGAGGGCTCCATGTTGAATCCCCCCACCATCGGCATGTTACCCCCCCATCCTGTGGACGGTGGAAACTTGTTACTACTTTAACAGTAAATGGATTAACCCATGCCCTGCCAGCCATATGACAGTATAGACAACAAGCCTCCTTCTTTTTACTTAAAGCCATGGATAGATTTGGGATTTTTTTTTGTTTCTAATATTCAGTTTTTTACGTTAATGACCTATGTAAAGTATCTCTAAGCTGTAACATTTTCATACTGAACTCACTAATAATAAAAGAACAAAACTGAATGAAGTTGAAACTTTTGAAATATAGTATATGATATAAGACCATATAGATGTCATCTCTGCTATAGTGCAATATGGTAGCCACAAGAACAATATATAGGCTGTGCCTATTGACCTAGTTATTCTGTATCTAAGCAGTAGTACACAAACAAGACTGGCAGATTAGAAGCATGTGAACAGAAGCAAGGAAAAGTTGGCAAAGTTGCTACAATGTAAATCTACTTAACGTCCTGAACTCTACCATGGTATCACGTACACAAAGTTAAACTTCCCAAATTTTTGTACTAGATACAAATTCAAAGGTTGCAATATAAAAGAGAGAAGGAAAGGAAAGGGTTAAATCCATAGCTCCTGCTCTCTCCACCCTTACCTCCCTTTGGCAAAACAGCTCCGCCAATGGGAGGCGAATCCAGGTGAGACAGAGCCCAACCCCTCACCTGGCACCGCGCAGAACACAGCAGCGGGATGCCAGAGGTACTACCGGGAGTGCATCTCCTCCAGTACTTTCCCTCGTCTATTTTGGGAGTTTTCTTGTGTGCACTGAATAAAGGCAGAGGTACTGGGGTGAACCCTTCTTGGAACGTGGCCAGAAACATCCCCCATGTGCAGGAAGGGATGAGGAGTTGGCTTCTGCAAGTGTCCAAAACTCTGTAATCTGCCTGAGTTCTGCAGCTGCCTCCTTAGTCCTGCATCTCAGTAACAGTTTACAAATAGGAAAAGCACAGGAGTTTCTGGAATCTCTAACCCACTCCAAGATTATTCCATTCACACCGCTGGACCTTAGCCTGGCCTGTCACAAGTGTGTTTAGGGCATCATCCTTCCTATTCTGACACTCACTAGAAATCCGCAAGCTTATTCTTGCTTATTCTGCTCCCCCCCCCCCCATCCTCGCCTCTCCTGTCGCACAATCTGTCAGAGCCCTAACATTTCCTCTCCCTTTTCTGTGCTGGTAAAGGGCTTTTCCAATTGCTGTCTAAAGAAGAGAGCGGACAGAGTGCTTCACAAGCCACTGAAAGAAAAGGGGCTGAGAAGCCAACAGCCCCTCCTCACAAGATCTGAGGAAAAGCGTCCTGTGTTTGCCAGACCCTGCAGGCTGAAGTCATGATTTTAGGTGAGTGAACATTTTCCACCTACTTTATTATTTTTATTATTCATTTTTTTCCCAAGCTGTTGCCGTTGCGAGCCTTTATGGAATCTATTGATTGTATTGCCTCTGCATCACTTTACTAAGCTCTGTGTTATGTCCTGCTATGTTATTTTTATCTTCCCATTCACAGATTTACTGTATCTCTCTTTGATGCTGCTTCTATCGTAGATCATTCTTCTCTGCACCATCCATGACTTCTACTTGTCCCCCGTTCATCTTTATTTGTTGTGTGTGTATTTGAGGAGGAGGTAGATGGACCACTGCTTCCCCTTCATATCCTAGAGCTGAGGGAATAACTTCCTTCAGATGTGTAATAGACAGTAACTTCTGATTGTCTTCTTTATTCTTATCCCCCCTCCTGTATTTGAGGATGGGGCAGACCACCCACTCTGTTTTCTAGCATTGGTTTAGAATTGGTTATTTTGCTCTTGGAAATCCAAAGCTGGTCCTAGTTGCACCTCTCCACCCTGATGGTGAGGTTGATGGACCACTTATACCCCTTACCTCTTTAGCTTGTATAAAAAGTTTTTGCATTAAAAACCAGTCTCGAGAGGTTTGTCCTACAAGTCCATCTCTGTCTTTATGGTGGAGTTGATGGACAACTTCTACCTCTTCATCTCAACTTGCAGTAAAACTTTTTGCATTCAGAACCAGTATTGAGAGGTTCTAAAACCCAAAGCTTGTCCTTATTTCCCTTCTATATCTTGATGGTGGGGTTGGTGGTCTCCTTCTACCCCTTATCTCTCAGTTTGCAGATTTTTTTGCTTCCTAAACCAATATTAACTGGTTTCCAAGTAATTACAACTAATGACTATTGAATCCCCCCTCCTCCTCGAGTCCCCCTGCAACTTTATGTCCCCATCTCCAGCTGTGGTCTTAATGTAAGGATGAGGCAGATGGACCACTGCTACATATATGGATCTCCTGGTGGCGGTAGAATAAATTTGTTCCGAGCTGAACCAGTCAGAATTTTGTATGGTTGTGTTTTGTAAGGTTTGTGTAAGGTTTAATGTTCTATCCACTCATTGTCTGCATAGTAACCATGTCTAGATCCTTCACTTGTGACCCATGCACTAAAGTAATGTAAAGTCATTGTAACAAGGGAGAGTGCATGTGTGGGAAAGGCCTGAGTTTATTCTAATGTGATAAAATAATCCTTGCTGATTTTTAATGTATAATCTGTGTTTTGGCATAGTTACATACAGTATGTCATGTTTTACTGGCTGCCATATGTTGCATGTTGGCTGGATGGATTGATGTATAGTTAAAGCTGCTGAAATATTAATGCATATGAAGGCTCTATATAGTGTAGGTAGTGAAAGTGGGAATATATAGGATATTAGTATAATCTATGTAAGACTAGAACAAAGCCACACAATGCAGGCCGAATGTTATATAACACTTCTAGAAAGATAAGAATTTTATTTTTCAGAATGTGGAATTTAAAACTTTTCCTCTCTAACCTCCCACCGTCGAGGCAGTAAATCTGCTGGGTTAGAAAATCTGATAGTGGCCAAGCGGACTCCAGTTATTTGGCCATCGAAAGGTTGTGATGTATATTGGACGCTGGGGAGTTGAAACATTCATTCTAATGGACACAGCTGCACGTGTCCCTCCTCACCTTGGCTTACCACCAAGCTTTTCAGCAGCTGCGCCTCTCTATCCCGCCTTGTAATTAAAAAGAGACAAGGAGTCACTGTACCTGTTCCAGTCAGGACCTGAACAATGACAAAACACTGCTTCTTAAGACTTCATACTTCAAACATTTTTTTTTTTTTTTGCATTAATGAAGACTAAATACTTCAGACGCTAAGATTAATTTTGGCACATAGCCACAAGCCCTTTAAAGAGAACCTGTTTGTTGAACAAACTGCCGTGCAAATTGGTACATAGTTGTTAGGAAAGATTCAGTGTAACTTTATTCATTTAAACCCGGGCTCACTCTGGGGTTAGGAGTCCAGTGGGCGGTCCTATTTAGCATTTGCCAACGATCGATGCATAACTGTGCACACCGATACAACTGAGTAGGACCGCCCACTGGACTCCTAAGCTTAGAGGAAGCAGTGATTTTGATGAATATTTTACAAGTTATACTGATTCTTCCTTCATATAACTATATATCAATCCAATCAGCTCTCCTTTTTTCTATTACATGCTGCCCGGAGATTGGAGTACATGTCTTGTGTGATCGATTCCTTTGTATTCAAGATGGAAACATTTTGCAGTTAATGAGTTTTTTTATACTTCAAGGGGTTGTCCAGTTTCAGCGAATAAATGTTATTGTTTGTATAATTAATAGTTATACAATGTTTCGAATTTCTCTAGATCTCTGTGTGTTGTGACTCTTTGTTTACTTGCAATGGATAAAAATCAGTCCATAATCAGTCATGTGATGGACAGTCCATGGTCATGTGATGAAAACACAGGTGCACGACTCTGATTACTGCTATAATGTGTATATATATATATATATATATATATATATATATATATATATATATATATGTATAATGCTGTGACTATAACGAGCTGTGTTCGTCACATGACCATGGGCTGATTTTTATTAGAGATGAGCGAACACTAAAATGTTCGGGGTTCGAAATCCGATTCGAACAGCCGCACACTGTTCGACTGTTCGAACGGGTTTTGAACCCCATTATAGTCTATGGGGGGAAATGCTCGTTTCAGGGGTACGCAACATTCGATCAAATTCTACTTACCAAGTCCATGAGTGAGGGTCGGGCTGGATTCTTCTCCCTGCGCAGCGTCCCCGCGGCATCTTCCGGCCTTGAATTCACTCTGCTAGGCATCGGGCCTAGGCAGAGCCGACTGCGCATGCCCGCACTACAAGCGGACATGCGCAGTCGGCTCTGCCCGGGCCCGATGCCTGGCAGAGTGAATTCAGAGCCGGAAGAGGACACGGGGACGCTGCGCAGGGAGAAGACTTCTAAAGGTAGGAGAAGAACCAGCGTTGATTGGCAATGTATAGCATTCTGCCAATCAACGCTGGTTCTGCATCGAATCTTAACTTCGAACAGATAGTAGTACTACTCGCTCATCTTTAATTTTTATCCATTGGAAGCAAACAATGAATAACAGCAAGCAGAGATCTAGAAAACAGTGAGAAATTGATACTTAAATTGAATTGTGATATTGTATAACTTTTCATTATATAAATAATAACTTGTATTAGCTGAAACTCGACAACCCCTTTAAGGCCTGGTTCACATCTGTGTTCGGTATTCTGTTTGGTTAGTCCGCTTGGGGACCCCCTGAACGGAATACCGAACGCATTGACAAGCCCTTGTCTATGGGGTCCGTGTGTTTTCTGTGCGGTGTCCACATGGAACATGCAGAGAGAAAAGTACTTCATGAACTACTTTCCTCTCCGCATGACTTGTGCGGGAAAACACACGGACCCGATTACTGACTATGGGGTCCGTGTGCTTTCATAAGTTCACCGCTTGTCAGTGCATTCGGTATTCCGTATGGGGGGTCCCCAAGCAGACTAACCAAACGGAATACCGAACACAGATGTAAACCAGGCATGAGAAACAAAATTCTAATCTAAGTCCATTTTCAATGCAATTATTTATGGTGATTATAAGGCATTCACAAACAAGTATCAATAATATCACAAAACTGTCCCAAAATCTGTTTAGCACTTGCTCCTTGGGAAACTTTGGATCAATCGTGAATCAAAATACACTATAATAAATTAATGGACACTTATTGAGATGCTAAACTCGTTGATGTAGCCTCCATATTTTTTCCTGTTTGGTTTTCAGGATGTAAAGCTTGGTATGAATAGCTTTAATTAACTTTGTATTGATCATCCTCTATACGCTTCTTTGAAAACCATCCTTCAATATAAACAATGGAAGCAAAGACAACAGCATAACCCATATAAACATAGGTAGTGTGCAGAATAAAAGGTTGTATAGAATGGCTAGGGTATAAAATGTTCACCTATAGATTATACTAAGCACATAAGGACGTAAGCAATGGCAAACGTGACACCAAAAGCTCTTAAAGCCGGCAGTGTTGACATTAGAGTCCGTACCGTGGAATCTGAAACCACTCTGAAAATACAAAGATTGAAAAAAATGGTGTGTCAGTCTTCTAGGAAGCAATATAGCCCTGAAACCCTGGCGACCTTGTAATCATAGTAATGTAGATTAGCTATATATATATATATATATATATATATATATATATATATATATATATATATATATACAATGTGTACAATCTGATTTGCAATGGATTTTTCAGCGTCTTTCTAATCTTGTGTCTGATTGGTCAGCCCTGGTAAAGAACATTTCTCTTCCACTTCTTCTCTGGCATATGAGAAATTATGGATGCATGACTAGCAGTCAGAAATTGTTTACATCAAATTAGCATCTATCATATAGGTTCTGTGTTAGCAGGACAAAGATTGTCACCATGATATGTGACTTCTATACAAAGGAATGATAATATAGATCCCATTGTAAGGCGTATATATAAAACATTGCTCCTAATCCAGAATATAGTCTCCTAATCCATGTCTGGTATTCTGGTTAATTTGACATTCAACCACAATAGACAGTCCTAGAATAAGAGTAAATTGCTAGAGAACCTAATCTTGTGGAATAAGTAATCTCCCCTAGGATACTAGTAGTTAGACAATGTCAATTTAGGATATGTTTACACTGCTCTTGTTCAAGTCCATGATCTGTCACAGGATCAGAACAATGGACTTAAAAGCCAACAGAATGACAGATACAGATGGACTATCCTCCATCTGTATTCAGCGCCATTCACTGTATTGTAAAAACAAGATATAGGACTATGGTCAGGACTTTTTTTTCCTCTGAAAAAATAAACTAACAAGATGGAAGAAGGCTACAGTTTTCTTTTTTAACATAGAATGATTGATGCAGACAGAGCTCCCTCAATCTGCATTCAGTCATTTTTTTAGTTCGCTGTTTTGATCTTGTGATGGATCAGATCAACAGACTTGAATGATGGCAGGGTGATCTCAGCCTAAGAGGGGCAGTTTGAAAGTACACCAGATTTATCACAGATGCTGAAGCTAGATGATAAATTTTGATACCTTTTTAGACAATCTAAGTTTAAATTACCTGTAGGTTGGCTTATTATGGGCCAGATTTTGACTCCAAAATTTGTTGGAATTTTTTTTCTCTAGCCCTCCTATTCCTGAACAATCAATGCTGTTAGTTTTGGTGCCTGACATTCTATTTAGTCTCTGTACTGTCAAGAGGGCGGTGTCAGGCAGGAGCAGACAAGGGGTGTGATTCTGAGCTCTGACACTGGCTGCCTCTGATTGGAGCTCTGAATCACACCCCCTGCCTGACACCGCCCATCTGACACTACAGAGCTTGCATAGCACATTAGGCAACAAAATTACTTTTGCTTGTTCCTCGGGAATGGTGGGGGCTAGAGAGAAAATTCCAACTGTGCTGGAATCAGTGGAACAGGACCTATTAACAGATGCTAAGAATTAGAATTAACGGAGGTGGTGGAAGGTCCTCTTTAGCCACATCCTTTCCCCATAAAACCATACCTCTTTCCAAACCACCTGTAAAAATCTGATTTCCTGTACCAAAATGCACTAAACAAGTCCACATTTTGGATCATTTTATGCAAGGATTGGGTCATAACCACAATAAATAAATAAATAAACAATAAATCTACCGCAAAGTATTAAGGTCGCACCATACAGTGACACATGTACGGTAGTATCTTCACATTTGCGGTATGGAACCAAAGTGATTGCCTATATGATTGTTTAGTCTCTCTCTGGTGTGCGTGAGACTTTACTGTGAAGCTGCTCCATCTTCAAGAATAAGAAGAGAAATACAAGGCTCTAAACTCTGGATCTAGGCAAAATGTCTTACTTTTTAGGTTTTTATATGCATTTCCAATCTATAGCCGGGTTCACACGGAGTATTGTGGCTCGTCATTTGGTATGTACACGCCGCGGGATCTTTTGCGGGCCGTATACGCTCCCATTGTTTTCAACGGGAGCCGGGACCGTACACGCGGCGCTATTGTGCGCTGCCGCAAAATCACGGCTGCAAAATAGCGCGTACGGCGTGTACGGTACTGGCTCCCATTGAAAACAATGGGAGCGTATAAGGCCCGCAAAAGATCCCGCGGTGTATACGTACCAAATGACGAGCCACAATACTCCGTGTGAACCTGGCCTATAACTTTCTTCCACCTGTATAGAACGATCCATAGAGATTGTAGATGAGATTTACCTACAGATATAACAGTGCTGGATTTGTCATTTTGCATTTACTCAAAATAACCCATCTACAGTGTGTAATAAGAAAGGTTAAATGACACAGCCAACTCCTCTACATCTGTATAGTTTTCCGTGTTAATCCTCTGCAGCAATAACACAGGCTTAAACCCGTCAATGAAATGGTCAATGCAATGTTTAGCATGCTAGATAGTCTCCAGAACATCTGTTGGCCTCTGCCTGGAACTTTGGGCATATGGGCTGTCATCCCTCATTCCTACTCAAGATCCATAGCATTTAATGAGGTGATAATGAGTTTGCATGTACCCAGAGACGGATGTGTTTAGAAACACGCTCTCGCAGGGATATATGTAAATTCTTTTTGCACTCCACTCAGGACTTTTGGAAGCCTTGGTCAGGCGGTGGCTTTTCTCTCCAGCATTCATCTGTTATAGGACAACATGTGAATGGTACCAAGGACAGGGTTTTATTTTCCATAATGAATGCTATGACCTTCCCTTTTGGAAAGGCCAAAGCATTACAGAATGCTACTTAGATACTTCACAGATTGGAGCTGGTTGTATTTATCTCAGTTCTTCATTCATTCACTAGTATTCTTCAGTTCTAACAGAACATTGCATACTTTCTATTGCATGTTCTATATACAAGGCCAGATGATTCCAACTAGTATTATTATAGCTGCCTGGTTGCCAAGTAAACCTGAAGGATCATTGTAGAGTGTGAGAAACAAAACGGTGCACAGATCCATATGTTATAAATGGAAGGACCAAATTGACTGGAGATGGACCTTCCCCGTTGGGTGATATATCATGGTAAACATAACGCGGACTAAGGAAAAACTGGGTATTCTCGAGGTGTCATTCAATGGTTCACTCCACATTCCCTATTGATAAAACATGTCTGGCACATGTACGTGTATGGGGGAGTTGGGAGGAATAGCTATTGGCTGAATGAGTGCTTGGTGAATTGCTATTGAAGTGTTCATGCACCATCAAAGTGTATTGTATAACGCTAAAGGGAGTGTGTCACCAGTACACAGAATATTATGTAAACCCTGCAAATAAATAGGTTAGAGTCAATTGAAACAAATGGTGTTTTCCCTTTGTGAACTGGTGCCTCCATTGCCAATATCATCTTATGTAAATGAACACTTTGGAGCAACAAGATAAGCGGCAACACCGCCACTGCTTCAAAGAACTCATTTGCTTAGTAACAAAAATGGAGCAGTAACAGAGGTACCTATTCACAAGGGGATGGTGGATTCTGGAGATAGATTACTTTTTAAGGTGCTCATTGACATTAGATGAATGCCAGTGGGACTAATTGACCACCTAATGTATATGATCAGATGTCAAAGAAAAAAGTATCAGGACCAAGTAATTGGATTTCAATGTTCCCAATCTTTTTATTTTACAGGGAGATAAGCAGCCACTGTAGGTCTCTGGTGCCCTCTCCCCATTGAAAACACATACTGGACTGAGCCAAGCATGCATGTGTATGGGGAAAGGGGTTGGGAGAAATAGCTTTTGGCTTATGCTAGGTTCGGGAGTAGGTGGGGCTTGGTGCGGCTACTCACTCACGTCTCCCCTCCCAGTACCCACCCACCCACCTTCTCTATAATACTAGTCTGTGGAGGTGGGGGCGGGGCAAAGGGTGCTCAAAAGCCACATGAAGGACAGAGGACCGGACCAGTAGAGGGCAGCGGCAAGCACTTCTGAGCAGGTAAGTTGAGCGAAGTTCATGAGTAGATAGATATTACTGTACATTGACTTGTCTAGTAGATGGACAAGTCAATGTACAGTAGTATCTATCTACTCACGAACTTGCCTCATCATCCTCACAGATGTCAGGAAGGGGCATGATAAACAAGTACAGGCGCCGCAGGCTTTCTTCTAACTTGCCTGCGCCGCCTGTACCCTCTATCTGTAGCCATTCTCTGCTTCGCACAGACGGGATAGGGACGGCACATAGACGCATTTCCACCGCTGCATTCGGACTATAAGACACCCCCCCCCCATTTTCCTCCCATATTTGGAGGAAAAAAAAGTGCGTCTTATAGTCCGAAAAATGCGGGGAAAAATATGGGGTCCACAGGTTTCCATGTGTAACCGCTTTTTAAGCAGACAGGGTTTCCATCTTTCGGGTCCCCAAGCAGACCAAAGGATGGAAACCTGAATGCTAGTGTGTGCATGGCCAACATTATGAAGTGGTATGTACCTAGCATACACACATTCATACTGTAGTTCTATAGTGCTACATATATATATATATATATATATATATATATATATATATATATATATATACAGTGTATATATATATACATATATATATATATATATATATATATATATATATATATATATTTGGTATATTTTATTCTATTTTTGAAGCTTTGGAAGTTTTTATTTTTCTTTATCTATGATCAGAAGAAAAGTCATATGAGGCTGTTACAAACGAGAACAGATTTTAGACTGTTTGCACACATAACAATGGTTCTATAGAGAAAGTCTGGCAAGACGGAGTCTATCAATGCCAGTGATAGAGAATAGTCCCAGACACACTCACAAGGGAACAACAATACTTATTGCAGGTTTTCACACTAGCAATAAAAAGTAAGACTTATCCTCTCTGGCCCGCCAAGTAAAGCAGTGCAAGTCAAGTGTGGAGGGGAAACAACTTCAGCCACACCTTGTAAGAAGATAAGAAGGGCTTTCCCTGCAGTTTACACCTTAAGTGTCTATACAGTAAACCTCCTCTGGCTGTAACCTGGGCCTGCTCCAAGTTACAAAATTTAGAGACAGGAAATATTTTGTTTATGCAGTTGAAATAATATGTCATTGTATTGACGTCTGGAAAAAGACATAACCTCAATTGTACATACAAGGACAAATAGTTGTAGGATGTCATGAACCTACCTCAATGGCATGTGCAAGGACAAGTAGTTGTAGGATTTGTGAACCTGTCAGTTCATATTAACATTATCTATCTATCTATCTATCTATCTATCTATCTATCTATCTATCTATATAAAATGTTCAAAGTAAATCTCTCGTGGAGGTTACACAGCATCTCTTTACACTGTATGAATTAAATTATAATATATATTATTCTATATTATATTAGTAGGACACCTGAAAATTAAAGAGATCAGCATGTTATAGAGCAGGAGGAGTGAAACAACTGAAAATCTGTCTTATATTCTAGGTTCTTCAAAGTAGCCACGTTTTGCTTTGATTACTGCTTTGTGCACACTTGGCATTCTCTTGATGAGCTTCAAGAGGTAGCCAGCTGAAATGGTCTTCCAACAGTCTTGAAGGAGTTCCCAGAGATGCTTAGCACTTGTTGGCCCTTTTGCCTTCACTCTGCGGTCAAATTCACCCCAAACCATCTCGATTGGGTTCAGGTCTGGTGACTGTGGAGGCCAGGTCATCTGACGTAGCACCACATTACTCTCCTTCTTGGTCAAATAGCCCTTACACAGCCTGCAGGTGTGTTTGGGGTCATTGTCCAAATAAATGATGGTCCAACTAAACGCAAACCGGATGGAATAGCATGCCGCTGCAAGATGCTGTGGTAGCCATGCTGGTTCAATATGCCTTCAATTATGAATAAATCCCCAACAGTGTCACCAGCAAAGCACCCCCACACCATCACACCACCTCCTCCATGCTTCACGGTGGGAACCAGGCTTGTAGAGTCCATCCGTTCACCTTTTCTGCATTGCACAAAGACACAGTGGTTGGAACCAAAGATCTCAGATTTGGACTCATCAGACCAAAGCACTGATTTCCAATGGTCTAATGTCCATTCCTTGTGTTCTTTAGCCCAGACAAGTCTCTTCTGCTTGTTGCCTGTCCTTAAGTCTCCTCTTAACAGTTGTTGTGGAGATGTGTCTGCTGCTAGAACTCCGTGTGGTATTGACCTGGTCTCTAATCTGAGCTGCTGTTAACCTGCGATTTCTGAGGCTGGTGACTCGGATGAACTTATCCTCCGCAGCAGAGGTGACTCTTGGTCTTCCTTTCCTGGGGCGGTCCTCATGTGAGCCAGTTTCTTTGTAGTGCTTCATGGTTTTTGCAACTGCACTTGGGGACACTTTCAAAGTTTTCCCAATTTTTTGGACTGACAGACCTTCATTTCTTAAAGTAATGATGGCCACTCGTTTTTCTTTACTTAGCTGCTTTTTTCTTGCCATAATACAAATTCTAACAGTCTATTCAGTAGGACTATCAGCTGTGTATCCACCTGACTTCTGTACAACACAACTGATGGTCCCAACCCCATTTATAAGGCAAGAAATCCCACTTATTAAACCTGACTGGGCACACCTGTGAAGTGAAAACCATTTCTGGTGACTACCTCTTGAAGCTCATCAAAGAGAATGCCAAGAGTGTGCAAAGCAGTAATCAAAGCAAAAAGTGGCTACTTTGTAGAACCTAGAATATAAGACAGATTTTCAGTTGTTTCACACTTTTTTTGTTAAGTATATAATTCCACATGTGGTAATTCATAGTTTTTATGCCTTCAGTGTAAATCTACAATTTTCATAGACATGACAATACAGAAAACTCTTTGAATGAGAAAGTGTGTCCAAACTTTTGGTCTGTACTGTATATGAATATGACATACTTACATATATATTTGTATTATTAGGCACTTTTTATATAATATAAGGCAGTACTATTGCTAGTAGATAGTACTGTTGCTGTTTGTGTGGTGGGGTCCTGGGTACAGTTAAGGCAGTAGATGTCCAACATTATTAATGGATTCTGCAATGGAGGTTCTTGATGGAGCTTCTAACCAAAGATCTAAAAAGTTCTTGTATGTTGTCCTCAGAGGTGAAATCTGTAACAAGGCCCCCATCAACATTGTGAGTACGCCATGCACCAACACCTACATGTGAGTGAACAGTATAGATGTTAGCACTACAGCATTGTTTCCTTGCATTGCTAAGTTCATCTGTTCAACTCTGACTAAATACAACACCTTCATGTTTGCATGGATACTATGGATTCCTTTCATACTCCAAATCATCCTTATTACCTTGGAATTTAGATTGTGAGCTTATATGGTGACAGCACTATGGATTATGTTGGAGCAAGATATAATACATCCATTTCTTCTCTACTGACAGGTGTAATAAGAATGGAATTAAAAGTAAGATATACTATTGGAGATATGCAAATTGTAACCTTCTCCATCAAAGTTCATATCGGGACAGACGTTCTATAAGTGGTGCATATGCTCAGTATACTGTAGATGGTAACAACGTTCACCTGGCACCATGAATGCTGAAGTTAGCCCACAAGGAGGGGAGGAATAATGTAAATTTCCATATTGTGACATAATCCTCTTTAAATTCTCCTTTTTCTGTATTCAAGTGAATGTATTCTTTCCTTGCCAAGGAATCATCCATCAATAGAAATGTATTTAAAAGCCCTGGGAATAAAGGCGAAAAGAAGTCATCACATAGACACATTTCCCAAGATTAAAATGTGGCTATTGCATACTTTACCCCGATAACTGCAGTATATTAATAACATTTCAGCCTGTACTGTAACTATGGGTAGACAGATAGAACAGCAGCCATCTGTAGTAGAACTGACAAATGCGAATAGGGATTTCAATACACTTGTAGTTATATTGATTTATTGCTGTAATAATGCAATCAATGTACTCTATCATTGCTGTCCTTGTCTGCCAAGTCATCTTAATGTTTCGATGCGGTTTTATTTACTCGCTGTGCTTATAGATATTAGATTACCAGAAGTTGAAGCAAATAGCATTGACACGTTCGGCCACCAGGAAATTTTTGGGACACAAAACATTATAGCAGAAAATAAAAATGAATGATCTTTAACTATAAAGTTGAATGGCAATGTTGTATTTTATGTCTGTTTATTTGGCAGTGTCATGGTCGGGGTTTTTCATGTAGTCTTTAGTTATCATCTTAACCCCTGTCTGTATGTACTTTTAGGCCTCAGGATACCATGGTTGGGGGGGAGGGAGGGGAGTCTTGCTGCTGCCTGCTATAAACCTTTTTTATGTATACTGAAAGCCAATCAAAGAACCAAGAAACAACTACTCTTACCATTAAATTTCTGGCCAAATAATGGACCACATACTTGATTCTGTCCTTGTCGTAGCTTGCAAGTTTCTATCTTCGCTGCAGCTTGAATTTTGGTCTGGAAGCCCTATTGGCTTTTTACCGGACATTATTATCTCACCATGATTACCAATAGGCCCAGTAATCTTCATCAGGGTGCTATTCTGATAAGGGGGCTATTGGGGTACATAGTACAATGGGAGGCCAATTGTCACTTTCCTTCTCCTTCTTGGTGATGTATGACTTTAGTTGTGTTTATGTACCATGCCCAACAAATGTTATGATGTGTTTTACTACTATTCTTTTCTTATGTGTGACATTGTTGGTTGTTCGGGATGGCATTCTTCTTTTCCATCGTCCAGAAGGCAATGCTAGATCTCATTGTCCTAGGAGCCCTGTACTGACACCAGTTGATATTATGGTGTTAGGAGAGATAATGTCCCTAGATAGGCTCATGCACATAAAGGGTGTTAGGTCTAGACAGCTACTAAAGGTGACTTTGTGGACAGCACTCTACTGATGGAAGTATTTCGTCGGGTACACGTTCAGGAACTGACTATTTCCCCATTGAAATCTTTGTCCAGGAACAAGAATTAGAACAGCACACCGGTTATGGGTTTGTCTCTTTAAATGTCCTCCTATCACTTCACACACTGGATGGGTAAAGATTTTTTGTACAAGTTATATATAATTACAGTGCCAGCATTTTATTTAATGATGCAACGTTTTGGGTAAAAAAAACGCTTTGTCAGGCATGAGCGAATTATACAGCGGTCAGGTGCTTGGGGAAGTGATATAAGACTATCTGAACCAGTGTTGCTGGTTTCAGGCCACGTACGGCCTATGACCCAAGCATCTGACCACTGTGACTTCACTCATGCCCAACGAAGGGTTTTTACCTGAAATGTTGCATCATTTAATATAATTCTGGCCCTGGAACCTTTACCCTTCCAATGTGTGATACTAGAAATATAATTCAATATGTAAACCCATAACCGGTGTGGTATTGAACTTATTTTTAATGGATAAAGACTGTAACATGAGGGACACCGAAGCCACTGCTGTATCAGAAGATGGATGGCGCTAAAGTAGCCCTAGTAGTGGCATGAAACCAGGTAGTTATTAGTAGGAGCCTGGTGGGTACTAAGAGATAGACTCACATCATGCATAGCTTATGGTGGTATCACAGTAGAAAATCCTCTTTACCACTGATGCTGAACCTAAGCCTGAGTAAGCACTTGTAAAACACTATATAACTCTCCTTCTATGGAGGTCAGACAGGGCACCCTTTTTAAATCTGCACCCCACCAGCACAGCACTGCTGACATCCTTTTGAACCAAGAGAGAGATTTGGTACACACCTATTCATGAGAATAGAGACAATGACTGACCCAGGGAATACCATCATACAGCCAAAGTGGAAGCGTATTAATCCTCTATCTGGATAAAGTTCTGCTCCTGTTACCACCTGTTTCTCCAAAAAGTAAAATCACGAGCGTCTGTTTCCCACAACACCATCTACTGATTCTTAATACTGCACTCACCATCAAGGGCATTCCAACCACAATAAGACACAGGGAAGCTTACCACTAGGACATGCCCCAAGGGATAATACAACCACCATCTAAAAACCTCCTTCTCCCTATTATTACTCCCATCCTCCCGGCCTCCCATTACTGAGCTGCTACAAATGCACTATAAGTGAGCACATGCATAATAAATAGAGATTATTGCTCCTTTAAGAGTGTCAAAGTTTTGCACCCAGGAATACAGTTTCTGAGACTGGGGCCATACGTTGTAATGAGTAGTGTACCATACAGTCCTATGAAAAAGTTTGGGCACCCCTATTAATCTTAATCATTTTTAGTTCTAAATATTTTGGTGCTTGCAACAGTCATTTCAGTTTGATATATCTAATAACTGATGGACACAGTAATATTTCAGGATTGAAATGAGGTTTATTGTACTAACAGAAAATGTGCAATATGCATTAAACCAAAATTTGACCTGTGCAAAAATATGGGCACCTCAACAGAAAAGTGACATTAATATTTAGTACATCCTCCTTTTGCAAAGATAACAGCCTCTAGTCGCTTCCTGTAGCTTTTAATCAGTTCCTGGATCCTGGATGAAGGTATTTTGGACCATTTCTTTCTACAAAACAATTCAAGTTCAGTTAAGTTTGATGGTCGCCGAGCATGGACAGCCCGCTCTCAAATGATCTGAAAACAAAGATTGTTCAACATAGTTGTTCAGGGGAAGGATACAAAACGTTGTCTCAGAGATTTAACCTGTCAGTTTCCACTGTGAGGAACATAGTAAGGAAATGGAAGACCACAGGGACAGTTCTTGTTAAGCCCAGAAGTGGCAGGCCAAGAAAAATATCAGAAAGGCAGAGAAGAAGAATGGTGAGAACAGTCAAGGACAATCCACAGACCACCTCCAAAGAGCTGCAGCATCATCTTGCTGCAGATGGTGTCACTGTGCATCGGTCAACTATACAGCGCACTTTGCACAAATAGAAGCTGTATGGGAGAGTGATGAGAAAGAAGCCGTTTCTGCACGTACGCCACAAATAGAGTTGCCTGAGGTATGAAAAAGCACATTTGGACAAGGCAGCTTCATTTTGGAAACAAAAATTGAGTTGTTTGGTTATAAAAAAAGGCGTTATGCATGGCGTCCAAAAAGAAACAGCATTCCAAGAAAAACACATGCTACCCACTGTAAAATTTGGTGGAGGTTCCATCATGCTTTGGGGCTGTGTGGCCAATGCCGGCATCGGGAATCTTGTTAAAGTTGAGGGTCGCATGGATTCCACTCAGTATCAGCAGATTCTTGAGAATAATGTTCAAGAATCAGTGACGAAGTTGAAGTTACGCCGGAGATGGATATTTCAGCAAGACAATGATCCAAAACACCGCTCCAAATCCTCAGGCATTCATGCAGAGGAACAATTACAATGTTCTGGAATGGCCATCCCAGTCCCCAGACCTGAATATCATTGAACATCTGTGGGATGATTTGAAGCGGGCTGTCCATGCTCGGCGACCATCTAACTTAACTGAACTTGAATTGTTTGTCCAAAATACCTTTATCCAGGATCCAGGAACTGATTAAAAGCTACAGGAAGCGACTAGAGGCTGTTATCTTTGCAAAAGGAGGATCTACTAAATATTAATGTCACTTTTCTGTTGAGGTGCCCATACTTTTGCAGCGGTCAAATTTTGGTTTAATGCATATTGCGCATTTTCTGTTAGTACAATAAACCTCATTTCAATCCTGAAATATTACTGTGTCCATCAGTTATTAGATATATCAAACTGAAATGGCTGTTGCAAATACCAAAATATTTAGAACTAAAAATGATTAAGATTAATAGGGGTGCCCAAACTTTTTCATAGGACTGTATGTATTTATTACAGGTTGTCAGCGATGGATACTGTATAATTAGAAGGTTGTGTCTAATAATGTTCTGGATGTCACAATGCAGTGTATCCATCCGTAGACCTTCCCTGTCCCACATACTTTTCCTCATCTCCTCCCATGTTTATCCTTGCAGCTAATTAATAAGAAGTCTATGGACAGTACGACAACCTTTTCATCTAGCAATATGATATAGGCTGACATTTTAGGACTGAGTAAATAATTGCTGTTTATATAACATCCCTATGAGAGAGCATGTCGGTGAACCATTTACGGGGACTCGGTAGCCATGAGCTGTGCACTAGGCCGAGGTCATTTAGCTTTTGGTTTGTGGAGTGACAGATGTGTCCCTTGGGGATGTGTGCTGACCATGCCAATGTCTCTGCTTTGTGCCCGGCTGTGTATTTCATGTAATGAAGCAGTGTACAAGCTTTCCCTGTTAAAGGCATCCTTTTTGTATAAAGGTCACCTTTAAATCTACTTCAGACAATCAATTAGAGACAACCAGCAAGCTTAGCACATTTTTTTTTTATTTTTTAGATACAGTCTGGGGAGACAATGACCACACATGACCAGAGGACTGTATTAGGGAATTCAGACTTTGCATTCACAAAGGAAATATATTTTTAATATGTAGTCAATCTTAATAATCGTAATGTTAGTAATAAACGTCATTGTCATACAATACAGCACTAGATACAATCCAAGCATGAGAAATATTCATCATTAATTTATGTTTATCACTGCTTGGGGACCAAATTCCAACAAAGTAGATTACTATGTATATAAAGATAGACTCACATTCACATTTTTTTTTTTTTTACAATAAATTGAATCTAAAAATTTGCAAATTGTCTTAATTGAAAAGCTTGTTTTTTGTGTGTCTACAACTTGTAAGTAGGCTTTTTAATATGCTTAAAATATTGAGTATTAACTATTAAAATGTCTATTATTAATCATGTTCTACTCTTATATAAGCTGGATATTTTGGATGGAATCGGAAACGGTGCTATGATATCTACAGGACAACGCCAACAACATTTACTAGAACATTCTTTCCTGTGGATCTACCCGCTATTATTTTCCCTTTGTTTGGACAAACAATTCAATGGGGATTAATTAAACAGAATGGGATAGATCTGGAACAGTTGTACAACATACACTCGCTCTGTAGCGTGCAGCCAGATGTTTTTGTGTACGTATTCTCATCATAGTTCTTACATTTTAAGAGGGCTGAATAATAATGGGAATCTGCATCTTTTTTTTTAGATAATATCAAAATTATTTTTTATTACAGTTTGTTAATATTAAACTGAAGTCTAAAATGACTTTACGTTGATTCCTATTTAATGAAATCTCAGTTATACTAGATAGCTCAGTGCAGCACAGGGGTAGAACAATATCTAGTCAAGTATAGACCTTTGGGAGTTTAGCTGCTTACTTTGTACCCCTGCTTTGTGCAGTAAAACCTACCATGGACAAGTAGACAACAAAGTCCTATAACCTAAAATAATCATTGAAGGGTATATAAGACTATGCATAATTTATATATATATATATATATATATATATATATATATATATATACATATATATGTGTGTGTGTGTGTTCATTTGTTTCCTCTATACAGAGGTATTCAACTTTTTAAGTAGTGTTTGTTAAAAAAACAAAAAACAATTCCTACCAGGCAGTACGGTGGCTCAGTGGTTAGCCTTGCAGCTCTGGAGTCCTGTGTCCGAATCCCACCTAGGGCAACATCTGCAAGGAGTTTGTATGTTCTCCCCCTGTTTGTGTGGGTTTCTTCCCACACTCCAAAGACATACTAATGGGGGGGGGGGGGGGGGGAATCCTGACCATTTAGTTGTTATAGAGTCTGTGTAAGCACTTTCAATAGCTAGCTGTCCGGTTACTATCTGACAGACAACATTGCACCCTGTGCTTGACTTTGTCATCTCTATATGCTCCCCTCTCTTCTTTCACTGCTATGTATAGCAGCAAGGAGGAAAATAGGATTGTACACAGGAGGAAGGGAAGCACCCAAATCTTCTTGGAGGGCAGATCACACAAATTGCATTGTGTCCTTGTATACATAGGAAGCAAGGTACAGTCAAGGTAGTGTGCAGAGCTGAGGTTGTGTATATGTGTACAGAGAGCAGAGAACCTAGCTACACTGCAGAAGACAGGACAGGGAATCACCTACTCCTCAGCATCTGTGTGTGTCAGGGCACAGAGAGATCTACTGAACTGTATCATATCACAGCTTTATACAACCAATCCATTAGCTAAACATGGACTGAATCAGCAGTTTGCAATATGATCATGTTCTAAAAATTGTAATTTACGCTGGAAATATTCATTGGGTTCAATGGTCAGTATATATTATTTGATATTAACATATAGGACACTGCTCATTCTCTAACAATTGCCATGGATTATGCCAGGCCACTGACATACTAGTCTGGTGCAGACCCTATGGGAGAGTTTTCTAGGCATACTCATGTGCAGAGAGGGGAGTAGATAAATTGTGAAATCTTCTAATGTAGGTGGTTGGATTCTGTGTCTTATATACACATATAATAGATGTTATCATCAGTGTGCTTATAACTAGAGATGAGCGAACACTAAAATGTTCGAGGTTCGAAATTCGATTCGAACAGCCGCTCAATGTTCGTGTGTTCGAACGGGTTTCGAACCCCATTATAGTCTATGGGGAACAGATACTCGTTAAGGGGGAAACCCAAATCCGTGTCTGGAGGGTCACCAAGTCCACTATGACACCCCAGGAAATGATGCCAACACCTCTGGAATGACACTGGGACAGCAGGGGAAGCATGTCTGGGGGCATCTAACACACCAAAGACCCTCTATTACCCCAACATCACAGCCTAACAACTACACACTTTACACACTCAATACCACCTCTCTGACAGTAGGAAAACACCTTGAAACATGTGTATTTGGCACTTGCAGTGAGGAGAGCTTGTCACCAGCAGTGAATTTGGCCCTTGTAGTAAGTTGAGGTTGGCACCAACATTTGTTTTGAAAATCAGGGTGGATTGAGCCTCTAACCAGCAGAGTTTGGGCAAATTCATGGTGGAGGGAGCCTCTAAAAACCCCAGTTTGGACCAATTCATGGTGGAGGGAGCCTCTAAAAACCCCAGTTTGGACCAATTCATGGTGGAGGGAGCCTCTAAAAACCCCAGTTTGGACCAATTCATGATGGAGGGAGCCTCTAAACAGCCCAGTTTGGGCAAATTCATGGTGGAGGGAGCCTCTAAAAACCCCCAGTTTGGACCAATTCATGGTGGAGGGAGCCTCTAAAAACCCCAGTTTGGACCAATTCATGGTGGAGGGAGCCTCTAAAAACCCCAGTTTGGACCAATTCATGATGGAGGGAGCCTCTAAACAGCCCAGTTTGTGCAAATTCATGGTGGAGGGAGCCTCTAAAAACCCCCAGTTTGGACCAATTCATGGTGGAGGGAGCCTCTAAAAACCCTAGTTTGGACCAATTCATGGTGGAGGGAGCCTCTAAACAGCTCAGTTTGGGCAAATTCATGGTGGAGGGAGCCTCTAAAAACCCCAGTTTGGACCAATTCATGGTGGAGGGAGCCTCTAAAAACCCCAGTTTGGACCAATTCATGGTGGAGGGAGCCTCTAAACAGCCCAGTTTGGACCAATTCATGGTGGAGGGAGCCTCTAAAAACCCCAGTTTGGACCAATTCATGGTGGAGGGAGCCTCTAAAAACCCCAGTTTGGACCAATTCATGGTGGAGGGAGCCTCTAAAAACCCCAGTTTGGACCAATTCATGGTGGAGGGAGCCTCTAAAAACCCCAGTTTGGACCAATTCATGGTGGAGGGAGCCTCTAAAAACCCCAGTTTGGACCAATTCATGATGGAGGGAGCCTCTAAACAGCCCAGTTTGGGCAAATTCATGGTGGAGGGAGCCTCTAAAAACCCCCAGTTTGGACCAATTCATGGTGGAGGGAGCCTCTAAAAACCCTAGTTTGGACCAATTCATGGTGGAGGGAGCCTCTAAACAGCTCAGTTTGGGCAAATTCATGGTGGAGGGAGCCTCTAAAAACCCCAGTTTGGACCAATTCATGGTGGAGGGAGCCTCTAAAAACCCCAGTTTGGACCAATTCATGGTGGAGGGAGCCTCTAAAAACCCCAGTTTGGACCAATTCATGGTGGAGGAAGCCTCTAAAAACCCCAGTTTGGACCAATTCATGATGGAGGGAGCCTCTAAACAGCCCAGTTTGGGCAAATTCATGGTGGAGGGAGCCTCTAAAAACCCCCAGTTTGGACCAATTCATGGTGGAGGGAGCCTCTAAAAACCCTAGTTTGGACCAATTCATGGTGGAGGGAGCCTCTAAACAGCTCGGTTTGGGCAAATTCATGGTGGAGGGAGCCTCTAAAAACCCCAGTTTGGACCAATTCATGGTGGAGGGAGCCTCTAAAAACCCCAGTTTGGACCAATTCATGGTGGAGGGAGCCTCTAAACAGCCCAGTTTGGACCAATTCATGGTGGAGGGAGCCTCTAAAAACCCCAGTTTGGACCAATTCATGGTGGAGGGAGCCTCTAAAAACCCCAGTTTGGACCAATTCATGGTGGAGGGAGCCTCTAACCAGCCCAGTTTGGACCAATTCATGGTGGAGGGAGCCTCTAAAAACCCCAGTTTGGACCAATTCATGATGGAGGGAGCCTCTAAACAGCCCAGTTTGGACCAATTCATGGTGGAGAGAGCCTCTAAAAACCCCAGTTTGGACCAATTCATGGTGGAGGGAGCCTCTAAAAACCCCAGTTTGGACCAATTCATGGTGGAGGGAGCCTCTAAACAGCCCAGTTTGGACCAATTCATGGTGGAGGGAGCCTCTAAAAACCCCAGTTTGGACCAATTCATGGTGGAGGGAGCCACTAAACAGCCCAGTTTGGACCAATTCATGGTGGAGGGAGCCTCTAACCAGCAGAGTTGGTGGAAATCAGGGTGGAGGGAGCCTCTAACCAGCAGAGTTGTGGGAAAGCAGGGTGGAGGGAGCCTCTAACCAGCAGAGTTGGTGGAAATCAGGGTGGAGGGAGCCTCTAACCAGCAGAGTTGTGGGAAAGCAGGGTGGAGGGAGCCTCTAACCAGCAGAGTTGTGGGAAAGCAGGGTGGAGGGAGCCTCTAACCAGCAGAGTTGTGGGAAAGCAGGGTGGAGGGAGCCTCTAAGCAGCAGAGTTGGTGGAAATCAGGGTGGAGGGAGCCTCTAACCAGCAGAGTTGGGGGAAATCAGGGTGGAGGGAGCCTAGTATTAGCAGAATTGTGCAACGCTTATGGTGGATGAGTATGAGGATGCGGAGGAATTGGAGAGGTTGAGTACAGACATGGAGTTTCATGTTGGGGTGCTTTACACAGGTGGGCACAAAAATGAAGGCTCTATCCAGTGGTGATTCATTTTTATCAAAGTGAGCCGGTCGGCACTCTCAGCTGACAGACGGGTGCGCTTGTCAGTGATGATGCCACCGGCTGCACTGAACACCCTCTCAGATAGGACGCTGGCGGCAGGACAGGACAGCACCTCCAAGGCATATAGGGCAAGTTCAAGCCACAGGTCCAACTTCGACACCCAATACGTGTAGGGCGCAGAGGGGTCGGAGAGGACAGGGCTGTGGTCGGAAAGGTATTCCCGCAACATGCGCCTATACTTCTCACGCCTGGTGACACTAGGACCCTCCGTGGCGGCACTTTGGCGAGGGGGTGCCATCAAGGTGTCCCAGACCTTAGACAGTGTGCCCCTCGTTTGTGTGGACCGGTGAGAACTTGGTTGCCTACTGGAGGAACTGCCCTCCCTGCCGCCAACGTCACATGCTGGAAACATCTCCATCATATTCTTCACCAATTGCCTGTGGCAAGCATTGATGCGATTGGCCCTCCCCTCTACCGGAATAAAAGACGAGATGTTGTTTTTATACCGGGGGTCAAGGATAGCAAAGATCCAGTACTGGTTGTCCTCCATGATTTTGACAATACGCTTGTCGGTTGTAAAGCACCCCAACATGAACTCAGCCATGTCTGCCACAGTGTTAGTTGGCATGACTCCTCTGGCCCCACCGGAAAGTTCAATCTCCATTTCCTCCTCATCCTCCGTGTCTACCCATCCGCGCTGCAACAATGGGACGATTCGAAGTTGCCCGGAAGCCTCCTGTATCACCATCACATCATCGGACAACTCTTCTTCCTCCTCCTCCTCCTCCTCCATTAAACGCAGTGAAGCGGACAGATGTGTGGACCTACTCTCCAGCTGTGACGGATCGGATGCTATCCCTAACTCCTCTGTGTGATCTGAGTTATCCCTGATGTCAATCAGGGATTCTCTCAGAACACACAAGAGCGGGATTGTAAGGCTCACCATCGCATCCTCAGAGCTCACCCTCCTTGTGGACTCCTCAAAGACCCGTAGGATGTCACAAAGGTCTCTCATCCATGGCCACTCATGGATGTGAAACTGAGGCAGCTGACTTTGTGGCACCCTAGGGTTTTGTAGCTGGTATTCCATCAAAGGTCTCTGCTGCTCAACCACTCTATTCAACATCTGAAACGTTGAGTTCCAGCGTGTGGGGACGTCGCACAAAAGCCGGTGTTGTGGCACATGCAGGCATTGCTGGAGAGATTTTAAGCTAGCAGCGGCTACTGTCGACTTGCGAAAGTGGGCGCACATGCGCCGCACTTTCACCAGTAGCTCTGGAACATTGGGGTAGCTCTTTAGGAAACGTTGCACCACTAGGTTGAAGACGTGGGCCAGGCATGGAACATGTTGGAGTCCGGCAAGCTCCAGAGCTGCTACCAGGTTCCGGCCGTTATCACAAACGACCATGCCTGGGCCCAGGTGCAGCAGCTCAAACCATATTGCCGTCTCATCGAGGAGGGCATCCCTCACTTTGGAGGCAGTGTGCTGTCTGTCCCCCAAGCTGATCAGCTTCAGCACAGCCTGCTGACGTCTACCAACGCCAGTGCTGCAACGTTTCCAACTCGTAGCTGGGGTCAATCTAACAGCGGAGGAGGAGGCGGTGGCGGAGGAGGAGGCGGTGGCGGAGGAGGAGGCGGTAGAGGAGGAGGAGGAGGGGGGTGTTCTTCTCGTGTCCCTGCCAGGAATGTTAGGCGGGGAGACGAGGTACACCGGGCCAGTTTGGGAAGCAGTCCCAGCCTCAACTACATTCACCCAGTGTGCCGTCAGTGAAATGTAGCGTCCCTGTCCGCATGCACTTGTCCACGCGTCGGTGGTCAAGTGGACCTTTGTGCAAAGCGCGGAACTAAGGGCCCGCCTGATGTTGAGTGACACGTGCTGGTGCAAGGCGGGGACGGCACACCGGGAGAAGTAGTGACAGCTAGGGACGGCATAGCGAGGTGCCGCAGTTGCCATCAGGTCCAGGAAGGCGGAAGTTTCAACAAGCCGGAACGCCAACATCTCCTGGGCCAGCAGTTTAGCGATGTTGGCGTTCAAGGCTTGCGCGTGTGGGTGGTTAGCAGTGTATTTCTGCCGCCGCTCCAATGTCTGAGAGATGGTGGGTTGTTGTAAAGAAGCGCCTGATGGTGCCTTTGATGGTGCAGGAGAAGGAGATAAGACAGGAACAGGGGAGGATGAGGGAGAAGTCAACAAAGTGGCGGAGGCAGATGAAGTGGTGTCCTGGCTCGTCCTCTGGAGTGCATCACCAGCACAGTCAGCAGTGGCAGTGGCAGAGGCAGAGGCAGTGGCAGAGGCAGTGGCAGTGGCGTGAACGGCAGGCGGCCTTTGTCCTGCCGTTGCTGCCTGCCACTGATTCCAGTGCTTGGATTCCAAATGACGGCGCATTGAAGTGGTGGACAGGTTGCTCTTCTCAGAGCCCCTAATCAATTTCGAGAGGCAAATTGTGCAGACAACACTATATCTGTCCTCGGCGCATTCCTTGAAAAAACTCCACACCTTCGAGAAACGTGCCCTCGAGGTGGGAGTTTTTCGGGGCTGGGTACGAACTGGAACATCTTGGGAGATTCCGGGTGTGGCCTGGCTTCGCCTAAGCTGCTGACCTCTGCCTCTGCCTCTAGCTACCCTTTTTGGTGCTGCACCTGCCTCAACATCCACACTACTTTCCCCGCTTGACATCCCCCCTGTCCAGGTCGGGTCAGTGTCCTCATCATCCACCACTTCCTCTTCCAACTCCTGTCTCATCTCCTCCTCCCGCACAATGCGCCGGTCAACTGGATGCCCTGACGGCAACTGCGTCACATCATCGTCGATGAGGGTGGGTTGCTGGTCATCCACCACCAAATCGAACGGAGATGGAGGAGACTCTAGTGTTTGAGCATCTGGACACAGATGCTCCTCTGTTAGGTTCGTGGAATCGTGACGTGGAGAGGCAGGTTGAGGGACAATGAAAGGAGCGGAGAACAGCTCTGGGGAGCAGGGACAGTTGGGGTTATTGTTCTGTGAAGCTTGGGAATTTTGGGAGGAAGGAGGACAAGACTGTTGGGTAATAGGAGGAGAGGAGGCAGAGTCTGACTGGCTGCTGGACAATGTGCTGTAAGCGTTCTCTGACAGCCATTGCAAGACCTGTTCCTGGTTCTCGGGCCTACTAAGGTTTGTACCCTGCAGTTTAGTTAATGTGGCAAGCAACCCTGGCACTGTGGAGTGGCGCAATGCTTGCTGCCCCACAGGAGTAGGCATGGGACGCCCTGTGGCTTCACTGCTACCTTGCTCCCCAGAACCATTCCCCCGACCTCGCCCACGGCCTCGTCCACGTCCCTTTCCGGGAGCCTTGCGCATTTTGAATTCCCAGTTAGAAATTGGCACTATATACCAGTAGCAAAAATTGTGGGTGCACGTAACCCCAATATATTCTTTGAATTCCCAGTCAGACAATGGCACTATATACCAGTAGCAAGAAATGAGGGTATTTATAACCCCAATATATTCTTTGAATTACCAGTCAGAAACTGGCACTATATGGCAGTAGCAAGAAATGAGGGTATTTATAACCCCAATATATTCTTTGAATTCCCAGTCAGACAATGGCACTATATACCAGTAGCAAGAAATGAGGGTATTTGTAACCCCAATATATTCTTTGAATTCCCAGTCAGACAATGGCACTATATACCAGTAGCAAAAATTGTGGGTGCACGTAACCCCAATATATTCTTTGAATTACCAGTCAGAAACTGGCACTATATGGCAGTAGCAAGAAATGAGGGTATTTGTAACCCCAATATATTCTTTGAATAACCAGTCAGACAATGGCACTATATACCAGTAGCAAGAAATGAGGGTATTTATAACCCCAATATATTCTTTGAATTCCCAGTCAGACAATGGCACTATATACCAGTAGCAAGAAATGAGGGTATTTGTAACTCCAATATATTCTTTGAATTCCCAGTCAGACAATGGCACTATATACCAGTAGCAAAAATTGTGGGTGCACGTAACCCCAATATATTCTTTGAATTACCAGTCAGAAACTGGCACTATATGGCAGTAGCAAGAAATGAGGGTATTTGTAACCCCAATATATTCTTTGAATTCCCAGTCAGACAATGGCACTATATACCAGTAGCAAGAAATGAGGGTATTTATAACCCCAATATATTCTTTGAATTCCCAGTCAGACAATGGCACTATATACCAGTAGCAAGAAATGAGGGTATTTATAACCCCAATATATTCTTTGAATTCCCAGTCAGACAATGGCACTATATACCAGTAGCAAGAAATGAGGGTATTTGTAACCCCAATATATTCTTTGAATTCCCAGTCAGACAATGGCACTATATACCAGTAGCAAGAAATGAGGGTATTTGTAACCCCAATATATTCTTTGAATTCCCAGTCAGACAATGGCACTATATACCAGTAGCAAGAAATGAGGGTATTTGTAACCCCAATATATTCTTTGAATTCCCAGTGAGACAATGGCACTATATACCAGTAGCAAAAATTGTTGGTGCACGTAACCCCAATATATTCTTTGAATTACCAGTCAGAAACTGGCACTATATGGCAGTAGCAAGAAATGAGGGTATTTGTAACCCCAATATATTCTTTGAATTCCCAGTTAGACAATGGCACTATATACCAGTAGCAAGAAATGAGGGTATTTATAACCCCAATATATTCTTTGAATTACCAGTCAGAAACTGGCACTATATGGCAGTAGCAAGAAATGAGGGTATTTATAACCCCAATATATTCTTTGAATTCCCAGTCAGACAATGGCACTATATACCAGTAGCAAAAATTGTGGGTGCACGTAACCCCAATATATTCTTTGAATTCCCAGTCAGACAATGGCACTATATGGCAGTAGCAAAAATAGTGGGTGTATATAGCCCCAATTCTATTGCTAGGGGACTTGCAGTGTATTTCTGGGGTGAAGGTGGGGGGGCACACCGTTGGAACGGGTATCGGGGGTATATATCGGGTATACGGGAATACACTGTCAGTGTATTCCATTCAGGATCCTGGGAAAGCTGGGTTGCGGCGATTGAGCCCGTCAGTGCCACGTTACACTGACAAGCTTCTCCCTGGAATTGAAGTTATATGTAAGCCCAATATATTCTTTGAATTCCCAGTGAGACAATGGCACTATATGGCAGTAGCAAAAATAGTGGGTGTATATAGCCCCAATTCTATTGCTAGGGGACTTGCAGGGTATTTCTGGGGTGAAGGTGGGGGGGCACACCGTTGGAACGGGTATCGGGGGTATATATCGGGTATACGGGAATATACTGACAGTGTATTCCATTCAGGATCCTGGGAAAGCTGGGTTGCGGCGATTGAGCCCGTCAGTGCCACGTTACACTGACAAGCTTCTCCCTGGAATTTAGCTCTTATAAGAACTGTTGGTTGTCTTCTCCTTCCTATCCTAGCCTGTCCCTGCCTACCCAGAATCTAAGCCCTAGCTAACTGGACGGAAACCTCCGTCCCCGGTGAATTGCAAGCTCAGAATGATGCGAAGCTGGGCGTCGCTGTTCTTTTAAATTAGAGGTCACATGTTTTCGGCAGCCAATGGGTTTTGCCTACTTTTTTCAACGTCACCGGTGTCGTAGTTCCTGTCCCACCTCCCCTGCGCTGTTATTGGAGCAAAAAAGGCGCCAGGGAAGGTGGGAGGGGAATCGAGTAATGGCGCACTTTACCACGCGGTGTTCGATTCGATTCGAACATGCCGAACAGCCTAATATCCGATCGAACATGAGTTCGATAGAACACTGTTCGCTCATCTCTACTTATAACTGAAGTGAAGGAATCGCCTACAAAACACAATGTATACACAGATATTGTGTCAATGACTAATGTAGGTACTCCTGGGTTTTAGGGTTATTTTAAATGTAGATAACAACATGGAAAATTAAAAAAGACCTGATAAAAAATACTTAAAAAATATACTTAAAGGGGTATTCCCATGACGCTTGTTCACTAACCTGCAGGCTGTTGTGCTCTCTTCACTTCCTGCTTCTCTCGGCACATAGGTGGGCGAGGTTTCACTTGCACGGGATTGGTTGTAAATGAATTACCATAGTGTGAAGCTGATGTAGCAGAGCTGGATTTGAGTCAGCTTGCATTACATACAGAGGTAACGGACTCCCTATCTTAGCCCTTATCAGCCAAATTCAATTAAACCGACTGATAAGAGCTCAGAAATCCTGGAGCTCTCACCTCCCCTATCTGAGATGCTCTGCTACTTAAAAGACACAAACAGCTCAGAGCTGCTCCCAGCCCCTCCCTCCCCCTCTGAGAGCAGGCAGCTATATCACTTGACAAATGAGCAGATAATTCCAAGGGCCATAGAAACAGAGTGTAAATAATGAAGTGAATAAATTAAGATAGCAGCCAAACAAAGCAGTTTTGATAAAGCAATGCATTTAGGAAAAGTCTTAAATCCACATAAACTAGCAGTATAGATAGGATCCCTGTGATGGGACAACCCCTTTAACATAACAACTTGATTTAAACAATGGGTTATTGTCTGGTGACACACTCCCTTTAAGCAGATCTGTAACTTTAAGCTGTTGGGCACCAATACAAATCTATAACATATTTCCCCACCTACCTTGTATTATTTTTCATGCTGCTGTTTCTTATGTGGTATAAGTGCCTCTGTGCCCCAACCGGCACTAGGGTTCGAGTGCAACAGCACAGTCAACAAAAAAACAAAAAGTTGCAGCAATAAATACTTGACTAATGTTCTAAAATACATTGCGGTAGATGTCAGAACCAGCAGGAGAATACATAACTTGTAGTATAAATAAGTGTTTTAGGACCATTAGGAACTGCTGATGGATTTTGTTTACTACATCTAGCATTAGATACATAATAAAAACCAATGTTGGCTATTCTGGGTTACTACAGGGTCCCCCGAGCTTTCAGAAAAGATCTCTTCATCACTGTTTTAGTGGTAATTAACACAAATTATGTTTCCATGCATAGTCATGCTACTTTCTCGCTCACTTCCAGCAGTGTTTTGGGTTGATCATAATAAAAAGCCTGATGTTGCAGACTCATCCCCTGCAGACAGAGACATATGGATGTCTCACTGGAACCAGTCTTGCCTGATTAAATTTCCCCCCAACTCTCGTTTAACATTTAATTAAAGAACACAAAGCACAGACTAGTTCCAGCATTGATAAAATGAAAAATAAAGCAGCTCAGGGAAGAACCAGTCGCACGGTTTAACCCATTTTTTTTCAAAGACACTTGATAAAAAGTGTAATGAGAATTCCAAACTCTTCCTAGATGCCCATTTATTATACGGACCTGTATTTTGTAGGTTTGGTTGCTTGGAAAAAGTAGACTGACATTGTGACATAGTAGAGATTGGAAGACAGTTGTGCTTAATGGTTTTTAGAACATTCCTTTACAACATTGCTTAAAGTCTTCTCATGTCTATATAAAGGTGCCCTTATACCTTCATCAGTTATCAGCCAAATTAGCATTCAGTTGACAGCTACAATGACCCCCATACACGCATATGGTCATCCCTGGAGGAGATACCCCACCCCAAACACAGACAGACCCTGAGCTTGTACAGACTGAGCACCCAAAACCTGGAGATGGAGACTGGGCAGCACAGGCAGACGTACAAGCCACGGGAGATCAGACTGTGCCAGCACTGTGCCCAGGGGGCCCTGGAAGATGAGACCCACTTCCTGCTACACTGCACTGAATACTCAGCTGTGAAGGTCATCTACTTCCAAAGATTATCTGCCCACACAGAGGATTTCACCTCTGAAGATGAGACGTGGAAATTCTACATCCTACTGAGAGAAGAGGAGTCCACTATGGAGATCGCTGCCCAATACTTGTCCACCTGCCACCAACTGAGGGGAAGATGAGATCCCATGGACTGTTATATCCCAATACTGCCCCTTCTAATCACCCATCCAACTCTGTACGTCCCAACACAACCCCCCACCCCACCATACCCACTACTGTCTTTGCTTTGGCAATGCCAAATGTTTATTCGGACGTGCCAATAAAGATTTTTTGATTTTATTTGCTCAGTTCGATCAAGCATGCATATATAGGACGGGAGTGATGTAGTGGTGGATTATTCCCCTTGAGAACAAAAGTAGTGGGCATTGACATTCATCATGCCTGGTTATTCCTTCATTCGAAAAATGTCTGTCGGAGAAGATTTAGGTGGCCCCCATACATTTAAGGTAGTCAGCCAGTCCCATCAAAATTGGTGATTTCAGCCAACAGTTCTCTTTTGTGTATTGCGGCTTTCAGATTGTAAATATGAGCTCTTATCAGGTTGACATTACATTATAGAAAGAAAAGTCTACACTGAGATGAGCCATGCTATCTATAACCAGACAAAACAACTTCATTAGGGTTGAGTGATCGTGTTCAGAAAAGATCGGATTCCATTCGGCGATCAAGAAAATTTCATGATTGCGATCGGAATTCTGAACACGATCTTTTTAGGTGAGATTAAGATCCGTGATTATTTCCCTCAATGCTTTGCTACTGGCCAAGCATTGTGGGAAAAGCTAACAATGTTAGCCTTCACACGGAGTATAAGCTCCGCTCATTCTGAGCGGAGTGTATACTCAGTGTGAAGGCTCCGCTGCAGTTCCATAGGAATGAATGGAAGCAGCCGGCACACAGCCTTAACCCCCTGCGCGGCGGTTGCGTCCATTCATTCTATCGGGAGACTAACTAACATCTCTATTAGCTACTTATCTGCAGAGATGGCTGGTCCGGTGCCCGGTGTTCTCGTTCTTCGCCTCGCTGCCCCCGCCTCCCAGGTTAGTGTTAAAGAGCTAGGAAGAAGGCAGGGCTTGTGGCTTAGGAGAATGTGGGTGGGTACTGGGAGGGGAAATGTCCCCGCCCTGTACCTGCCCACACTCTCCTAACCTGGGAGGCGGGGGCAGCAAGGCGAAGAAGAATGAGAACACCGGGCATCGGACCAGACATCTCTGCAGGTAAGTGGACGCCAGGGGGGACTAAGCAGCCAGAGGATTAAAAAAAAAATCCTCTGGCTACTTAGTAAAATCACTACGCAGCGTGGATTCTAACAATTAAAGCGTTCAATTTTTAGATTCCATGCTGTATAGTGAATAGGATTGTTTTTAAAATCCGATCTCCGATTAGTAAAAAAAATCCCACTGACTTGCATTGGGATCGGAATTGGGATCGAGATCGGGTTCGAATGAAAAATGATCGGAAATCGATCCTGAAAAGTCAAGATTGGCTCAACCCCAAACTTCATATTAAACTGGGCCAATGATGCAGTAGGTCATGTAGTCAAGTCCCGATAGTATCAGGGATAGTAATATTATGGATAGAGCGTAAATGTAGTCAAGTTTCATCCATCAGTTAGAAAACAATTCGAGTCAGTAAAAAATACAAAACTAGTAGTCGGTAATTGTTTCATAAAAGTGTCAGAATAAAATATTTACAGGCTTTAGATCTCTGAGGGCCATGTAATGGAATGGATGTGTTGTGTGTGAGACAGGTTGCTTTATTTGTTCACATTACCCAAGCTACAATGAAAAGAAAAGAGCAGAATAATCAGGTCAGGGTTTAGCCCTTTACATGTCATAGAAGGCTTCGCAGATGCATGAAGGGGACTGGTATTTGTAGCCTAAGGTGCATGACAGAATTGTATGCAAGAATTGACCAACCAAAGCAGTCTCGTGACTTTCCCCAAACAGCAGATATAATCCTATCTATACGGCCAGCTTTAGTACTACTGAGCCATTATGTCTATATATCTATATAGCTACGGCCCTACAAACTTGTAGGCACACAAGAAGTGAATGAAGAACAATACAGAAAACTGTGTCCGTTACACTGCAAGCCATGCTACATGGCAATACTATATTCATGGCATACTAAACTGTGAACTAGAGGTGTCTTATAATGACTTATCCCTCTTCTTATGGAGAACATACGCATGGCTGGCTAGCTAAAGACTTTGGCCAGCTAAAAAAAAATTCTTCTGAAGGTAGCTAACTTTTAAACATTGACAAGGTGGGTCCTATATTTGGTACTATATTGGAGCCTTGGCTATATACACTAGATCAGGGGTAGGGAACCTTGGCTCCCCAGCTGTTGCAAAACTACAACTCCCAGCATACATACTCTGCTGTTCTTGGAACTCCCATGGAAGTGAATGGGGCATCTTGGGAGTTGTAGTTTCATAGCAGCTGGAGAGCCGAGGTTCCCTACCCCTGCACTAGATCATGATGACATCATCAGTTAATGAGATTTTTCTTGTTAAGGAAGCTAGAGATGAACATGGTCAATACAATTAATGAACTTTCATATACTGTCATATAGTATCAGGATCAGTTAAAGGGGTTGTCCTGTTATTTTTCATTGATGGCCTATTCACATTTGTTTCATAGCAGCCATGTAATAGAATTACAGAATTGTTCCATAGAAGTGAATTGGACAAGACTGGAGTGCAATGTAAATAGTAAAGGAGTTACAGCCATCACACACAAGAGCCGTGGCCCTGTCAAACAGCTGATCAGCGGCAGTCCTGGGTGTTGGACTTGCAATAATCTGATATTGATGACCAACCCTGATGATAGGTTATGAATAAAATCTGAGTAATCAGATTATCATTTTCTATGTTGCCAAGAGGTTATTGATTCTAGTGAAGTAAAGCATGTTCTGATGACAGTAAAGATATCTGTGTATAATGAAATTATCTACATTTCGGAGCAATTCTACTGGTAGGAGAAAAGTATCACATAGTTGCCCCTTATGGAGTGATATCTAGACAGGTCAGTGGTCTATGGGGAAAGCTAGAAGGAATAGTTGTAGATAGAGTTAATGTTTACCCCGCACATTATGAAAGTCTATGACCACCTTTGTATTCTAATGCTCATCTTTCTGTTATATGTCTGTAGTAATGAAATTGGACTAGCCCGAGGCATCATTATAGGCTGACATTACTGATTCTGTCTCTCAGTTCCCATATAAATTTTTTATTAAATGCTTTGTATTCAAAGTTTTTCCACTCCTGAGAAAGAAGTGATTCTGTTGACTTACAATGGCACCTTTATCTCGTAGGTGGAGCATGTCCGTTGTGTGAGATGAATGGGACTTAGACCATGTAGCGCTGGAATTGATATACATAAAGCAGTTTTCTTCAACCCTTATTTATTTAAAGGGTTGGTCATAGGTGAACTTTGGTTTCTGTTATGCACAATGCCTTGACGTCGGTCTTTATTGTATTTATTTGAAAGCATATATACTGTATGTGCATTTATACAGAAGAAAAGTTGGCGGTTTTATGGAAGATTCTGCATCCGTTTTACCTTACTGTTTAAAAGTCTCAATGATATAAGGCTGGCAACATATATCTAGATTGGGTATCATTTGTCATCAGTTGTCAATGGATGTGATTATTGATATTGATTGAAGCATATCATCCTCATTGTAACGACAACCATAGCGGCCCCAAAGTGGATATCCACAGACAGCCAAAACCCTTCCATTTGCAAAGACCAATGGCTGCACAATATCACATCTCTGAGTTACCCCTCGTTCACATCTGTGTTTGTATTCCATTCGGGGGAGTCTGCATGGGGAACCCCCCTCCCCCTGAATGGAATACCAAATGCAATTGCAAGCGCTGTGCAGTAAAAGCACACGGATACCCATAGACTATAATGTGGTCTGTGTGCTTTCCACGCGCTGCCTGCACATATCATGCAGACAGGAAAGTAGATTGTGAACTACTTTCCTACCTGCATGTTCTGTGCAGAGATCTGGCGGCAAGCACACGGACCCCTTTATAGTCTATGGGGTCCGTGTGCTTTTACTGCACAGCGCTTGCAATTGCATTTGGTATTCCATTCAGGGGGGGGGGGGGTTCCCCATGCGGACTCCCCCGGACGGAATACCAACACAGATGTGAACAAGGGGCAATACACCCATTTAACAAGCAACATTCACGACCATGGGGATTCAGTCGCAAGCAGTTAGCTGAACTATGACCGCACTATGAATGATAGTTCCATAATTGGATTGGATGAAAATGTATTGTATATTCTTGAAATCATCATAAGCAATTGCACATGTATTCCTATAGAGCATGCAAATTTAATGGGACTTGTTCTAACAATTCAGTGCTATTAGTCTGATACAAGGTATCACATGCATCTATGATCTTTGTACGGTAGCATTTAGCTCACAGTATGGGTGTCTTAGCTGTATATAGACCTGTGATGTAATGTGATGGGGATGAGATGCAATGTGACACACAACCTGTGGACAGATGTAGCACTGTTTTTGGAGAAAAGGCTGCCATGCCTCTAATCCCTTTATTCAGACTCTCATCATCTACGTGATACTTCTAGTATCATTGTGGTACTACTCTTAAAGGCGCTTAAACTTACGGCAGTGTACTCACTACAGTGGACAAGCACACTTACTAATATACATGACAAAACTATGTCAGCCCAATTCTGAGCTCTTCAGGGGGCTGCAGGGATTTAGAAGTTTTCAACTCTGCTCTCTTGGCAGTCAAACTCTTCTTCATATGACCAGCCCAGTTCTATTCCTATGGCATTTGTCAATAACGAAGAGTAGGTCCGTCAGCAGCGGAGCCAGATCAGACTTCCATCACCTATACAGTACTATGAAAAGCTCAAAATCAGGGCAACAGGGTATGTATATTAGTATCAGGGGCGGGAAGTTTTGTGAATCCTCTCATGACGCTCCATCTCTTTGTCACATTACAGAATCTGCTCTACTCCAGCTGCTAACCCTTGGAGTAGAGCAGGGTTGGTCATGTGACAAAGAGTTACCGCAGGGGATCCAGGCTAGAAGACATTTGTCACCTATTACACAGCTCTATGAGAAGCTCAGAATCCGAGTGATAGGGGACTGGTGTGTATATTAGTGAATGCAAAATTTTTATCCCCCAAGTGTGATATTATTATTATAACTATACATTGACTATTCAGCAAGTATTATAATAGGACAATAGAAAGCTATAGCTAATGTACAAACCAAGTTTGGTGTCCTTATTTAATACGCAAGGTTATTTGTTAGGCCACAAGCATGAACAATGCGTCTATGAGAGAAGGCCTTCCTATGAATACATGAACCTCATTATACCTCTATTATATCAGATGTACTATACAGTATGTGCTCAAAGCAGTCTATGGATATTACACTGATGCCACTCTATTAAAAAAGATAAAGTGTAGGGATAATACCTCCCCTCCCCCCTTCCCTCATCATGCACAGCTACTAAAACATACCGTACGGACATAATACCTGCTCCTGGTTTTGATATGCAGGCCCCTCCATTAAAATTTCATCATGCATTCCTAAGCCTTCTGAAGTTCTCCATTACAAACTGTTATTTGGGGCTAAGGTTACAGAATCAGTAAATTGCTGCTATCTGGAGTTGCAGTAACGTTTAATAGTCAGGCACGGAAAAAGATGGAGCGGATAATGAAAGAGAACATAATGGCAAAGATATTAAAGTTCAGTTAAAAAGAAATGTAATAAACACCAAATCCCCCCGGAACGGCAAATAGAATATATTATTTGACATTTCGAAGGAGCATGGAAGTGAATGTCACCATTTAAAGTGGACCTGAGTTTATTCAGTTTTTAGAAGTAGATACTTGGAGAACCAGAGAGGGGCTATTTAGGAGGTTGTGAATCATTGCTTCGTCTCTGTATGGCGGTACATGACCGTGTATTAGAGCATTATCCAAAACTACTATAGAAAAAGGTTTAGATCTCAATGTTATCTTTATATAACCTGTCCCAACGCTAAGAAATACGAACAGATGACCGACTATGCAAACAGTGAGGGTAATAAATAATAATAATAATACATTTTATTTATATAGCGCCAACATATTCCGCAGAGCTGTACAATTTGTAGGGTTCAAATACAGACAGATACATAACAAAGAACGTCATTTCACAAAATGGGCCTGAGGGCCCTGCTCGCAAGAGCTTACAATCTATGAGATAGATATACGGCAAAGAATCATAGACTCATAACTTGTGTAGCTGCTACAGGACCAGTAGTGTGATCTTTCAATAGCCTAAGGGCACACACTGCTGAAAACTTGTGTTTTTTGCTGCGATTTTTCAAGCCAAAAAAACAATAGCTGAGAGTTAAAGGTAACACTGTAATGTACTTGTGCATCTCTTAGCATAATAACCAAAACCAGAGCAAGAATCCTAAATTACTCAATATCAATTAAAACTTAGTCATTGATAGATAAAAGCTAAAACCGGAGTCCAAAATTCATGTCAAAATAAATAATTACAACCGTTTTACCAATTTGGTGGGTAAAGGTAAAGAGAAGGAGTAAGTAGCAGACAGAGCTCCAGGAATTCAGCATGTAAGGTTTAACAGTGAAAAATACCGTATCTGTGATCCTCATACAAGACTCCCAACCTTACAAGGGCCCTATCACAACTGTTAATATTAAGTCCCTATTGGGTCTCTGGCCCGATTCGTTTTAACCCAAAAAAATAGATGCTCATCGGGGGATCTAATATAGACAAATAAAGGAGGAACTTAATAATAACCACTTCATAAATCATGTGCTTGTCCCGTTACTGGCATAGATTTCCTCTATAATTCATGGCAGAAAACTGGCGTGAAATATAATATGCTGGGCCAAGGTGTTGCTGCCCCTCTGACCTTCCTGGAATGTGGTCAGCAAAGAACATATAAGATGTGGTGCACATTTGGTGAAAGAAAGGCTCATGTGCCAAATGGGCGCCACAATATCACACTTTTTGACGGGTTTATAAATTCCCCCTATTGAGTTTTTTTTTAGGCACCTGAAGACGACCATATGAAAGGTCAGTGTGTTATCTGAGTTTTTCCAAGATAGCACACTGACTCATTCATTTCTATGGGCCCGTACACATGACTGTGAATTACACGGTCCCGTGAACGAGTTGACAGTCCAGGCCGCAAAATATGGAACAGGTCCTATTCTGTTGCTTCCATGACTCCTATTCGTTGATTGATTGGAGCCGCGGCTGGTGCAGGGGCGACACACGGATCACGGCCGGTGGAAAGCACGGGGTCAAGTGCAACCAGGCTTACTGTGGAGTTTTTAGCCAAAGTAAAGGAGGGATTCAAAAATAATGAAGGACTTCTACTTATCTTGACTTTATACACTAATGGCTTTGGCTCAAAAACTGCAACAATATGAGCAACATAAACTGAATGGAGCTGATTTTTAAGACGCTTTGTGCATCAATATTAACTACTTTTGTGCACTGGGATGAGGCTCTGACTTCTTTAAAATCCAGGTGTATAGCGGGAGGTACCCTGTGCTAGAAGTGAAATGAGTCAGAGACTGGTGTACATTTATGGGATATCTAATGACACTTTTCTGGTGTGAATGATGGTAAATTTGACAAGCTAAGGTGTCCCCACCCTGTGCTATCTAGATCCAATTCCCCGCCCTGCTCCACCCTGTTTTTTAAGAATTGCAAGAGGTGTTCAAAAACAGCAAAGTGGCACAGCAAAGATGGGCACATCTACACAACATACGGTAACTCAATAGTAAGTTCCCAAAACTGTTTTTTTTTTGTTTTTTTTTTACTTTTGGTGTATTCAAAATGTAACATGTACTAGTTCTGGTTTCCTGATAGAATAGGAAAAACAGCTGAAAAAACTCATTTTAAAAATTGTTTCAAATTAAAAAAAAAAAAAAACCTCACCCATAAACTGAGCTAAAATTCATGACATTTGAGCTTTTTTTTACAAGTCAGAAAAATAAAGTATATTCAAAGTGTGGCAGAAACAGTATACTTTTTTAGAAGATAAAAACACAAAGAAGATGAAATTTTAACTTTTAAAGCCAAGTTCAGGATTTGTAATGCTAAAAATAGCTGAAAACACAATAATGTAGATGACAGAATAGGATGAGATGACAGAGGAGGTGAGCTTGGATGTGAATATGCACAAAGCCATGGCGGGGAAGATGATACGGATGTTGAGAGCTGGCTCTCGTCCATACTAAATGCAAAGAGTTGATGGACAGGTATGGGGCACATAGCATTCTACATAAGGCCCCTATTCATCTTGCTTTGATGGTCTGTCCTGTTAAGATATTCTGCCTTGTCCACAACATTGACAAGGCTAAAAACTTTCTCCAGCATGGCAGGCTGGCGTCACATTGTTTTAAGACTGACTTAGGTGTACACTTTATGCATGCAAGATGCAAAAAAACCTCTTAATGGAAAGCGTTTTAACCAGATGTGATAAAAATAGAATTGCTTGTATTTTATTTGCTAACATTGAAGTAACACATTAATGAAGGCAACCAGCGCGATAAACTGTAGACATCTCCATATGTCATGAACAAGAACTATTATTATATTGCCACAAAAATTATTGCCTTCATTATTTGGTGACGAGCAAGCACAGGTGACAAAAAAATCAGGATACAGAACAAAAAGATCAGACACAGCGGACTATTCTTAGCTGGAAACACTGAGGTTTACTAATGGTAATGAATATCCGAGGACTAAAGCTGTCTGTCACCAGTGACGTAACTAAAGTCTGTGGGCCCCGGTGCTATCTTTTGTCTGTGGCCCCCTACCTCATCTCTACAGTGAATTCTTGATAGTGATGGTTATGGGTACTAAGGAGTTTAATCCCCTTAGTGTGGTTAGGGTAATCTGAGGGTCTCCTTGGTTTATGGGTGAGATGGAAGCTGCAATCTCAATACTGATACCAGTGTTTATGCGCTTCCTAAGGCTCCTGGGCCCCGGTGTGACTGCACCCTCTGCACCCCCTCAAATTACACCCCTGGTAGAGCAGTAGGTTGTATGGATATATTTGGGCTGTTATATTTGGGGTTTGTTATGAAAGATATGGTTTGGTGGTGGTAACACAATGACAATCCACTATCATTAGAGACTGAATCCTCCAGGTTTCCTGTTGTTTAGAATGTAAAGGAATCACATAAAATCCACATTCCCAAATTGCCATCTTATAATCAATCTTTATCCCTTAGTAGCACTTTGCATCAAAATGTTTCTTCCACTTTACTATGACCATGAAGGATCATGTAGTGAGACAATATGGAGTGAGATGCCAAATGATCAGTGTTCACGGATTTTTTTTGTATGTGTATGACATTGGGCTTTAATATTGGGCACATGTATCAGTATATATGTAGGTGACTGCTTTAACAAAATAACTTATATACGTCTATTTGTCTATAAAGTTGGATCACTGCGTTTCACAACGTATATACAGTATACATTCTCTGATCAGTAGGACCTTATGGTTACCATATTGTCAGACATACTGTATTACCTGGAAGCCATAGGAAGCTATATCAGTTCTGGATTTTAAAGATTTCTGTATTATTGGATGCCATATTGAAGGATTTTCACCATATGACTTTAAGTGGTTATATCAACAGAGAAACTGATGGAAATGGAAGAGCCATAAATCTCAGATCAATGACAATCCATCCGTCTTCTTGACCTCTAGCAGTCACTAGAATGAAGTGGCAGCAGTAATAGGAAAGCACTTTGACTCCTATTGAACCCATAGAGGCAACATGGTTGACCCTCTCATTTCTGTCATCCGATTGAGCCAATAGCTGCACATGTACGTTTCAGAAGTGGAGCTTATATGGGACAAAATGGTCCAGCCAAGTACATTCTTACTAGTTGGTGGATACTAAACCTTTCCTCCTCTGCCTTCCATACACATGCATGATTTTTTTTAGAATGGGTAGAGTGGAGCAAGTCACTGCCAGACTCCCATGCTGGCAGCTTAAACAAAAAGATTGGGCATGCTGAAGTCCAACAATAAAGCTACTCCCCCATATACTTTAGATGGTTGGCTGATCAACTAAAAGGGATTGTCCAAGTTATAAAAATATAAAATACGGAGGGAAAAAAGTTATATACTATCCAAACCTCTATTCCAGCTCTGAGCTTCCCTACTGAACTGCAGCCGGTCACTGACCTTATGATGGCGGTGATGGCTGTAAACAGATCCCAGTAGAGGCAGAGATTGGGAGGATGGCGAAGTCTAACTTTTTTCTGACTTCTAATCATTCTCTGCAATATTTTAATAACTTGAACATCCCCTCTAGTGAGAAATATATGACCAGCGTTAACGCCACCATCAGTTTATAGCAGCAACGTGCCAAGGTCACAGCAGTCGTTCCACCTCTTATCGTTACTGAAACAACCTTATTTATGGAGTAAAATACGTCTCTTAGGAAAAGCAAAATGCAAAGTTGTGTTGCTTTTATCCTGTGCTTCATAATAAGCCATCATATTCTGGGAAATCATATTTCAATTATAAATTTTCTATATAAGCAATTTTGCATAAAAGAAAGAGGAGCCTTGTTTTTGTTAGCAGAATAATGTATTCATATCTGTGTTCCTAACGAACATTTATAGATAATGACTTTATAATCATTTCCTTTTTAGAAAGTGAGTTTTCATCTTGGACTGTCTATTGTGCCCACCGCCATAATTATTCTGCCCAGGTGACCCATATGAAAACAAGGGCACGGCTCCTAACGAGAATTAATTAACGGCATTGTAAACAGTATTCACTTAATGGTTAAGGTAATTTAACTAAGCTCTGTGATATTTCTCATCATCCGCTCTGAGCCTTCCCTGTATTCCTCCAGTGTTGCAAATTTGCTGAGCATTGACCTAAATCCCTTCAGACCTAAACAGAAAGAGACAGGATGGGGAGGAGGGGGGGAGAGATTACGGGAGGATGAGAAATGGAGTCACTGACTCTGTGTCTTTTACCTTCTTCAGTAACATTCACCGGACACATGCATTATGAGTAATCTGACCCCATTTCTAGATAATACCACGGTGTTTTCTGCCAGGTATCAGCAATATTGTACAGACACATCCAAATATCTCAAGAAAGTGCTCCAAAAATTGGATTTATCACAAAAGAATTTAGCATTTCTTTTTCATTTTTACCTATCATAACCAGATAGCTAATATAATATCATGTAATATAATATAACTGACCACTGATCCAATGTCATTGCAATGATCGTATTTGTTGTCTGTATTCATTTATTGTAATATACATGAGCATAACCATGACCATATACATAACCATGACCATATACATAACCATGACCATATACATGAGCATAACCATAAAAAAGCCCCACCTTGGGTTTATATAGGTACAATCCTAAACTCCCTTGGAACCAGGATTCCCTATGCCCGCAGACACCTTGGATAGGGTGGACACCAGCCTGAAGGTCATCAAGGGATGATGATGTGATAATGCCAAAAAGTTATTTCAAAATCCATGAAATGTGAGGGATGTCCCTTTTAAGAGTATATTCAAACATGGCAGATTTGTTGCCAAAATTTCTGCATTGAAAATATTTTTTTTTTTTTTGGAAGGATGACTTCATATGTGGGCTATAGGTTGCTCAAATTTATATGGCCATGCCATGCCATGCATTTCAATATCACTTGCAAAAATCTATGCATGTTCAGACATCTGCCATGTGTGGACATACCCTTCATATGAAGATGGTTCTTTTGGCAGCAATCATGTAAGGTTATGGTAATATTCCAGCCAGCTGCTCATCTACTGACCAGAACCTCCACACAAACCTGGCTGTATTGTGTGGTCATATCAGAAGGAAAAACCACCAGACGCTCTTCTATCAGGACATTACTATTATTGGTCCTAGATAACAAGACAAGTGATCAGCACACAAGATAAAGCCTGCTATGGCAAGTAACTTTAGTCACCGAAGCTTACACACATTAGCCGACAGACATCGTTCTTGTTTCCTACCACACTCATGGACTAGACCTCCAGCTCCTCATGACCCAGTATCTGCTTTCTGGGATGACATGGACAGACCAAGCAATTGTACTCTGCATATGAACTGTGTGAAGAGGTGCAAAGGCTGCTCTTATGCAGCACGCTATTGCAATGAAATAACCCAAGCATCAGTTAGCTCAGAATAGTACAGGGTGCCAACTCCACCTGGAGTACCATACTTTCATACCGACCAACTTTTGAAAAATGGACGCAGATGAGTTGAAATTGGGACATACATACCACCGACCGGGACTGTGGGACATGACCCTTAATCTGGGAATGTCCCGCAGAATCTGGGACAGTTGGGACGTATGCACTTGGGTTGCATTTCAATGGGGTTTCCAATGTGAAATTCGCCCGAAGAATAGGCCATTACGCTAAATCGGTTAGAGTTAGAAATCTACTCCTGACTCTAATTGGATTAAATGGGAGAATTAGGGGGCATTCACACGGAGGAAATTGGCGCCAATTCTGGCACGGACCCTGCGTCAGAATCAGCGCTGATAAAAAAGGCTCCCTTTGACATCAATGGGTTCCGTTTTCAGTACGAAACCCATTGAAATCAATGAGGAAAAAGCCTTCCATTGATTTCAATGGATTCTGCACGGAAAACGGAACCCATTGAAGTCAATGCAAGTCTTTTTTTTTTTTTTTTTGCTCCGTGTGAATACACCCTTAGGCCGGGTTCACACGGAGTTACGTGCCGCGAGATTTGGCACGTAGACGCCGCGTGACCCTTTGCGTGCCGTACACGCTCCCATTCATTTCAATGGGAGCGGGGAGCGTATGCGCCGCGCTAGTTTGCGGCCATGCATTTATTCACGGCCGCAAACTAGCGCGGCGCATACGCTCCCCGCTCCCATTGAAATGAATGGGAGCGTGTACGGCACGCAAAGGGTCACGTGGCGTCTACGTGCCAAATCTCGAGGCACGTAACTCCGTGTGAACCCGGCCTTAGGTGATGTTTTTGAAACTGATTCTGGCTTAAAATCCACCTGCAAAAAGCTCAGTATGAACATATCCTTAGAAAGACATTCAATGTTTCCATGTTACTCCTTTGTTATCTATTGGCTGCTGTATGGAATGTCATACGTCATACTCGGGAATGGGATCCAACCATATAATTACCTGTTCCCATGGAAGTTGTATGTATTATCATTCACTATATACTATGGGTATGTACAAAATTAATTCTGTTTATAGTCCAACTGGTTCAATTAAGTGAATAGTTATTTGTCCACTAACCCATATTGGCTCCAGATACAAGGGAAACTTTTAATGTAGTCATGAATTATCATACATGGATATATCTAATATGATAGGATTTACATACTCATATACAGAAACATTCCTGTGTTGTACATGTTGTACTTATACTTGTGTTACACCCGCAGCAGCACAGAGAGTTTTGGCATCTGTAAAGAGACTGGACCAGTTGTATACCACTTAATTAAATTATTCATGTAGATATCTGCATAAAATAAATGTAATGAATGTACACATGACATCTATTACTAGAAGAACGTAGTATATAGTTTCTGAAAATAGGTTCTTAGAGACTTCCAAGTAGTGGGTTATGAAGTTAATCTATCGGGCTCTGTTCACACTCAGTTAATTACAGAAGGTATGACGTTTATGACAGATCTGTAGAGCAATGGACCCCAATGAAACCTGCCATTGTTGGCTCATAATGGGCCCAATTTGTTACTTTTTAGTTACAGAATAGAATAGCGTAAAAGGTTATATATAACTTGCTGGAAAAAACTGAGAAACTTGTTAATAGCTGTTCATTAGGCGCACAATGCAGCGCTGCTCTCTTTTCATTAGACGCCGTTCCGTATACCCAGGATTGTTTCCGAACATTACCTGTTACAAGACTCATTAAAAGCTTGGCGAGTCGGAAACACATAAATATATCAAAGATAAAAGCCATTCTTACATCTTTATCTTAAACTTTACTTTTATTGAGCTCTTAGGCATGCAAAAAAAACAATAAAAAGAAAAAAGTGACTAGAATGACATTGTCGTACTGAACAACAGCCAATTATTACATTTTTTAAGTGAAAAACCAAGATATTTTTATCTGCTCACCCAAAACAGTAATGGCACTTTTGGATGGCTGTATTATGGCTACATTCGAATTTACATATTGCTGTTGAGATATATAAGATCGCCTTACTCTTCTCCTTAGGCTCCACATTGTGGAAAAGATTTTTATTTGTTGTAGATTTTGCTGCAGTTTTTTAAGCCAAAGCCAGGAGTGGATTGAGCAGAAGTGAGAAGTATAAGAGATTCCTATATATTTCCCATTCCTTTTATAGCTGCTCTTGGTTTTGGATGAAAAAAACGCAGTAAAATCCGCTACAAAAAAAATCTGTTTTCCACAAAGTGGGGTCTTAGCTTTATACTAGATATACAGAGTGACATAGTGAACATACTCTCTGCATTTTTTGCCTTTTCCGGATGGAAACCAAGCAGAAACCACACGGACCCCATTATAGTCTATGGTGTCCACGGATTTCTTATGGTGATTGCTTTTTATGCAGATTAGGTTGGGAGTCCCCAAGTGGACTCCATGAACGGAAACCCGAACACAGATGTGAACCGGGCCTGAGGTCATCATAAAACGTTCCGGTGTCCTTATCGCTACTATGCTATGTGTATGAAGGTGTCCAGACTCTTTCCCGCAATAGATGATGTGGGGGGCGGGAGTAGTATTGATCATATTGAATTTAAACAAGCTCAATCCATTGTTGTGGCAGTGACTGATTCCTTTAGGTCAATACGATACAATTCCATGATTCAACACAATTCGGAACTGGACTTGTCCTAAACTTTTCTTCTCGGCCAAGCTATGTGAATAAAGGCTTAACGTTACTTTCCAGGACCTCATTGCAAAATCCATAAAAAGTTCACGCACTATCTACCACTGATAGTTTTGTTGTCAGAGGAGCTTTTGGGTTCCCTCTGGAACCAGGATCAGGTTGTGACTTCTACCTAGCTACCAATCTGTAGGTGAACTTTGATTCTAGATGACATGTGGAACAACAAATTAGATAGAGTAGAATAATTCGCCTACGTCAGGTATGTGTCTTGTCACGTCTCGATTCTTCCCAGTACTATGTTACTGCATGCTGGATTGACAGTATTCTGACTGTGAGAGAATTTTCAAAGCAGATCTGAATTTCTGCCAAGCACAACGTAACTTCATCTTTGCAGTCCGGGGTGCGCAGCTGTGTCCTTCACAAGTGCTGACTGCTCAGAATTTTAAGATTTCTTTAATTAAACAGGCAGTGAATCAATTAAATGTTATTTTCTGCAATCCAAGTAGAGCAGCCATGATGTAAATGTTTGGCCAGCACTGGCATTGATGGATTAAGTAATAGTTCTAATAACCCACTGTAAAAACAGAACACGAAGACCGGCATGGAGGTATACATCGTCTCACCCAAATGCTGGGATTTGTATAGACTTGGTAAAATAGGTGGTGTAGCATATATTTATGTGAGTCAGTAACATTGAGGGCAGAGGTTACAGAATTAGAACTTTAGAACGCAAAATAAATAATAATTTGTAGTACATCAATGGTTAATGATCACATTTCACCATAGTCAAACTTCTGATTTATTCTCTCTTTGACAATAAGAGAAACAACAGAAAGGGCGAGGACCTAATTCAGACATAAAATAGGACGCCTAGGTGTGCCCTGTCAGGGAGTCACAGAGACAATTATTGCTAATTATTCTTAATTACTAAGCTTACATCCAGGTGAGCAGAAGCAACGCATTCTATAAAGTTCAATGCGACATTGTGCAATGTAGTATGTACACATATGTATATAGAAGAGAATTAGAGATGAGCAAACACTATTCGAAACAGCTGTTTCGAATAGCACGCTCCCATAGAAATGAATGGAAGCGGCCAGCACGCAGACTACTGGCGGCCGGCCGCTTAACCCCCTGCATGCCGCCTACGTCCATTCATTTCTATGGGAGCGTGCTATTCGAAACGTCTGTTTCGAATAGTGTTTGCTCATCTCTAAAGAGAATACAAGAAGAGTCCAACAGCCGGATCCTTTACTGGCAGTAGCCTGGATGTCCCATACACATACAATGGCCAGCTTTACATGCATATGGCATATAAGATAAGGTATGGGTGAGGTGGATGAGAAAATCTGGTCCTAGTAAGGCGGGCTGCTTAGAAGAGGCTCCTAGATCCTCAAGGTGGAAGAGGTCCAGGGCATTTGCCCAGAGGAGTAGCTATAGAGGGTGCAGAGGAAGTAATCGCTGCCAGGTCCTGAAGCCTAAGGGGGCCAAAGACATTTATACAACATAAGAATATTCCAGTTATATAGATAGCACATAATATATAACATAACCCCATTACAAAATTTACATTGGGTTCCAGAAGCTTCAGGTTACGGCCCTTGTGTCCTCACTATAATTCAGTCCTGCCCCTATGTGACCGTACTCTTTGAATAAATCCATTGTCAAACAAGAAAAACCCATAAGGATCACTATAAATGTCGAATGTTGTCTTGACCTAGCTCTTGATCCTTATAATCTCACCTAGAAGTGTAATCTATAAAACATTCAAGGCCTTGTGGTAGTCATTCCCTCCTCCTCAGCGTTTTATGAGTTAATCTTCTTCAGTAATTATACAAGGACACTATAATGAATCTATTACGCAGCGTGAATCGCTATAATAAAAAGCCAGCAGTCATTTCCAGTAGACCTTGTTATTTGCCTGTGCCATTGTATTCTGGGCTTGGTAGTCGGAGGGTTAATGAGAGGCTCCGTCTTTGAACAAGAAATCCTTTTTTTTTCCTGAAAGGATAATCAGACTATTATTACATCTGCATGGCTGAACAAACATCATTTGGGGTTGACAGGCCATTTCATTAAAATCGGGATTTTCACACGCTTCTAGCTCCGGGTACACATTTTGGACTGGGCCCAGTAACTGACTATCAGGCCCTGTGTTAGAGATCTTCTGTTTTTCTGTAGAATAGACACCAGTAACTATGGGCTAGGAAATTGCTGTAATATTTTATGAAACTTTTTTTTGCTGTTTTTTGGCAGAAATCTATAGCAGCCTACAATGCAATGACAAGACGCTAAAGCATACTGATATTTTACTGCACCAAATGTTCATAGGTCACCCTGTAGACTAAATGGAGCCTCCTCCTTATATTGTGAATTCCTGTCTTTGTATAGCCAATAGAATAAATCTGAAAACTAGCCATATATTTCCATACACTATGGAATATGTATCACGATATATCATAAAAATCACACATTAGCATCTTAGATCAATGTCATGTTTACACTGAAGTCACCAGAACAGGGATACATGTTACTATACTGACACCAAGCCTAGTAAAGGTCAAGCACTGCTACTTCTGTAATTGTCTTCTCTCCAAAAAATCTGCAAAGATTCTTATTAATTATATTTAGTTACATGTATTGATTGCCTACCCATAGGCTCCATGTACGTGAATGAGTGCACACAGAGGGGGGACCGATTTCATAGCGAAAGCATTTGGATGACATCTGAGTGGTTTCCTTCCCCGTTGACTACAATGATGGTTTCCACTCCACTCTGTTCCAATGTTACGGAACAGCAAAGGAGATGCTCTATAATCATCAGCACTTAAGGAGCCTCAGACTCCCACCCCCCTCCCCCCTCATTGGAGGGGCTTCAGCCTGCGACTCGATCATATGCATGAGGCCTTAGAATAGGTCATCAATATGAAAGCAGTGGGGTTCGACACCCGATTCCTCCACCAATCAGTTGATAGCAGGAGCTGTAGAGCCAATATAAACACAGTGTACAGAACCAGAAGTACACTGATCCAATGCCAGGTTACTGCAGCTCAGTTCCCATTGAAGTGGAAAAGCACCATAGTGTGCTAGTTCAAAATGTGCCAAATGTATAAGAGGCACACATATTTTAATACATTCTGTGTGTCTTTTGCCAGTCTGTGCTCAAGAATGTCAGATTTTAGTTATCATTTTTGCCATTTTTTGCTGCACATCATAGTAAACACGTAAGACCTAATGCACACAGCTGAGTGTGCATGCCGAGGCAATCCCAAGGGGGCGTCCGAGGCTTTGTTGCATTCTGATGAATATAGAGCAGGTCTGTGTTTTGGAACAGAACAAATCAGAACCCCATAGAGGTCAGTGTATCATGTATGACATTCAGATGTTACCCTTCGTTCAGCATTCCATTTGGGGAGTCCGCATGGGGACCCCCTGAACAGAATACCGAACGCAACTGCAAGTGGTGTGCAGTAAAAGCACACGGACCCCATAGACTATAATGAAGTCTGTGTGCTGGACGCGTGCTGCCCGCACGAATCATGCGGACAGGAAAGTAGATTGTGAACTACTTTCCTGTCCGCATGATCCCTGTGTAGATCTGTCAGCATGTACACGGACCCCATTATAGTCTATGGGGTCCGTGTGCTTTCACTGGCACACCGCTTGCAGTTGCGTTCGGTATTCCGTTCAGGGGGGGGGGGGGTCCTCATGCGGTGGTGCTTTGTAGTGTTTACATACTGCGGTGCAGTGTGTATATGACGGTGGATACACATGACAATGGTAGGACTGAAGGGTAACAAATACTACTTATCTGTCAAAAATGTTGAACATGCGGCATCTTTCCATGCTAGATAACATAATACACTGTTGGCTATTTTGTGCTGGGCTAGAGGTAGAAATATAGGTTTTATATTACTATTATTTATTTTATGTGCATACAATACATCCTATGATTTGCAGAAATGTATAATCTTCAACACAACACAAATATCTTTATAGGACACTGACTAAGGTAAGATGTGAAGTGCTTTGATGACCGATCCGGGTTATGATTCCTCTTCGCCAGGATTTATCGTATGAACGCTCTCATGCTGTACATATAAGATACTCATATAATAACTCCTCTTCATCCCGTCTTATATTGCTGGGTGTAGTTTTTCTTTTAACTGCTCTTCCCCGGCAGTAAAGGGATTATTCATATTCCCAGCTGTGTTTCTATCTTTTAGGGTGCTTTGTTAAAAAGCATTAATGGGATTGCCCAGTTCAAGCAGAAATCACAAGCAGGGGCGGATGAGCTGTCAGGGTTGACAGCTTAGCTATCTTGCCATCAGTTTGGCTGTGCATTCACAGTTCACCTGCAGGCATGTAGGTTTGCATGTGTGCCTGTCAGAGCCTGCCCGTGCTGCCTTTATTCCCTTTGTGTCGCTTCTGCTTTTACATGTTGGTTTTACTCTTTGTCTGCATCCAAAGGTCGGTTTTGTTTCCCTGGTTCCATGCCCCATCTACCTGCCCCCTCTCCCATTTTTAGGATTAAGATCGCTTGCTATGGTATGCAGGTGACGTCACCTGAGCCAGGTGTTAGAGAGACATATAGACAAGAAGGGCTCCTACAGCCCCCGGCAAGGTTTCTTTTTGTATATTTAAACAATCATATAGAACGGTTGTCACCCCCTCAGGGTGGGAATTTCCTATACAATACTAAATAGGACAATCTTGAATCTAGCAATGTATCATATTTGCTACTTTTTATATACCACCAGTATCTCTGGGACTAATATTTGTTATAGGGCATACCTGTAATAGAGCCATGTATCCACTGTAAACCATTTATAATACCGGTGTCTTGTTATGTTGCTGTGGGCGCCTTTGGGCCCCCTGAGGATCAAGGTCCTAGATGTTGGCTACCCCTGCACCCTCTATACCTGCACCCTGGACATCCATAAGTTGCATGCCTGCCTAATAGTAAGGCCAGAAGAGCGGAGCTGTCACTACTGTAATTGATTTATGATTTGCCGGTTTGCCAGATCTTTCTGGCCTGGGTTATGGGATACAAAGGGTAAATCAATTTAAGAACAGGATCACAAACAAGGTCATTTGGCAAGTGAATCCTACATGTTGTCAGATTGTAATGGTCTTTTGCGAACTCTCTCAATTCTTTGCTGAGTATTTTAGGTGTCCAATCCCATACACATTAGAATAACAACGCCTGGACTTGTCATATTCGGGAAGGTGGGGGGGGGGGGGTTCAGTCAACTATCTGATGTATGGTGTCTCAAATCTCCCTTGACAGATGATGTTGAGGAAAAGAAGAATGGACATGTTAAATTTTACATGTCTGATCCTTTTGTTCTCATAAAAATAGTCGTCTGGCAGTGGCTTAGGCTATATTCACATGACCATGGTAAGATAAAGTCCATTTGTTTTCACAGTTAATCTTGATCTATGTGGCACTGGTTTTCTCAGATTCCTCATAGACTTGAGATTGTGAAGGATCCAATAAAAACATGTTTTTTTTTGGAGAGCCCATATCACCCATGTACAAAAAGTGAGGGAGTGCCAAACAAAAAGTGCATAAGGATGTCTATCACAAACCCTCTCGTAAAATAGAGGGGACCCCATAAATCTCCCCAGCCTTCTGAGCCAAAATGCACTAAGGGGGTCTAGAATCTAGAACTATAGTCCCCCCTCACCAAAGCTAAGGGAGACCCAATACTGCTTCCATCTAGGTTTTAACCACAGTGTCCACCATTGTGCTTTAGTGGTCGTACTCTTATTACTGGTGATTGCTGTGAGACCCAAAGCAATGACAGAGAAGGCTCTACATGGCCCCCAGTCCTGTCCCTCCTTATTTATCTGAAGTCCACCGGGATAAAATTTAGAAGTCATGCACCTTACTTTTTTCTTGTTATGAGGTTCACTAATTTTAGGCCATATTCACATGTGTCATCTCTGTTGCAGTTTATATATATATTTCTCTTATAAATAAAATGTCATATTTTTATCTTTCATTTTTGCAAAGCACAATGGAAAGAAGCTGTCCCAGTTGCATTGCAGAGGTGTTGGCATCATTTGCTGAGGTGTGATAGTGAACTTGATGACCCTTCTGAGTCGAATTTGGGTTTGCCCTGAAACGAATGGTTTTTCCCCATAGACTATAATGGGGTTCGATATTCGTTCAAATAGCCGAATATTGAGGGGCAACTCAAAACGAATAACGAATATCGAATATTTCACTGTTGACTCATCTCTAATTACCTTCAAGCTCATTGTGGTCAAAATGCAGTTCCCGCAATTTTCGTCCGTATATACTGTATGAGGGTGCCATTACACACGATTTGTGTCCGAACAACTAAAGGTGCTCCTATACACGACTTGTGTCCATATAACTAAGGGTGTCCTTACACATGACTTGTGTCCGTACAACTAAGGGTGCCCTTACAGCCAAGAGTGAATTTATGTCCTTAAACTCAACATGTGTCCGTATAACTGAGAATGCCCTTACTCATTTACATCTGAGGGTGTCCCTATGCCCTTACATGCAATGTGTGTCCCTAGAGTTTTTTAACATGCTGTTTTTTCTGCAGTGTTTTCCCTGCAATTTGGGGATAAAATTTGATAAAATCTCATTCACTTTGCTGGGACTCTAAAACAAAGCAATTTTTTCAGCTGTGTTTTTGCAAAGGTCATTTTGCAATGTGGGGCCACAGCCTTAAGGGGTTATCTACTTTGGATAGGTGTGAACATGTAGGGTAACCAGTCGCTAGCTATACATTTACTTGTTGGAGTGAAACTAAAGTAATGAGAGGTGTCTATTGAAATTAATATTACCCATAGAGAGAGGGGACTGTCTAAGCGGCACCCTGTTCTGGCTAATAGACGGTCTACATGGGGTAATGCACTTTATTACAGCCATATCTTCTAACAGGTGTTTTCCATACCCAGTTCCAACCGATACACCCACATGCAAACACGGATTTTCCTATATATTTGGCTCACATAGTTTATAGGCACATGTGTAAAATCCTGCTGAGGTATAATTGCTATACTGAGAAAGTGCGACTGATTCGTGAAAAAGGGGAAATGGCGAATAATGATGGTATAGACACATAAATAAGTTTAACCCTGACTTCTTATTACGCACTTCTCCCAGCATGCATCTGGTAATCAATGGAGTAGAATCAATGTGCTCCCATGGTGCTAAATCAAACTGCACTTGTATGCCCTAACCAGTGGAAGAAGGAATATGCCAGCAGTTATACAAGTATTTATAGCTCCGTGCATACAAGATAAACCGTGGTAGCGAGGCCGATCTGTGCCCATATAACTATGTTGGCCAAAAATTTGTCAACCTACAGCTATTTCTCCTGACCCTCCCATACGTGCTTGGCTGAGCATCCATGTGTTGTTATTGGGGAGAATAAGTCACTTCCAGACATAACTGAAGACAAAAGGACCAGGCGTTAAAATTCAGCATGCCTAAACCTTCTTCATTATCTGTTGGGTGGGTCATTACGTCCCCTTTCCTCTTATGGTTATGGAGACCTTTAAACTTATAGAGCGATTGAGTGAAAATGTGGTCCTAGAGTGTTTATGTAAGGCGTTCCTCCCAACTCAGTTTATACAGTTCCAGATTTTGGGTGCTGCCCCACTGTCTTGGGCAGTGGGATTTATGTCCCAATTCTAATCCCATCTGCGTTCTCTTCAGACACGGATAGGGTTGAGTACAATGGTGAACCTACCTGCTTCACCATCTTACCTATGTCTCTGCTCTCAGCAAATTGGGAGCCAGCAGGGACATTGTAGTAACATCACTACGTCATGCCTGCTAATCCCAAGTATCAGCAGCAGACCAGAGTGGACTGCGAGGAAATGGCGCAAGTTGAGTATTACTTTTTTCTTTACTGATTCAGCTGTGGACGTCCGCCTCGCGACACTCCCTCCCGACTAGGCCCATTCATTTGGGCCTAATCTGGAGCAGAATGCGCGACTGGATGCCGGTGCACTGTATGCACTGCACCAGTATCCAGTTGTGGCTAGCCGTTTTTGGGACTGGATTCTGAGGCAGCCACCACATCAAAATCCGGTGCAAAAAACTCCCATGTGAACCCAGTCTTAGTGTATTACTGTGCTACAATGACTAAGGGACCCTATGGCCTGAAATACATAGGTTTGTTGCCCTGTGTGTGTGTTCATGGATTAACTGTTGGCCAAAAAAGCCTGATACATTGCAGAGGTTGAAAGCCACAGACGAAACCCACAGTGATAACTGACATACTTTGGGTATACAACCCCCAGAACAGGTCACCTTACACTACAGGTTTTAGTTGCAGCATGTGGATGAGATTTGTTTAAGCATTGTATTGCATACCAGAATTTTTTGTTTTCATTGGGACTCACATCTGCAGTATGTCGGCCTACCTGCATTAGATGCAGATGCTTTGAAGATTTTGGTTGCATTCCAGGATATTTCAAGGACAATGAGAATGAAAATCCAAAGAGATTAGAACTTAAAGGGAATCTGTCATCTGTTATATATAATAATAGGCTGGTGCCAGGCGGGTGCTAGTATACCTATTGAACTCTGCATCCCTCAGCCGGTTGGCCAAGAGGAATGGCATGATCTGTGCCATGGCAAGGCTTGTTATTAGAGGGTAAGGGTGTATATGCAAAAACACCCTATAGCTTATTTATATTGGTATATATGATATATCTGGTGCAGATCTTCTTTACAATTTACAAAGAAACTAGACTGTATCCCTATACTAAAGATGTACAAAACAATGTCAGGTGAGACCTATGCAGCTGTCAAAGGGTTAATTGAATTTTTTCAGGCACTTGGTTTAACCTTGCTTGGAATGCACTTTGAGTAGGGGCTGTGATTCCCTGCTGAATAGGTTCCTTTATGTCTCCCTTCCTGGCAGTAGCTTGGCCTCAGGGGAATGGTTCAGTTAACACTATCAGCGAAGGGGGGTGGTGGATCCAGCATCAACATTGCGTCCTAGAAGAAGATATCTATGTCTTGATGAATCTCAATCCATTGGGGCTGTAAGACACCTGGCCAGAGGTTGCTCAACCACCAGACAAGATTAGTCACGTATTAAGGGTAGATATATAAGACCCCTTACCACTCATATACATTTTGATTACATGGGAAGCTTCTTCTAAGACAGCACAGTGGACTAACCTTATCGTACCTCCATTTGTATACAAGCATCTTATGATGTGGGATCACACTCCAAATCTGTTATATTAAAGGGGTTATGCTATGAAAATTACTTATCCTCTCTCCATTACTTATCCCGTATCCATTACTTATCCTCTATCCATCGCCATTGTACTTGGATCGCGTGTGGAGAGAAATTCACCATTAATCGTAACACCATAAAAGCAGATTTTCATCTCATCTGTATGGCCACCATAGACAGTACAAACCTTTAGACTGCGCAGTCTTAAAATGCACTAGACTTGTCAAGAACGTTTGCATCACTAATGCACAATGTCACATCATTAAGTCATGCCCATTTTGCTAATCAATCCCGAAACACGTGTGGTGTAATTTTTTTGCACAAATTGTGCATATTCACCCTGGTGTCCCTTTCACACAGTAAGTATTTGGCCAGTATTTGGCATCAGTACTGGTAAGTCAGAACCAAGAGTGTCCAAGACATAGAAGCAGTACAGATCTTTCCATTGTAACTTCTCTGGTTAGATTCCACTTTTGGTTTTAGAAACATTGATTCAAAATACTGACCATGTGAATGTGGCCTTGTACAGACGTTAATTGCTCCTGATTTACCATTCTTATTATTGTATCCTTTATATCCAGTATAATGGTATAGTTACTTGACAGACAGTAACTTACACACAGAAATTGCTTAAAGTGTACTTCTAGTTATAAACAACTTTTTGTGAATGAATAGAACATTTGAAAGTAAGAATCTTTGTAATCTTTGTTACTTTCTACATACAAGTCTATCAAGAGGGAAGGGGAGGAGGTGGCTGCTGGACATTCAACCAATTGCTTCTGCTACTCTCTGAGTAAGAAGTAGCTCTTTAGACACTGCTGTATCTTTACCACTGCACAGAATGAGGAAGCAAATCAACTAATCAGCAGACAGCAGCCTCCTTCTCCTCCCCTCCCCTCTCCATAGAATTCTGTGTGGGAACTGAATACAAAAACAAGACAGAATTTTACGTAAATAAGTAGCCCAAAAAAAGATAAGGAAGAAGAGAACAGAAACAAAGTTTCTTATATTTCCATGTACATTTATGAAACGTTGGTGGTAACTGGAGGTACGCTTTAAAACCTGTTTATTCATAGAATTTTCAGAACTTTCCAAGCTTAGTATCACTCAGTGTACGTCACCAAACGGGAGGATTCTTTGCATTTCTGTACCGGATAATAAGTTGTTTGTTATCCACACATGTCATTTTATTTGTAAAATAAACAGATTAAAGAAAGTAATATTTATGGTAAATGACCCAACTATGTAAAGATAAAGCTCACGTCCTATAATAATATCCTGTGCAGCTACAAACAAGACTTGAAGGGCTTCATATGGTCGGCCACCTGGACAGCTCATTACAAGTGCAGACAACATCTCCTCACTTGTGATATGATCATCCCTTGTCATGTATGTGCGGAGATGTTTATTTCATATATACCTTATCCATCATATCCCTATATCTCATAGCAGACAGAATTATTTTGGGTAAACCTCTGGAAATGTGAGACAGAAGTTGAAGTAGTCTGAGTCATGTGTTTGATAATGCTCAGCTAGTACAGTCTTTCAGCAAAGGACTGGCATTGTTATGCTTGAATGGCAATTTTAGCCATCTGCTTTGGGAATCAGGTGTTCCTGACCTAATATAAACATAGCAACGCGACCTTATAATGATTTATGGGCCACGACTCTATTCCATTACTCTGTATAATAGGATAAGAAACATTGGCAGACTACAGTGAAATGTAACCTACACTTGCTGTGTAGGGTAAGTGTTGTCTTTCCTTCCATGTCAGTCCTCAAGGCTGATCATAAGTATGGCATACGTCTTGGGGCCTCTAACACAGCCCTCCAATATTTGGTGATCTTAGTCCAACAGTGAGAGGGTAAAGAGGTGACCATACATTGCGGGCCTGGTTACAGTATGCCAGAATCCTCTATACTGTAGATCCTACACAGATATATGGCCACCATTCCAAAATGAGTCTAAATACAATAAAGGGTCAAATGGTGTTTGGGTCCCAAGAGGTGACCAGCCTTATTCTAACCCTGCCAGTTCACTTAAATATTAAAAGCAACATCTCCATTTTTATTAAAACCAGTGAAATATATCACATTTTTCTAATCTGTGTAGATTTCCTTATTCTATTTTCTGTACATGATTTTGGGGGCTGCCATTGAGTTCTCTGCTCTGGTAACAATATGCTTTACAACAATCTCATGGTCATAAGGAGGAATAGAATGAAGTCAACGCATTGAGGACTATGGGAAAGTTTTCTAGACATGCTGTATAAGGCCTGGTTCACATCTGTGTTCGGGATTCCATTCAGGTAGTCTGCTTGAAAAACCCCCGAACGGAATACCGAACGCATTAAAAAGCGGTGAGCAATGAAAGCACTCGAACCCCATAGACTAAAATGAGCTCCATGTGGTTTACACGTGGTGTCCTCACGAGTCATGCAGAGAGAAAAGTGCGGCTTAAAGTACTTTTTTCTCTGTATGACTCATGCAGAAAACACACGGACCCCATTATAGTCTGTAGTGTCTGTTTGCTTTTATTGCTCACTGCTTTTTAATGCGTTTGGTATTCCTTTCTGGGGGTCCCCAAGTGGACTCCCTGAATGGACTACACAGATGTGAACCAGGCCTGAGAAGGTTGGTAGATAAGCGGCGACATCATCTATTTACAGTAGTGGATGCAGTGATAGCTTAGTAGTGTTATATATAGAGAGGTGTTATCTTTTATTGTAATCCGGTTTGTGATGTAAATGAGGTGACTGCAACATATAAAATCCCTACAGAATTAACCAGTGCCAGTCTTTTTTTTTTTCTGTAAATAATGTTTTATTGGGTTTTCTAATACAACACACAGCAATTCCAATAGCAGAGGAAATGTGCAAGTCACACAAACAAATCAGTTCCTAATAAAAATAAAGGAGCGTCGAGACAACCAACAAATAACAAGACATAACATAAGATGAACAATACGTCATGGAATGACAGTGTCAGTCTTTTATTAGGTAGAGTGACTACAATGAAAATTGCTGGAATTTTGTTAAAATCTAGATATTACATTGAAAATTTTAAAAAATATTAAAACATTAAAAAATCTAATAAAAAGTAAAAAATCGCCAAAAATTCTTTTGTCTTGTTTACCATAAATAAACAAACACTCTAAAGCCTAGTAAGAAACCAAACCATCGTAGCTTATCCAATGAGCCATCTCTGGCACCCTATCATGACTATTCAAGTAAAGCACCTACTCCTAGATAATCCTACAAACTACGGTTATGCTTGTTTTCGGTATTTTTTTGTTTTCTAGTATATCTTATGTAGAAGTTATGTTAAAGCTCAGACTGAAGGTTAATTCAGGTACTGCACAGTGAGTCAATAAATCACCTGTCTCTTGGTCTCTGCCTCCTACATCTGAATGAGACAGCCGCTGAGATCAAGAGACTTTCCCATCACTTCTTCCCACAATGGGTTGAAGAGCGACATAATGCCAGTTTGGGATTTGCTTCGTGTCTCATTAGTGATTGCCACTTGGTTATAAATATGAATTAAAAGGAATAATGAAATTGGTATTGTTCTGAAATGATATTGAGAATATAAAGCAGGTGCTCAGCGAGACACTTGGTATTCGGTAGCATTAGTAGAATTGATGACACATGCTCAGGTAGTAGAAGATGCGGGAATCTTAAGACTTTTTACGCTTGCAGTTGCACGAGGGATTTAATAAATTGTGCGATTGTCTGGAGACAAAATTCATATGACTCAATTTTTAACATATCAAGTTCCTAAATTTCCTCGGAATATTCTCTTGGTTCATCGTTATTTCAGATTAGGTGACATGGAGATATGGACCCAGGATAGAAAACTGTCCAACCAAAAAATGTGTACAATTTGTTTGCAACTTGAGGTTGCTCTGGAACTAAGCAACTAGTGGTATGGCTGGGAGATTCATGTAAGTTAGGACTTGCAACACTTATTAAACAAGAAAATTAATTACTGACATATCACAAGCGAGTATCAGTCACATGTCACTTAGGTTGAACTTAAAAGTCACTTGCATTTTGTATTCTGCATCCAAAATTCTAATAGGTTTGGATATTGTCATCTCGTGGTTACAAAACCACATGTTATGGAATTGCTGAAAGGGAAATATTATAGCAATTTTATAATTTTCAGCAGGTAATTGACAGGACCAAGAGACAGCAAGTAAACTACCTATAATCCGCCATGATTCATAGTCTAAGACTACCCTGAAGAATTCTTTAGAGCCCTCTTCAAGGCAGGATGGACTTTGCAGCTCAGGACCCAGGTTGTAATTCCAGAACAAGGTGCCAGAAAACAGAACCTATAAACTCAGTCCATGTGCACGGCAAATTTCCCAGTCTGAACAGTCGGAAGAGGGACACCTAGTATTAAAGTTATATATGTTGCTAGGTTTCCCTGCCTCCCAGTGATATACTGTTCCATACACTCCTAGCAACATATATAACTATAATGCTAGGAGTCTCTCTCTTGGCATACTGTTCAGCATGGGAAATCTTGGGAACACATAGACCAATTTTCACAGGTGAAACTTGGTCATGTGAATTTAGGGTAATGCAATCATAGCCAGGGCTGGATCAAAATATCCCACCTCAGTCCTTTATTGCATGCTGAAGTACAACCCTGGCTCTGCATCTCAAACTACTGACTGGCTAAAATCGACCCAGCTACAGTCTTACTGGTAGGCACAGCAACCTTAAAGCAATGTGGCAAATGCAGATACTGCACAGAATCTCCCTCCTCAGCATTGCACAGAACAGGGCTATGACTGTTGGGTGGAAAAGATAGAGTGTGGAAATTTAGATTCCTGACATACAATGAATACAATGCAAGCTTGTGACCATGGTTTCATGTGACCAAATTCGGCACTTAGCCTTACCCTAAGGACTCAATTATGGAGCTGTGTGGCATGGCTGGCAACTTGTAGCAGTTCCAGTATATTCAGTTTTAAGCCCTTGCTCTAGCTAGTGTGCTATTGTCTTCCATTGTTCCCTTTTGTTGCAATATTTTTTGACCAGATCCTGTTCGGATCTGTCAGAACAGATACTTGGATCCCAAAGACCCGGAAGACAGTCAGCTAAAACTTGGGTTTGAAGCCTTATGAAGGTATTTCCATAGAGGCACCAAATGGCTATTGGTTATGTACAGTACATATTCCATGTACTGATCATTGCCTCCCATGTGCATGAACCCTAAAGCTCCTGAAGAGTGTCTTACATTACAGTACAACAGTTCCATAGTGAAGATAGGTCCTATAAGGACACGAATCCCATAGTATCAAGCTCAATGGAGTAACATGGAAATGATTATAATAGTGCTGTAATAATTATATTAGTCAGGAATGTATACATATACTGTATGTATCTGCAATCATATTTCTCTAATATTTATTTCATCTAACTATTATTGAACTAAATTGACCCAAAAATGATCATTTAAAGTGAATCTCTTCCCATTCTTTATTTTACTCTCAAATTATTTTCCCTTTATTCAAAAGTGCCCCCTCCTAATCTTGACCTGACCTCTTGTTACCCTGCCCCCCTCGGATACCCTCATCATTTCTCATACTCCCTGCCCCTACTTCCCTCCTATATTGTATGTCCTCCTTTCACATTCTTTTCTGCATTGCTGAAGAAGTGTCCTAGTTTGTCAGAAATGATAAAAGTAACTTCCACCTCATTACGCCAAGCAGCAGGATTCAGAGAAGGGGGAGTGAGGGGGGTAGCATGGGAGGGGGATACATACACTGTCTATTACTGCAGATTGGTGCATGTGTATCTATGGATAGGCGTGCATGCCTTTGAATGTGTTTTGGTTGCTATTTTTTTTACATAGAGCTGCTGTGCACACAGAAAATGTTCAGCTGCTTCTGACTGTGCAGAAAAAGCAAAGTACAAACTGTTGGCCTCTACCTACTTAATATATAAAATGCAAATCTCTGGGCAGCGCTTCATCCTCCAGTATTTACCACAGCGGTTTATGATAATGTATGATAATAAGACAATGATTTTGTAGAATGATTGCTTAATATTGGTCTTAAAGCCCCAATACACATTACAGCAGAGTTGGCTCAACCAGCTGATTTTGGTGCATGCCCCTTTTGTTGGTGCATGCACCCTATATTTTGGTGGATGTGCCCAACTATCTTTTGTATATAGAGGATTCTTGACTCTCTCCCTGCAAATAATGTCTGGGATATGAAGGATTGGGCCTGTTGAATTTTGATGCCTGATCCTTGTGTTCTCAGGGAAGATAAGCCACCGGCAGATGTGCCTGGCAGCGTCTTTCTCTTTCCTCAACCAGAACACACGCACTCTCAGCCAAACTGAGTAAAAGGCCGTGGCCCCACGGAACGGAAACGCCATGTCCGCGGCAGAGACGCTGCATGAAAAATCATGGCCTTTTAGAGTAATGGGATTCTAGCAGCACGGTTTTGAAAATCGCTGCATGTTAATTATACCTACGGAAATGCTGGCAGTTTCCCCATAGGTATAACTGTAACAGAAAGTCTGCAGAGGAAAACGTTGCTGTTGCGTTTTTTTTTCCCGCAGCGCTTTATTGCTGTGGGATGTCCCATGGGGCCTTAGCCTAAGGTCAGGGCCCCACATTGAAAAGAGTGTTTTATAGTCACAACAAATTGGATGGGATTCTAATGAATCCCATCCCATTATGAGAAAAAATACGCCCAGCGGGCGCGTTTCATATTTTTCTCAGAATTGTAACAAATTTTTAGAATAAGACCAGATGTATGTGTTCTGTAAAAATTGTAAAAATCATGCTTTTTATAGTGAATATTGTGGTTTTTTGCATCGGTTCCTACAAATGTTGCTGGCTGTGTCCATGCGGTGAGTTCTGTGCATAGACTAATCATTGGCCCTAGTTTGTTATTGGTTTCCCATTAACCTTGTCAGGAGGACGGAGGATAGGAACAGGTTAAATGGTCTTATCCTCTCAACCTAAAGCCTACAAACTATAACCATTGATTTTGTGCTGTATATGGTAAGTGAGATAAATTAGACAATCATTTAGGTACTCTCCATATGTAAGTGCTTTACACACCACAGGTGCTGCCTGGTGTCCGCTAATGCCAAACTGCCCTAATATTAACTAATATGGCAGCGTTTACTATATTATGGCGTGAATGTTTTTATAGGGTAAAGTACTTGAGAAAGTAATTTTAAAAAATCCATAAAAATTGATATATTTCAACAGCACACACAGTACCCATATATGTGACCATACCGTGGTCAATACTAGGAAATTAGCCACATGGAGAAGCATCAATACGCCTAAAACAAGTCCTTTGAAATCAAGAGAGTCATTACTAGGAAGAAGAATCGATGTGCACAGGAGACGACTGCCACCTGCCCTTGTTCAGACCATGATGTAATTCTTCATAAACAGGACTTGTTGGATCATTGGGGCAGTCATTTTAGTGGATTGGAAAAATACATGCGAAATATCGAATCTGTTTCAGTCATTCAACATATAACCAGATATTTAACCTAAATAAACAATAGGATCTGCATAGCACACGGTCCCTGTTCATCAAATACAATTATTATTTTTGTACCTCTTTAGAGAGCTTGTAGTCTTTGCAGTTCAAATTAGGATTATGACTACGTGTTGTCCTGCTCCTAAATTTCAAGAACACACATTAGATGTCAGTAGGGTGCAGGGATTTCATTCACACCCAATTCCTGATATCTCAGAAAGTCTAAGGTCCCATGTACATGAATTTTCAAAAAAAAAAAAAAAAAAGTTAAAAATGGATGAAATAGTCTATTGTTAACATTAGTTTCCCATCCATGTGTTGCATATTTTTCTGTTTTCCGCCCATCTATCTGTTTTTAACATCTGTTTGTCATCTATTGGCCCATAGATTTGTATAGGGTCCATTTGGCTTTGAAAACAGATAAACACAAACATGGGACTTGTTCACGGTCTGCTAAAAGAATGGACCAGTGAATATACCCATTGACCTCCGTTGTTCAAAAAACAGACACGTGATGGAGTTAGGCTGAATTCACACAGCGGATAAACTTTGTGTTTTTTTTGCACTGCACTTTTCCTAGAAACTCTGCAGAGTTTTCCCCTGCGGACTGTCTGTCCCTGTTATACCTACATGGAAACCGTCAGCATTTCTGTAGGTATAATTGACATGCTGCAATTTACAAAGCACAACCATTTTTGACTTCGCTGTCTTTCCGTTACAGATTTTTTTTCTGCAATGTGTGAATGGGATTAGCCAGAACCCCATACACTAAATTCGGTGTCTTTTACCACGGTGTTTCTTCCGCAGCCATAACGCCACGTATTTGCAACGTGGAGCCCCGGCCTAAGACTATTTTCTCAGGTGTGGATTTTGACCGGGTTGGCACCATTGTGGCATCCTTTATTTTTCATGGACCCGTTGACTTTCTTTGAGAGAGTTTTGTGAAAACAGAGCTGTGTTTCCAAATTCGTCAGATCTAGTATTTCGCAGATCACATTCATCGCCCATGAACTTCATTAGTGTGAATTAGTGTGAAGTCCTAAGTTTTGTAATGTAATAGAAAAGAAAGAGCTGAACTTGGAATTTTGATAAATTACATTATGGTTCCAAGTGGAGACCTCACAAATAACAAAAACCTCATTTTTAATTAGCCTTATTATTCCCATATTGGCTGCTTGTATACAGCCTAAATACTTTAGAAAGGCAAGGAGCGGCAATCTTGTAGCTGTAGTATGACACCTGAGACTCCCATCCGTATATTGCTTTTATGTTGCCTTTTGATTATATTTCTAGGTTGCTTTCAGTAGGGAGTGAATAGCAGATTGCTGCAAAGACCTTTCTTTTCAAAAACATTGTTGTCTGGCAGAAAAATTATTTTAGTCTTCAGGTATTGTGAAAATATGATACTAGGGTGTAGTAAGTAGAGATGAGCGAACAGTGTTCTATCGAACACATGTTCGATCGGATATCAGGGTGTTCGCCATGTTCGAATCGAATCGAACACCGCGTGGTAAAGTGCGCCAAAATTCGATTCCCCTCCCACCTTCCCTGGCGCCTTTTTTGCACCAATAACAGCGCAGGGGAGGTGGGACAGGAACTACGACACTGGGGGCATTGAAAAAAATTGGAAAAAGTCATTGGCTGCCGAAATCAGGTGACCTCCATTTTAGACGAATAGTGGATTTCAAATCCGGGTCATATGAGAATGTGAACTTTGTGACTATGAGACAGGGATAGCTGTACAGGCAGGGATAGCTAGGGATAACCTTTATTTAGGGGGGAATGTTATTAAAAATAACTTTTTGGGGCTCTATCGGGTGTGTAATTGTGATTTTTGTGAGATAAACTTTTTCCCATAGGGATGCATTGGCCAGCGCTGATTGGCCGAATTCCGTACTCTGGCCAATCAGTGCTGGCCAATGCATTCTATTAGCTTGATGAAGCAGAGTGTGCACAAGGGTTCAAGCGCACCCTCGGCTCTGATGTAGCAGAGCTGAGGCTGCACAAGGGTTCAAGCGCACCCTCGGCTCTGATGTAGGAGAGCCGAGGGTGCACTTGAACCCTTGTGCACACTCTGCTTCATCAAGCTAATAGAATGCATTGGCCAGCGCTGATTGGCCAATGCATTCTATTAGCCCGATGAAGTAGAGCTGAATGTGTGTGCTAAGCACACACATTCAGCTCTACTTCATCGGGCTAATAGAATGCATTGGCCAGCGCTGATTGGCCAGAGTACGGAATTCGGCCAATCAGCGCTGGCTCTGCTGGAGGAGGCGGAGTCTAAGATCGCTCCACACCAGTCTCCATTCAGGTCCGACCTTAGACTCCGCCTCCTCCAGCAGAGCCAGCGCTGATTGGCCGAATTCCGTACTCTGGCCAATCAGCACTGGCTAATGCATTGTATTGGCGTGATGAAGCAGTGCTGAATGTGTGTGCTTAACACACACATTCAGCTCTACTTCATCGGGCTAATAGAATGCATTGGCCAATCAGCGCTGGCCAATGCATTCTATTAGCGTGAACTGAGTTTGCACAGGGGTTCTAGTGCACCCTCGGCTCTGCTACATCAGATTGCTACATCTGATGTAGCAGTGCCGAGTGTGCATCAGATGTGTAGTTGAGCAAAACTGACTCAGCACTGCTAAGTCTCTGCATTCGCATAGGAATGCATTGGCCAGCCTTCGGCCAATCAGCGCTGGCTCTGCCGGAGGAGGCGGAGTCTAAGGTCGGACCTGAATGGAGACTGGTGTGGAGCGATCTTAGACTCCGCCTCCTCCAGCAGAGCCAGCGCTGATTGGTCGAGTTCCGTACTCTGGCCAATCAGCACTGGCCAATGCATTTCTATGGGGAAAAGTTAGCTTGCGAAAATCGCAAACTGACAGGGATTTCCATGAAATAAAGTGACTTTTATGCCCCCAGACATGCTTCCCCTGCTGTCCCAGTGTCATTCCAGGGTGTTGGTATCATTTCCTGGGGTGTCATAGTGGACTTGGTGACCCTCCAGACACGAATTTGGGTTTCCCCCTTAACGAGTTTATGTTCCCCATAGACTATAATGGGGTTCGAAACCCATTCGAACACTCGAACAGTGAGCGGCTGTTCGAATCAAATTTCGAACCTCGAACATTTTAGTGTTCGCTCATCTCCAGTAGTAAGTACAGGCTTTAGTATACTGTGGCCGTTAACCAGGGATGAAAATGGAGGGAGAAGGATTATAGAAAATTATAACTCTGCGCCATTCCACCTATACCTTTGGGTTCCCTATGTTAAACACTAGTTGATGTTAAAGGGAGTACGAAACCAAGCATATCAATGAAGCCCCCAGATAATCCAACATTGTTCCTATTGTGAATCGGTGCCTCCAATGTTGCGATATCACTGTTTTTGTAAACATTGAAATTACACCACAATACAGCAATATCTCAGCAATGGCACCGATTCACATGGCGTAACTAGGAATGGCGGGGCCCCAAGGAGAACATTTGACATGGGTCCCCGCCAACCCCAGAGTATAATTATTGGAGACCCAGGGGAGGATACAAACATAAAAAACAATGTTACTTACCACTCCTGGGCTCCGGCGCACTCTTGAACTATATATCACTTGAGCCAGGCCTACATCACGAATGTCCCGGGTCCTGTGGCAGACACTACTGCTGTTACCCCGGTAGTTATGCCCCTGGTGGAAGCACTGTTTGATTCAGGTGACTCAAACCTATCTATCTTCTGGACTAGGTTGATATGAAGGAGACTGAGCTGCAATGTCACAAACAACCTGTGGGTAGATGTGGCGCTAGTTCTGATAGAAAATCATCTAACTAATTCTATACAACCATTTTCGGGTTGTCTATTTGGCTAAATATTGCAAGAAACAAGTTATTTTATATCTTACAGCAATACAGGACATAGGATGGGAATATTCTTAGAAGAGGTATAAGTCATAACCTATTATATAGTCAATCTAAATCTATTAAAGCCTCTACTTTCCTTACTTCGGCTTTGTTAACTGAATTTAGCCAGCAACAATACCCAGGTCATGTGCAGGAACAATTTCTATTATTGTCGTGGTATTGTATGGCAGGCATACTAGCCAAACCAATTACGTGTTGAAATTTCAGGGCATATGCCCACAATTGCACTCTTTGTGGTGCAGTCGGAAATTAAGTTCTTGTGTGAAAGGGCCGGGTATTCGTGGCGCAGCCTCCAATCAGAGGTGTTGAAAGTTAATACAGTACAGTAGATCTATTCACGCTGACTTGTTGCGCTGCGCAGAACTTAATCCTGCTGCATTCAGAAATATGGAACACGAGATTGTAGGTTTAAGGTTTCACCCCGAGCACAGAAAGAATGGAGCAGGTAAGGTTAGGGGGATGGCGGGGGAGGATCGCTTTCCATGTTAATTAATAAGGCTATAGGTGACAGATGTAAACATCAGATTCTTCCATTTTTTTCAAGATGAGGATAAAAGATAAAGTGACTAAAAGAAGAAAGTACAGACTGTAGTGAAACAAACAAGAAAGTGAAAAGCGAACTGGACGACATTACTGTTTGTCCTTATTAAAAAAAAAAAAAAGGGAGGCAGTGGTCAAACCTGTCCCTGATGCCCGGAGAACGTCAAAGGCCTCCTTCAAAGGCTTCATGCACATGACCGATTTTATATTTCGAGTGTTTTACAATGTTCTGTTCCAATATTCTTACAGCATGTCCTATTCAGATCCATTTTCACAAATCCGAGCCACCCACTGAAATCAATGTAGAATGGACGACACTCAGAACACAAAATTGGTCGTGTGCATGTAGCCTAAAGAATACAACCGGTATTATAAATGGCACATGGTGGATGGGGGGGGGGGAACTGTTCTACTGATTTCACATTGAGTCCTAGGAGCTTCAAGATTCACCTCTATTTGCTGGTAATATCTGGCAAGTCTTGATGAGATAAGATAATCCTTTAATAGTCCCGTCTTGGGAAAATTTCTGTGTGTTACAGCAGCATGAAAATACGGATACAGGATAATAACAGTGATATATTACAGAAGTAGACACACATAAGCTGAGGAAAAAAAATACTAGAAGTCCATAGCAGCTAAGGAAGAAAAGAAAGAAGGAAGACTTCAGGATCATTTAGTTCTCTGTGCGGAGTGATCGTCACTTGGTCTGATGTAGAGTATGTAGCCTGACCTCGGTTGGGAGGAAGGATCTCCGATAGCTCCTTCTCACACTTTGGGTGAAGCAGTCCGTCACTTACAGTGCTACCAAGTGCCATCAAGGTCTCATACATGGGGTGGGATTTATTCTCCGGCATGGAGCTCACCACGGACAATTGATGGTGGTTAGTGGGTAACCATGAGTTGGAGCACCTCTAGTATTCCCTAAATACAGAACCCATGGCCCTCTGGACCCTTTCTCTATGTAAATCCTTTTAATGCTGGTAGATGTTCCTGTCACACGAATCACGACCATCAGCATTGTCTTCTCAGGTACATAACTAGTAAGCAACTTCCTCTTAATGTCGGGTGTTTGGTGTCTGGTGTTTGTGTTCTTTGTCATACTCAGGTCCTGCACCAGACATAACAGGGTTCTCCGTTTATCCGGTGTGTGTCTTTAATGGATATTTTAGTAATAAGTTCTGAGAAAACGCATAATGATCCAGTGTACAGAACAAAGCAGAGAACATGATCATTTCACAATATCTTTTACAGTGTGCTGAGCTATCCCGAAGGGCTTAGGACAGTCTGTTGTCCCACATTTACTTATCGTAAAACTTAGTCTCAGTACAGAAGTCTTCCTAGTCAGCTCAGTCTCAGTCAATCGACGCAGATGTCATGTGGTGTCTTGGGGCTATGATGAGGATGAAGTGTTGACATACACTTTCTCAGGGCATGCTTTGTGAATTCCGTGAATGCAAGAAGACCCCAATGGAATAGTACATGCTAGTATAAAGTGTCTTGTAAAACATGGCGTTTAGTTGTTCAAATGATTCTTCATTGCTGAAACTAATAACCTATGAAAGCACGTATCCATATCACCTCGATGTAACTACCAGACACAGCAGCTGGTATGAGTCCAAATGTATCCCCATATTGGGACATCACTGTGTATATTGCTTCTGTACGGTGGTATCACTGTGTGCATTATCCCTGCACTGTGACATCACTATATCTCTTTATAGCTGTACTGTGCCATCACTGGGTTTGTTCTCTCTGTACTGTGCCATCTCTGTGTCCATTATCTCTATACTGTGACATCAATGTGTTTATGATCCCTGCACTGTGACATCACTGTGTACATTATCTTTATACTGTGACATCACTATATCCATTATCTATATACTGTGACATCACTATATCTCTTTATAGCTGTACTGTGCCATCACTGGGTTTGTTCTCTCTGTACTGTGCCATCTCTGTGTCCATTATCTCTATACTGTGACATCAATGTGTTTATGATCCCTGCACTGTGACATCACTGTGTACATTATCTTTATACTGTGACATCACTATATCCATTATCTATATACTGTGACATCACTATATCTCTTTATAGTTGTACTGTGCCATCACTGGGTTTATTCTCTCTGTACTGTGCCATCTCTGTGTCCATTATCTCTATACTGTGACAGCAATGTGTCTATTATCTCTATACTGTGACATCATTGTGTTTATGATCCCTGCACTGTGACATCACTGTGTACATTATCTTTATACTGTGACATCACTATATCCATTATCTATATACTGTGACATCACTTTGTGACATCACTTTGTCTATTATCTCTATACTGTGTATACTATGATGCCTGTACTGTAACATAGCTGTATACATTACCTGTACTGTAAAATCACTATCTGTGTTTTTCAGTGTATAAGAGGTAACACAATAATTGTACAGTTTTCAAGTTTTATTCTTTATTTCTCATACTTGCATATCAGTTCTGAACTTAACTTAAAGCGGTCAGGGTAGAGCTGGACCCCATTACAGGTTTTGCTATGGGGCCCCATGGTTACTAGTTACAATGCCGATAGTGTCTATATAAATTCTGAGCTTTTATTTTATTCTATTTTATATTTATTTTAGAACCTCCCTTTAAATCCACTGGAACTTTGACTTTCTTTTTGCCTACTTTTTATTTGATTTATTTCTCTTACTTGCATAGGGCTGACGTATTCTGCAGCACTTTACAGACATTAGTATTCACTGTCCTATGATTGCATCTTGAAGGAAACCCATTATATTAAAAAGAGAGACCAATCTGCAAGCCGTATGTTTTAGAGAAAGAAGAGCTGAATTGATATATAATTTTTTGGTGAAAAAAATTCAATTTAACTGATAATATATTCATTCAAACCTCTGCTTTTATGGGTTTAGCAGTCAAATTGGCGGCCCTACACAGCAATTCACAGCTATAACCCTTATTCTTCTAAGTTCAGAATAAGCAAAGGTTTGAACAAAGATATTACTAGTTCTATGGAATCTTTTCCCACAATAAAAAACTAAATAAAAAATATATATAATATATTCAGCCCCCACTGCTCTATAAGTTACTGCTTGCAGTGGGTGGAGACAGCGTGACTCGGAGACCATGTACTGACACTGATCATGTAACCCAGGATTGGCGCACACCTAGTGTCAGAATCTTGTATTTTACTACTTTACCACTAGTGGCCGCTATTTCTCTCACTCTGAAATATTGTTGCACTTCCACTCATCACCACTGAAGACTGCTGTGTTCATCTTATGAACTGTCTTAACAAAGATGACCGATCTGTACCAGTGTGAAGCCTTCTTGTTTTCTGTTTGGGCCTATTTATACCCATGAGGCAGTACAGCCTTCGCTCGAGTATTGTGACTTGTTCCAGTCTCCTGCTCCTCAGAACTGTCTTTCCCAAACTGTTTCTATTCCATTGCTGTATTACCCTTGTGGTCTACACTTCAAGCCGCACCTCGGATCACTACTCTTCATTACCTATCTGCTCCTGGCTTATTCCATCTGGCCACCGGATTCCAGCTGCATATACTAATATCGTAACACCTTGAACCCCTAGGTACAGAACCTAAAAACCCCTGGAGTCTAAAATGACCTCCTAGAGGACACCTTGTATATATCTGTCACCTCAAATTATAGGCGTCAGAATATAGTGACCCCAGTAAAATCTTTTATTCTCAAAAAATTACATTTTAATAGTAAATGTGATAAAACATAATAAAACCAATATAAATTTGGTAACACCGTCATCGTAATGACCCACTAGACAAGGTTTTCATGTCATTTGTAATGCAGAGGGAATCCTGTAGGAACAAAATACCAAAAATAATGAGAGAATTTTTGATAGCTAATCAAATTATATATCATAAGTACACCAAAAATGTGCCAAATACAAGTCATTATGCAAAGAATAAGCCCTCACATATCTATGTCAGCAGAAAAATAAAAAAGAAGTTATGAATTTTGGAAGGAGGGGAAGGAAAATATGAAAAAAGTCACTGAGCATTTTCGTCCAAACTATTATTATTATTTATTATTATTATCATTATTATTTATTTATATAGCACCATTAATTCCATGGTGCTTTACATTTGGGGGTTACATACAATACACAAAATATACAGGTAGATATAATACTAACAGTGACCAACTGGCACAGTGGGGTAGAGGGCCCTGCCCGCGAGGGCTTACAGTCTATGAGGGAAGAGGGATAGAGACAGAAGGAGAGTGGGAGACTGTACAGATGGTGGTGCGGTGATAGAGTTATTGGAGGTTGTAGGCCTTCCTGAATAGGTGAGTCTTCAGGGCCTTCTTGAAGCCTGTGATTGTGGTGGTCAGTCTTATGTGGCGTGGTAAGGAGTTCCAGAGTATGGGGGATGCATAAGAGAAATCTTGGAGATGGTTGTGTGAGGAGCGGATGAGAGCAGAGCGGAGCAGGAGGTCATTGGAGGATCTGAGGTTACATGTGGGCAGGTAGCGGGAGATTAGTTCAGAGATGTATGGAGGGGACAGGTTGTGGATGGTTTTGTATGTTAATATTAGCAGCTTGAACTCAATTTGCTGGGCTATAGGAAGCCAGTGGAGGGGCTGGCAGAGGGGAGCAGCTGAAGAAGAACAGGGGGAGAGGTGAATTAAACGAGCAGCACAGTTTAAGGTGGACTGGAGAAGGGTGTTTGCTAGGAGTCCATGGAGAAGGGTGTTGCAGTAGTCTAGGCGGGAGATTATGAGGACCTGGACGAGCATCTTAGTAGTTTCAGGGGTGAGGAAGGAGCGGATTCGGTGGATGTTCTTGAGTTGGAGGCGGCAGGAAGTGTTGAGGGTTTGAACTTGTGACTTGAAGGATAGGTTGGGGTCCAGTGTTACCCCAAGGTATCGGGCCCGTGGGACAGAGATAAGTGTGGTTCTATTGACTTTGACAGATAAACTACCCTGTGTCCTTAAAGAGTCAAAGTGGCTGTCAATGATTAGGAAAAAAATCACCATTGTCCCATGAGCTGTGTCCGGCATTGCATCTCCTTTTATTCAAGTGATTAGGACTGAGCTGCAATACCAGGCATGGCCAATTGACAAAAATGGCGCTGCTATTTGGGGGAGGAGAAAAGATAGCATTTTTTTATGAATGTATACAACCCCTTTAAGCCTTACTAATATCTCAGAAAAGCTCTTCATTGGAACAAACCATCATGATGAACATTTAATGAGGAAGTAACGGCTCAGTAGTATCCAAACCTAATGAAAATGTCTGCATGTAGCCATGCGAAAAGAAGATAGAAAGGACCATTAATCAGTTGCGTCAATGGCATGTCACTGGTCTTAATCCTGGAACTTATTGAATTGATCCCCATTCTCCACTCATTACACAGTACACCAGCTCTGTATGGGAACAAAGCAGCGACTAAACCAAGTCCCTACTAATGTAACAATTTCAGATAAACCCAGAGCACATTCCAAGGGATTATCCGAATTTGTAACAGATTCAGTTCTCATTTGTCCCCAAGCACAACAGCTGTCCACCTAGGATGTGTCCAAGTAGAAGATCAAGGGTCAACAGGGGACGCTGCAGACAATAAACACAGGGTGCGTACTTCATTTTTTATATGATATTCCCGGGTTAGAACCACTAATCTGCAATGACAGCAACCTGAGACTATGACGTGGGATTGTCAATTATAAATATCTCATTTACCCTGGCATATTCTGCCAGTAGGAAGCAGAACCTTGCATCTTACACAGAATCCTTTTATGAAGCTGTGGGTGTTCATAGCAGAAAACTTATTTGGAATGGAACGTAGAAAGAAAGTGCTGAAGCAAGATGCTCACAAACGCAGCACGATAAAGCGATTCACGCACCAAAGGACTACAAACACTCTGTACTTGAGTGTCCTGTACATGGAAACGAGGAAGAACACAGAGCCAGCAGCTAAGGGCTTAGTGATGTTTAATGATGTATTGAGCACTTTCCTAGTCTCCTGTGACGTTATATAAGTGCTGTTCCAGTTAACCCATTGTGGGCTGGTAAAGCTAACAAGCATCTGTGGGTAGTAAGGGAGCTTAATGTCTAGAGAGGAGCGCGTTTCAATAAATCGTCTTGTCTATTGATTGTCCAGGAGGCGAGCCAGCCAGAACTGCTTCTAATCTTCAACCTGATGAATCGATTCTGTCATCCTTACACACAGCGCTGTAGGTTAGAAATCACAGACAAACTCCAACTATACATTTACTGCAACATGGGAAGGAAGTTGACTCAAAAGGTCACATTGCCCAGAACACAGTTTTCCTAGTTCTTGCTTTTTATAGCTCTTCTAGATGTTTGATTTTTCTTTATTGTTTATGTTTCCTCTAAAGAATAGTTTACTTGTCCGTGCCGTGCTGTAAGTGCTTCATGCAATGTCAGGCTGACCTACCTCTCCTACTATTCCGTCTGTAACTGGGAAGAAGACTGGAAAGTTGTTATTACAGTTAAAATATAGAACTTTGAAGAAGCGTCTATCGGACCTGAAAGAATAGATATGCAAAAAATATAAGTAACAGAAGCCCAATTGTGGCACAAATATCTGAGAAAATGAAAGGGGTTATGCAGAGATAAAAGGCTTACCAATGCATTCCCTACACGGAGTAAGGCTATTTACTAAGGGGACGTTCACACTACCACCGTTGTCCACCCTGGGAAATATGGACAGGGGACTGCTTGCCGGCGGTCAGCTTTAAAACCCATTCATTTGAATGGTGTCTCTATGCAGCCTCTCCACGGGGAAATTGTTATTTTTGCACGGACACAAAGTCCTGCATGTCCATGCAAAAAAAACCCCAAAAAAACGGTTTCCAGGGTTTTAAAGCTGACAGCCAGCAAGCCATCCCTGTCCAGTTTTTCCACGGTTTAGGACGGAACCCCGCAGCGGATAGCGGAGATAGTGTGAATGCCCCCTAATATATTTGCGGTCCCCTATTGTCACCCATTCTTAATGCTGAAAGTCTTGTTTCTCTGCCTCCCCTGCTGATGCTCTGACTCTCTCCGTCATGACTGACTCCACTCTGCTCTATCTTTGAACATCAGGAGTAGAGCTGAGCTAGTGACATCACAGAGAGCTTAATACAAAGACTACCACCACTAAGAGCTAAGAATGGGGACAATGGGGGACCTGCATACATATTACCAAGTAAGCTTATCCAGTGCAGAGTATGCACATAAAGCCTTTAACCCATTTATGCCAGAGGTTGAAATTTTTGAGTTGTGTGCTATGAGGCTGCCATTCCAATAATGGAATTCTAGGCATAAACGGGTTAATTCAAGGATTGCATAGTCCAGTCATTGGATGGGCTTCCATTAGACCAGTCACCCAAGGTACCCAGTGTTACTGTGTACAATTGGAATATGAGAACTGGACTATGGAGGAAGGGGAATAAGTGACGTGGTCTTACAGGACATGCTTTTGTTTATCCCATGTGGATGCCGGGGTGCATGGGGAAGAGACGGTACCAGAAGGCATGGTGTGAAGGCAAGTTGATGGAGGCAGTGTCATGCTCTAGATATGAGAATCCTTGGATCCTGGCATTCACGTGAATGTTGCATTGCTGTAGACCAAGTGCCCTTCCAGGAATGAGTATTTCCTAATGGTGTTGGTGTCTTTCAGTAGTAGGATAAAGTTATTTGCCACATATCAAAAATTGATTATTGGTGGTTTGAGGAATAAAACAGAGTACAACCTCTTCATTGGCCTGCAAATTTTCCAGAATGTGGAGGAAAAGTCCAATCCGTGGGACCCCCAACTCACAACTTACAGTCCAAATATATTGTATAATAATAATATAAATGATATATATCTTCTACAATATTTGCAGTCTGGTGCAGGTCTGGATGTCAGACAAATATGACCATCATTTACTTATAATGACATGCATTGTTTCCTTTGTCTGTTCCCGTCTTTCTCTTATATCCCATCTTTTCCTATCTAATTACAAGCCCCTGCGTTCCGTTAAGATTTAGTATTAATTATTGTACCTTCCATTATATACCTGTCTGTCAGCCACTGAAAATTACCAGGAAATGGTAAATACCAGAAAGATATTACATGTAATTAATAATGAAAAAAATTATTGTTAGCCCAATCTAATTACATTATAGCGTATAACCTACACAATGAACTATTTGTAGTACCGGAGAATACAGCATCTGTTATATGCATTGTGTATAAATGTATTCATTTACTTAGAGTTTTATTACAAGGATTCCTTCTTCCTTAAAGTATTTTCTAGAATATTAATATTGCAGTATATGATTGATAACTACAACAGCGACCCCTGCTGGTGTGCGCAGTCACTACTGTACAAGTTACAGACCTTTGTTGAACCTACGCTAATAAATTAGCTTTGACAAATCGCCGTTGTGCGGCTTGCATTTATTACAGGAACGCTTCCTTTATGCGGCATGCCATGTATATAATAGGGGAGCGGAGCCATACAGAATAAACACGTATTGTCAGCTTATTATGGGGTGGCTGCACTTTGTAAACGGAATGATTTTCATGAAAATTATATATTACAAAGTTACTCTTCGTGTTTATTCTCTAATATAAAAGACTCAGTTCAACGGGGATGAAAAAGGTTGTGTGACAATCTCTATAGGTGCTATAATGGCAGCCTATTGATCGCTGTTGAGCCTTATATTACAGAAAGTGCTCGCCATGTGCTGCTGTATGGTGCTTCATGAAGCATTATATTTCTTGCTAGAGAACGTACTTTTAGAGAATATAATATGGCGTAGGACGAACAAATAGCTGTCTATTAGCTTCCAATACGGATCTGTAATAGTCCTTGTGCGGCTGTCATTACATTGTAGGTTTGCAGGCTTTTACAGTGGATATTTATGGTATATCAATGAAATACTTCATAAATATGTGATAGATGCCGGGCCCACCCTATAGAAGTGAAATGACAGAACAGCACATATGTAGGGCAGACTCTCCATTGGAGTTGAGCCGATCTTGAGATTTCAGGATCAATTTAAAAATCCGATCCAATTATTTTCCAGCCGATCGCGATCGTGAAATTTGCTCCGATCTTTCCCAATCGCTCAACCCTACTAATGATTTATACATGAATAGGATTGAAATGATCTTGAGATAACCTCTGACCTCAATCTCGCTGGAAAAGATTGGGATCGGAATTCCGATCGCAATTGTGAAATTTACTCCATCGCTGATCGGAATCCGATCTTTTCCGATCCTGATCACTCAACCCTACTCTCCATTCATTGTCCTCCTTAATATCATGGTCAGCGGTTACTCTATAAGACGGGCCCAGGCTGTGGGATTCCTATTCTTCAAAATTTACTAAATGTGTCGATTTATCTGTTATGTACCCAGCTTAAACGTATGAACTTAGAGTAGGGGAGTAAATCCTACCCAAAAAGGGACAATAAAATATAACCTTTATTGGTAAAATTAAGGATTCCTATTCTTCACATAGGTGCAGGGCAGATTTGGAACCCTATCTTCTAGCACAGATTTAGGGTATGGTGTTGGAGACCCTTTAAATCTGCACAGTATATGACCTGACCAATATTGAGATTGACCCAGCAAGGGTCAAGTTCCTGCTTGGACAGGATCGGAAATGACTCTGGATTGCTCAAGCCATTGTGACGGCCGTACCCCAAGATCAAAGTCATAAGTAGACAGCCTGAGGTTAGTAACAGCCCACTCCCCAGACATTGTGTGTCATTTATAATACTGGTGTCTGATATGACAGAAGGGAAGGCGATTCCCCCAGGCATCAGTGCCCACCCGTGCACCCTCTATAGCCCCTGAACTAGATAACACAGCGGCATAGTCATTTCCATACAGTCGCATCAGTATAAAGTAAATGACAAGAAAAAAAAGATTAGACTAAGCAGAAAAAGGAAAAAAGCAAGAGACTTTAATATTCAAAACAATATGACATCAAATAGGCTCCGACATAAAGTGGCCTAGTTCCCAGTGATATCCTGTGTACAACATAAAAGTAGCAAGAAGAAAAGGAGAAAAGTAGGAGGAAGAAATCTCATCTAGATGCCATTTACCGAGGCGCAGGTTTTTATGTTGCACTATATGGTCTGTAATATATTCAGATTGTTAACTGTCTCCATGGCGGCCCACCTACCCGAATACTGCTGTACGGCCTATGTGTGTTTTCCTGCAGTACGGAAATGGGAAAGAACAGATAGAAACTGGAACTTCTTCATTGTAAAACCTTCATGTCTTTCCTTAGAGAGTCCTGGCGGTCAATTTAATAGGTGGTCATTATTCCAGAAATGAATTATCCATATGATATAGCGTCATAGGAAGTCCGAATTATAGGGCAATATTTTGCATGGGTAAAAATTTCTCAGTCCAAGCTGGGAATGTGGTTTCATTTTGCTTCATTAGTTTTTAATGAGGAATATTTTTATGAAATATTTTACTAATAAAGAGAAACCGTATTGCTTTAATTCCATTTGTGCAATGCGGTATTGTCAACGACAATGGACCATTGACCCAAACTTGCTGCTGCAACTGCAACCATTATCTCATAGTACAGCATTTCTTTAAAGGGGTTGCGCAGTATTAGAAACCCATGGCGTCTTTCTTCCAGAAACAGTTCCATGTGAAAGTGCATCGGTTGTACCTAGTAGGGAGCCATAGGACCACTAGGGCTGAGCTGCAATACCAACATCCTGTAGGCTTTTGGAAAAAAGTAGCTACATTTTTCTGGAGAACCCTTTAAAGAAAACAATACGCAAATTGGTTGGTACAACTTGACACAGCCATATTGTCCTGGATTATTTTATATTCATAAATCTTTATTTAAAGAGGACCTTTCACCACCTCCACCAGTTCAGTACTCAGCATATGTTAATAGTTGCTACTCCGCTGATTCCAGCACAGTTGGAATTTTCTCTCTAGCCCCCACCATTCCTGAGCAACAGGCACAGTTAGTTTTGTTGGCTGATGTGCTATTTAAATTCTGTAATGTCAGAAGGGCGGGGTCAGGTAGGAGGTATGATTCAGAGCTCCAATCAGAGGCAGCCAATGTCAGAGCTCAGAATCACACCCTTTGTCTGCTCCTGCCTGACACCGCCCTCCTGACAGTACAGAGAATAAATAGCAACAAAACTAACAGCATTGTTTTCTCAGGAATGGTGGGGGCTAGAGAAAAAATTCCAAGTGTGTCGGAATCAATGGAGTAGCGTTTATTGTATAGTGCAAAGAGCTAGACTGGTTAGAGGTGATGAAAGTTCCTCTTTAGATCATATGGGGTATTGAGCTGCAGTACTGGTGCCCAGTCACTATATAGGACACTCGGCCAACCACTTCCAGCTCTGTGTAGTGTATAGTATGGGTATTGGAAGTGCATATTGGATGATGGAAGGACATGCCGGACTCCACTGATCAGAAAAGTATATATTATATAAATTAAAAATTCTGGACCAACACCGTTGAAAAGGCACCAATAGAGGTGCATGGGACAATATAAACTTTTTGCTTATTGTCAGTTGTCTTATTACAGAAATATTCTCTTTATATTTCAGTAATTATTTTATTGAATGCCAATTGGTTATTTTTTATTGTGTTTAAATGTTACTCTCATCTTGGAAAATCTCTGTCAAGATGGAAATATTTGCTCCCTGTTCTAACTCCAGAGGCCAGTCTTATGGGAACAGCCGAGCACTGCTACATTACACTTACTATACCTCGCATAGAAGAGAATGGGCTATGCTGCGACTATAGATCCCATTTTCCTCTATGGCAGCTATGGGAACAACGCAACACAGTAGTGCTCGACTGTTCCTGTAAGCCTTCCTCTAGGGTCAGAACATGGAGCGGATATACCCATCTCGGCAGATTTATGTGTCTAGATTTGGGCTAGTGTAAGTTTCTTTTTATTATTCTATTTATTAAAATATGAAACCCCTTTAATATGTTCTGAAACTTGTATTAAAACCATTTTTCCCACATTGGTGTTACAGCAGGTTAATGAACCTCAAATACACTGCAGTATTAGTTTTATACTGTTCCCGATGTTGCTGATGATCTTCATTATTATGATCTGCACTCTTATAATCTAACCAATATTATCATAGACTGATACCTGGGTCTGCTGTGCTAGAGGAAGATAAAATCTTTCAGGCAAGGTCGATGTTGTAGGTTTGGCACGAACGTCATTTTTGTCAATGCAACTATGCCAAGAAACTGGCGTCATTATATTGATATATATGCCCTGTTGTCTTAGCCTTCTTATCTTTTTCCTGGATCAGTATCCTAAAGAAGCTCTTAGATAATGTAAAATTACTTGTATAATCGACCAAGCCATAGAAACATCTATTACTGTCCCTTACATTCTTGATTTTTACGCCAGTGTGCCAACATTCGTCTTTGTTTTCCTGGAGCGCCAGTCGTGAACCACCAGCTCTACCCAAGGTTAAACCACATAATGAAATTATATTGGATTCTTCTTCATAGTTACTCACAACCTCTGCAGCAAACTTCACAGGCGCTATGGCCGGTATCCAAAGCAGTTATTATCCGATGGCAAAATAGCGTTTGTCAAAATCTGTTATGTTTAGCCTGGAGACAAATGTCCACCCCTTAATTAGTTTTGGGTTACATCATATTACTTAATCTGTAATTGTTAAGAGCAAGCTTATCTAAAGAGTCCTGCACAAGTAGAAAACCACTGGCTCTTATAATTGAAGCACTAATTCACAAGGACGATGCCCTCAGCCAAGGCAGAATGAAAAGGAAAAAAACTGTGATTCTCAGACTGCATGTCATGAGACTGAGCCTCCAACACAAAGTATAGACACAGCGGGGAGACTGGCTGGACCCCCTAGAGTTTGGTTTTATAAAATCTTGTTTTCTAGGGAAGGAATGCATTGCACTGGGGACCCTCCGGCTAGTTCTATCATGTCTAGCTAAATAAGCACTTTGTATAAATGGCAGGGTTTAATAAAAGCACAGGCTGGATGTGTAGCAACTAGATCACTTTGGGAAAACATGTTAAAAAAATATCAGTCAGGCGCTAACAAGGAAACTGCTTTATATTGTGCCAAATTCAGTCGTAGTTAGGCTTTCCATGACTCAAGGCAAATATTCATTGGGGGAGTCATGAAATGCATTACATCACTCTTATGGCATAAAAAAGTTGTATATTGGTGACTTGTGACTATTCAAAACCAGTTGTGGCATCATCTTTGCTACTTTTCGAAAGTGGGGGCCACTGCCAGCACCATGAACATATACTAATTTATGATATAAATATGCCGGTCATGATGAATCTCACTCATTGGGTTGTCCTACTTCAGTATATAGGGCTTGTTGGTGCCTCAGTACCCAGACATTTCCCCCCCCCCCCCCCCTTATTATTTGAAACACAAGGTAGAATACATGTGTTTCCTTTATTCAGAGAAGAGGCATCTTGTATGCCAAGTCAATATTTACTTTACTTAAATTGGACCTTTCACACCCTCTTCGATGTACAGTATTATATACCGATAGAAAGCCAACAATGTGCTGAATTCAGCGCGTTGTTGGCTTCTCCGGTATGCACTCTGCTGCCAGAGATATCAGTGCTGTTAATTTTGCTACTGATATCTCTCCACTGAATCAAAATCAAATCAAATCAAACAGGCTTTATTGGCACGTCCGAATAGATATTTGGCATTGCCAAAGCTAGTAAGGTGTGTGTGTGTGTGGGGGTGGAGTTGGAGTTGGGGGGGGGTTATGGGGGGGGGGGTTGATTTGGGGTATAACAGTCCGTGGAGTCTCATCTTCCTCTTAGTTGGTTGCCGCTATATGGGGAGGTGGGGTCGGGTGGGGTGGGTGGTTTGGGGTATAACAGTTCGTGGAGTCTCATCTTCCTCTTAGTTGGTGGCCGCTATATGGGGAGGTGGGGTGGGTGGTTTGGGGTATAACAGTCCGTGGGGTCTCATCTTCCTCTTGTTTGGTGACAGCTGGACACGTATTGGGCAGCGATCTTCACAGTGGCTTCTTCTTCTCCCAGTAGGATGTAGAGTTTCCTCTTCTCGTCTGCAGATATGAAGTCTGTGATATGGACAGAGAGTCTTTGGAAGTAGATGGCCCTCACCGCTGTCAGAAGGACGGGCATTTGAGGCTAGAATCTTCGCTGTGCCATGAGAAACGACCCTATTTGACAGTACAAGTCTATGGAAGACCACTATCAGGAGGTTTTCCTCAGACAACAGCGATGATGCTAGGCTGTAATGTCAGTCCTTCTGACAATGGGGAGATATCAGTGCCGGGGCACTGTAAACATCAAAGGAGTTTGCCCCTCATGAGGACAGCGCATGATACTAGTTCACTATGGGGTACCCTAGATGCAGCTCAGGGGGTAACTGGGTCTTATTAATGAGGAACTGTACTGCGATGAGCTGCATATAAGGCTTCATATCTAGCCTACAAGTATGGTGTCTACAAGTAACCTACAAATACTACTGTCTACAGGTGGGTGGCTCTGGTTTGGCTGTCATATATTAATTTGTATACTTATTTCCCATACCTGAAAAATAAGTCTCCATACATTGAAAGGCAGCTGAACTGCAATAGCCCAACATGGCAAGGAGCGGTCTCCAAACACTGAGGAGCACTGGCAGCGGCTGATCGGTGGGGTTGCCAGGTGTTGAACCCCACTGATCTAATGTTTTTGTCCTATAATAAGGATAGGTCATCAGTATTTTAATCCTGTAAAACTCCTTTAATTTTTCAGTGGTTTGCAAGGATGAGATTTGGCATGTAACCTTTAACTTTAAGTTGTCTATGAAGATAAGACCAGAGATTAGGATCCTCGTTGATACCCAGTCTGTTATATTTTCCTTAGGATAATGGAGAAACAAAAATGTGGGTATATCTCAGTATATTAATAGAAACTTTGCTTTTTTCCTTTGTCTGCCAGTCTTCCCTCCAATATAGTGATATTGCGTGCCTCTTCAGATTGGTATATGTAGGTCATATGAAACACTACACACTCATTTAGCACGGTGTCACTCACGGATAAGAGCTGAGGTTTATAAGTATCTCATGAAAGCGAGACATGTCATTACTGGTCAGGTACCAAACATGCCAAGCGATGAGGAAAGATTAAAGGCAATTCTGAGAACCAGGAATGAAAGAGTTGACAGAAAGTTTTCTTTTCCATTTCCCGGAGCTACCTATAAGGTGAGGTCTTATTGCCCCAGCAAATTGGGTCAGTCCTTAGTATGAGATGAAAAAGTTGAGGTCAACGCATAAAGCTTTTACGGAAAGGGTTATAGTCTTCCATGTCACTTACTAAGACATTACTGAGTGAGCAGCATGTAGGCTGTCAAGACAATATATGACATGGTGATAGCCTATCCTATATACTATACCGCATATGATATTTATTGTATAGCAAGAAAGAATCAAAGCTGCATCGACGTCTCCAGACATAGCACATACAGTATCAGATTAAGGTGATACCTAATGACATGTAAACCGAGGAACTAATGAAGGTGTCCATTACACCATGAAGGCTTATCACATTACAATAACTTCAGCTCTGTGTGACATGTGTTTATAGACAACACAACCGTCCGTCCGTTCAGGTTTACATGGTCATTGTGGAAATTTTATCAATGTTTTATTTTGTAATGCTAATGTATTTCAGTGTCAGTCATCATGCTGCAGCAAGTTATCAGATTCAAGTTCAACTGTGCTACACCTGTAGCGATCTATCCAAGGGTATTTCTGCAGAGGTAGACGTTGTTTTGGGGTCCTGCATGCTCAGGGGGGTCCCAAATATTACTCAGCAACATAAAATATGACATGATTCTAAGACTAAGGTCCCACATAGTGGCCTGCAGCAACAAAGCGCTGCAGGAACAAGTGAGGCAGCAATGCATCTCGGTTTTTCCAAGAGCGCTTTTCACAGCCAGCGAACATGCAACGGTTTGCGTGTCAGCAGCATGTATTTTTTTCAAGGTGAGGATGAGATTTGTTAGAAGTGACTGTTTTTTTCCGCTGAGTTTACGCGACTTGAGGCACTAGACTAAATGACAGAAGGTTGTTATGGACCCTAATACAAATTTTGCACTGGGAGCTTCAAGTTACACTTCTGTGTCTCTCTGACTTTCAATTTACAAAGAAATCTCAAATTTAGCATTCATTTTTATGGCAGATGTATGTCTTATTATCAGTCCAGGTTACAACAGCTTGACTTTAATATTTAAATGCAAAATATGAGGTTAGTCATTTTTATTGGCACAGCTAGCTTCACTCCTTATGTGATGTCTGGTGCCCGTCCATCTATTTTGGCCTTTCCATTTCCAGAACGCACCTGATCTTAGTGGAATAGGCCCCGTTCCAAGTTATACTCTGGGATCTCACAGTTCTGCTTTAGTGCACACAACCTGCACTTATTTCACAGATACACCCATCAGGTTGTCAGGACATGCAGCATGCCCACTTTGCGTTAAAAACCGCGTAGCGGACATGCTGCGATTTAAAAAATCGGTGTGGTTTTGAAAATCACAGCATGTCAATTATACCTACAGAAACGCCGGCAGTTCGCCATAGGTATAATTGAAACAGTTTCCATAGTTTCCGTAGAGAAAAATTCTGCAAACTTTCTGTTTAATGCACTGTGAAAAGAATCGCGATGCGTTGCCGCCGCATTTTTTCCCGCAGTGCTTTATTGCTGTGGGACGTTCTAGGGTCCTTAATTTGCAGTACCCCAAGCCATTTCTCCAAACCAAAGCAATTTTTTAAATTTTACATCAATTGATATCCCCAGTGTGGTAGAATATTAGTTATTATTCCCAGTAAAGCTGACTATACACATTAGATGTAAGCAGGACTCACCGGCCATGTATTGTGTCTTTGGGCCTCCAGACTCTCCCCTGATGGCAGATGTCGGGGAAGATAAGGATCGGGTGGTAATTGGATTTCCCCTGCCTGATACACATATTCTTAGGAAGATAAGCCATTGCCCGGCAGCTGTAGTTTTCTTCCATCTATCTGTTCAGCATGTGGTCACTGCTCAGCTGAGCCGAGCATGCATGTCTGGGGATGTAAGAAGAGATAGCTGTCTGCCGAACAAGCCTTTGGCCAAAAGCTAGTGTATCTAAAAAGCATAGGCTGCTTTATTCCTGGCTGAACTCACTGATAAAGATAAGACATTACATTTTTCTTCCTGTGGCTTGTAGACTGCTGGTGCTCAGGTGGGACCGTGGCCAAGTCATAAATGCATACTGAATAATCTGGAAGTATTCTCTAGTTAAAAATACTTGTGGCAATGTTAATTCTTATGACCCAAATCAGCTTCACACCAAGCAGCCAAGGCTGCTGTTTAATCCATAAACAATAGTTGACCTAAATCTGAAGAGAAGCTCCTAAAAATGAAGAAAGATCATATTTTATTATTCTGTGTACAAGGCAAAAATAATGGGAGCAGACACCGCCGGCAGTATGATCAGCATAAAGTGGTGCGAGGAGTGGGTTACTTACCCTGGAGTGGCACCGCGATGCCAATAGTAAGGGGCATGGTCCATCACATCTGCTCAGAACACTACAAGATGACAAAGTGACTGTCGGGGACGAGGGCCATGGTCCGCTGAATCTGTCCCTTTTCTTAGAAATGACATTGTTAGCGTTTGCAGCAGTGACAGCTTGGAAAGGTTGGGGTTTTAGCTATGGCGAAAATATATTTCATTATATAAGACGTCTGAAGGTTGTGTCATGGAGAACCTATAAACCTATAAACTCTTCCGCCTTAATAGAGGCCTCAATGCAAAATCTGTATCAGGCTCCCTAATGTATCATTAATTGTAATAGAACAATAGAACACCTTATGGTCTTCTCCTGGGTCCAGATGCGAAAGCATTGTGATGTTCCTCTGTTATCCCTCCTGAAAGTTTAGGAATACATTGACAAGTAGGTGTTACCAGTTGAGTGTGTAGCTTTCACATTGTTGAATCAGTACTGTCCGTGCCAGATTATATTGGGACACATATACAGAAGAGTAACAACACTGCATTGTAAAATGTAGAATACAATGACTAAACACACAAGTCGGGATTAATGGCGCGTCCTCTTTAAATGCCTAAATGGCGACTGTCACAAGAGCATAATGCCGACAATAACAAAGGGAAAAATGTATGAAGACGACTTAGACACTTCTGTATAAAACCAGGGCATAAAATTGATTTAGAAGGATTTATCAGATATTTAATGGCTCCAACCCCAGTGAAAGTGGGACATGAAAAATTAGTAACTCATTTAGATGATCATAGGAAAGAGTCATTCATGCATCGAAAGCCATGGAAGGAAAACTAGTACTGAAATAAATAAGATATGCCTGAGGTCGCTGGTCAGATGTTGCTGGTGCGGCTAAACAGATGTAGAGGCAGAACTCAACTTATCATGGCAGTGCAGGCTTACTGTATGATTAATGCTTTGGCATATTCAGTACAATGTTGTCCTACTCTCATCGCCCCAAGGAGCGGACTTCGTGACTGTGATGGTGTCTGATAGAGAGCTGTCTCCTGCTAGAAATGAATACATGTATACACTGAGCTAACAGGGAACCGGTATTTGGTGCTGCAGACGACTGAAAGGGAAATCTTTGACGATTTGCAATATTGAGAAACTGATAATGTAATGGTTGTGAGCCTGGAGGGCAATCCGTCATATGTTTAATGGGATAATAGGATATTATTTTATGGTGTCTGCTTAGGTTATCACATCTTATTGAACATTACAGTATTTTAGAAATGGGGTCTACCACCTCATTTTATTCTGAGAGTAAAAGACGATCATGTGCACCTGTATGTGCCTAGAATAGCAACAGAAGCAGACCCATAAGTTATCAATGTGTAGGATGTAGTAAAAGTTTTATAACTCTCTGGCTCCCCCTAATGTTCAACTTCAAGAACTACATTGTTGAACTACATTCTTTTCATAACCCCTAAAGAGGGGGTGCAGAGGTATCAGGTACTACTAAGACCCCCAGAGGTCCATATGCCATATATATATATATATATATATATATATATATATATATATATATATATATATATATATATATATATATATATATATATATATATCTTCTGTGAATAGTACATGGAGGATATGACCCCAATACAGATCTTGCACTTGAAGTTACACCTATGCTTATAATATATTGCAGGGTTTGGCTCTCCAGCTGTTGTAAAACTACAACTCCCAGCATGCATACTGGCTCTGCTGTTCTTGGAACTCCCATGGAAGTGAATGGAGCATGTTTCACAGCAGCTGGAGTGCCGATGGTTGCTGACCCCTGATATATTGGGTGAGATATTTTACTCTATGATTTTGCTTCTGCGTAAAAATGTTTTGTGACTTTTACCTAGATTTGCTTTTATAATTGATGTTCACAGCCAGTATATAACATTTTAGAGTTATTTTTATGATACATTTTATACAAGTCCTCATCATTACTTTGATATGAGGATGACAATGATATATTCTGTAGAGAGGTTTCATGTTTGGAGCGTATACTATTAAAGGCCTCTGTAGATTTGAGCATGTCTCTACAGTTTGTCTGCACCTGGTGTGAGGGGGTGTATGATGTGTGTATAGTGATCCTCATGATATGTGTTGTCTGGAGCTACCTGCTTATTACCAGTGACTCACCTATCTGTGTGGCAAAATACGTGCTTGTGTCTCTCTGCCGCTGTGGATTACATTCAACAAGAAAATAATGTTTAGGAACTCAGGATCGCTAGTTAGTGAGTGAATTCATCTAAATGCTTTGGGAGGGAGGGGTGTAACTTGACTGGATGCAGAGGATGTGGTTGCACCCACATCCAGGAGCTTTAGGGGGCTCATAACCTGTTCCTTCCCACTATAAATAATACATTATGGTTGGGGGGCTTTATTTTTTTTTATAGATTTTGCATTGGGGTCTCAAAGCTTCATGTTATGCCTTAGGCATTGGGGAACAATGACTACTAGAGATGAGCAAACAGTGAAATATTCGATATTCGTTTCAAATAGCCCCTTAATATTCAACTATTCGAACGAATATCGAACCCCATTATAGTCTATGGGGAAAATGCTTCGTTTCAGGGGATCCCACTCTCCGACTCAGGAGAGTCACCAAGTCCACTATGACACCCCAGGAAATGATGACAACACCTCTGGAATGCAACTGGGACAGCAGGGGAAGCATGTCTGGGGGCATCTAACAAGCCCAAGTCCCTGTATTATGACACTAATTATGCTCTGTAAGGACCAGCCCCATAGAAACCACCGTAAAAACAATACATATTATAGTGTCTTGCTGAAGTCCTCGATGAGATCGATACAGTAGAGCTTTGTCAATGGGTGCATGTCATCCTGATATACATAATATATATGATATCCAGATCTTCATTCTTTGTCCACAATGGACAGCAATTACATAGGGTGTCTCTCATTACCGGAGGACCTATCCTGCCCTGCATTGATCTGAGTGGTCACTGTGTAATGCTTCATTTCACCCGTCACCATTACTGTCAGGTTTTTGACGCACATTTACTAAAACAGAGGCAATATTTCAATATAACTTTTACTAAATCATGCTAAAATAATACAAACATGGATCCATAATAAAAACATCAGCAGACAAGCTAACGCGTTTCGGGCAGTTGTACCTATCCCTTAATCATAGGCCTAGAAAATGGCCAAAAAAGTTCCTAAACCTGATGCTTTTTTGGTGCATTTTGTGAATCCTCTGTTGCTGTGCCAAGCTCACCATTTTTCTTTAGATTTCCGTAGGAAATCTAGGCTGGCCGGTCTTCCAGATTTACTATAACTCATACCAGAGAGCTGGCATGAATTATGCCACATATCTATACTAGTTCCTGACTGGTATAGATTTGAGATCAGGGTCAGGTACACGCGCAAGAATTACTTAGAGGCCGGAACTTGGTAATTCTGTCTCGTCTTGCGCATGTGGTAGAAGAATTAAGACCTCTTTGTATTCAGTTTATTGTCAAACAATGCCGGTAGGTATTGCTCAAACCGGAGAACCCCTTAAGCCCTAAAGGTTCTGAATACCGGAAGATATTGTGGTAAACTCAGATGCTGTGCAGCATTATTAACCTTTGCATGTAGTTGGTATGAGTCACAGGCTTTATACAATCCATATATTTCATCTATATTTTTTTCAGAAAGAATTTCCTGCTTTACAAATTTTCAAGGGAAAATCTAAAGCTCGGTGAGAGCGCTTTCCGTCATTTTGGCGGCCTCTCCAGCAGGCTGCTGTTATGGCAGGTTGTGATTCATCTTAATGAGAACAAACTTTACATACATTCAATGATGTGTTCTGAGCTTGGAAAAACCTCAGCTGTCTCTGGTGCATATACCCAAAATCCTGTGAACTTTAAAAAGCTCTGAGCACAGCATAGCATCAGATGGTTCTTTTGTATGCCATATAAATGGCAGGATAATTATCAGATTCACCCCAGTAGGACGATAATAACAACCAGAATCTGAGACACAGCGAGCGGGAGAAGAAAACACGTTAGCTCGGCAAGAACCACATTGACGTCCACTTTGCAAAATGAACTGAATCCACCGAGGTCACTTAGAAAATGTCAATATTCTGCAGAACACTTTGATATCAGCCAGAATCTGGGACATCGGGGAGTCGGAAGTAATTGCTTTTCATGATTACTGAGTCCAAAGTTGTTTTCTATGACACTGGAAGATGAACCAGGTCTCCGATTCTTACAAGTGGTCAGATGTCCTAGGTGCAATGAAGTACAGACTAGATAAGCATCATTAGTGCACAGCAAGGGTGTGATATAGCAAGTCGTGGTAAGCAGAAAAGGAACTCTTAAAGATATTACTCCGTGGTCTTATGGATTAAATGTGTCTTCTTTAGGCTGTCACTTCTTCCCAGGGAATCTTAAAGAAGTATTACCCTGTTTACAAGTTATCCCCTTTCCATAGTAGTCAGACCCCTACTCATCTGGAGAAAGGGGGAGTTTTGTCCCCTGCCAGAATGAAGTGGCATTTCAAACTTAGGCTTGGTTTCCTAGTGATATATAGAGTATAGAGAACCTACAGCATGGAGATGTATGTATGATGACATGTATATGCTTTGTGGTATAAAAACCTACTCCTTTTTCTTTTCAGGGAGCATTAACAGAGGTGGTGGCCTCCCCACCCTTCTCCGTCCGCCTCCCGCCATGGTCCAGCGTCACCTGGATATTAAACCTTTCCTCTCCTTTCCTGTGGAACCTCAGCCTGCCTTGGGTCTCTTCCCCAGATTCAGCACGGTAAGCATTATGCTATTGAGGCCGTGTTTTCATCTTGTTTTTGTCTTTGCTGCATTGTGTTGCTCCTGTGTTATTCTTCCGAGAATATATATATATATATATATATATATATATATATATATATATATATATATATATATATATATTAAATTGACAACTATTACCATTCCCCCAACTGGTAACAACAACCAGTTCTCAATTTTTACATACATTTCTGGTAGGAATAACAGAGGAATGGAATAACACAGACTTCTTATAAACAATGGTAGAATTGTTTTTCTATGCAGAATACAATTATTTTCTAAAACAGGCACGTTCCGAGCGTTGACAGGTCCTCCTTTAAGAGTACAGTGATTCTACTAACAAGCCGGGGCAGGAATACTGTGACGTCAAACCCTCCTCTGCATTAAAATAGCATCAAACGTCTTTCTTGTTTTTATACTGAGGAATATTCAATGTTTTGCTCTGCTTCTCCAAATTACAGGCTTCTTCTGCAAGGAGTAGATTAGATTCCTCAACTTCTAACCTAGAAAATAAGTATGATAATTTACAAGTATTAGATGTACTGCCGCTAAGGCTCCCACCAGAAATTAGATTAAGGTGTGGATCCTGAATCCAGCTGAAGGATAAAACTCACAAAAGGGGCCATTATTACAAATGACACATCCAGATAATGAGGACTTTGATGTAACACACTCTATGAAGTTATAAAGACTATTATTAGTTATCATCTATGATGTCAGTGCCGTAGAATTCCAAAATAGACTTCTTATTATTATTCTTTTCTAGGTTGCTAATAAAGTAAGTTATTGAAGAACAATGTATTTCTACAGGTTCCAGAAAAACGCAAGTGACAGCCTTAGCCCGTGGTAGTAAAAATACTGTGTTTTTACAGTACCTGCAAAGTGAATGGGATTCTGGCTAATCCCCAAAAAATCTGCAGCGGAAAAGATGCATTTTTAAATGTCAATTCTACCTGCTGGTGTTTTCCATATAGATCTGATAGGGGCAGAAAGTCTGCAGAGGAAAACTGTTTGAAAATGCAATAAAAAACACTATGCAAAAATGTGATGCGTTTCTGCTGCTTTTTTTTGTTTGTTTGCTGCATTTCGCTACCTAGCATTAGCCTTTGGCTAAGGCCCCATGGGACGATCTATGGTGCTAAAGCGCTGCGAGAAAAAACGCGGCGGGAACACATCGTGGTTTTTCCCGCAGCGCTTTGAACAGAAAGCTCATAGACTTTTCCTCCGTGGACTTTCTGTTACATTATATCTACGGGAAAGCCGCCGCTGTTTTCATAGATATAATTGACATACTGCAATTTTCAACATGCAGCATGTCCGCACTGTGGTTTTAAACACAAAGTGGGCATGAGATTCACACGAGTCCCATCCACTTTGCAGTTACTGTAAAATGCCGCAATTTTTCCCACGGCGTTTCCGCCTTAGGCAAATCGTGGCATTTCCAGCCTGTGGGGCTCCGGTCTTAAAGGGGTTTTTGAGAATCAAGTTTTCATACTATCCACAGGTCATAGTGGTGGTTCTGGTGAACTGCAGCATCTCTCCTATTAATTTTTATATGTATGCGTCTCCCGCCCACTACCTTTCGGCACACAGAGGCTACTAGAATAAGCGATCTGTGCTGGATCCTGAGAGATCATATACTATATGACCTATTTTTTGCAGAATGCATCTAAAAAATACTGCAGAAAAAACACAGTGGAAACAAAACTTGTTTTTTTCTGCAGCGTTTTTATTGTGTTTTTGTTGCGTTTTCCCTTATTAAATCTATTGGAAAACGCTAACATTTCTGCAGGTAAAATTGACATGCTGCATTTTTCAAAAACTCATAAGTTTTTGAAAATGTAGATTTTCTGCATCGTTTTTTTTCGCAGTGTGTGTATGGGATTAGCTAGAATCTCCTTCACTTTGCTGGTACTGTAAGGGTCCATTCACACGGAGGAAAATGGTGAGGAATTTGGTGTGGAATTTCAGCGCTGAAAAAAAGCCTCCCATTGAAGTCATTTGTACATGCAGCCAGTTCTCCATTGAATGGGGCTCAGACTGGCATCCCTGACCCCACTTCTTGACATAAGTGTTGTTTCCAGAGCTGGAGCCCACACCTATAACAAATATATGGAATATCCTGTGGATGTCATAATTGTTTCCTATGATCTTTATATATCTAGCTCTCTATCTAAAAAAAAACCCGGAAAAATGGCAGCACTCCAAAATTTATCTAAAATAAGTGGTTTAATCAAATTATCTCTCTGTCTATCTATAGATACGGTGGCAGTTTCCACTGCCGCCATAGGTATATTAAACTTTTATTCTCAATATATTTTTAGATAGTAAATTGAGGCTAGACCAGTCAGGAGATAAATCATTTACATCTTAGAAGTGTGAGAGAATTTCAGCTATTAATGGCTCTTGTGTGCCGTGAGAAAGCTGTAAAATTGAAGTAACATGGACACCTATGGGAATGTGCGAAATTCACTTTGACTTTGAATGATCTTTTTGGCTTTTAGACTTTTTGACCAGCCTTTAAGACACATTAGAAGATAGCAGGGTGGGATCTGTGACCTGGGGTGCTCTCCAATCAGTATAATGAGGGGGGGGGGGGGGGGGTGGAATAGTGCTGTCCTGATGACTGTGCCATATTGCTTACCTCAGAGATTTCTATCAGAGTTTTGCTGACATTGAAGGTTGTCAAGATTGACAGGTGAAAAGTGAGGGATCTCCTAAGGTCCTGGCCAGGCTAAGCTCCTGGATAGACATCAGTAAATTAATACATTGTAACATATTTTAGGCGACCACCGAAATTCCATTGAAAGGCATTTAAAAGAGCAGAGTTGTCCTGGCTAGTTTACAAAGTGTATGATAAGGTGTCCTCGGAGGAGATTCACAGTATATGTACCCACATTGTGACAACTGCACTGTAATGACCCTGACATGGGCAACAAAGGCCTCTGAGAAGGTCGGCATGATGTTAAAGGGAGCGCCCTCTATTGGTTTGCTTGACTGAGACTCTGTCTTCCTAGTTACATCATGAAAGATAGACTTGCACATCCTCAGTGAGCGCCCTCTATTGGTATGCATACTTGAGGCACTGGCTTCCTAATTACATCATGGAAGTCAGATTTGCATATTCTTCCCATGTTCCTTTGCACAGTGGAGCGCTCATGGCTTAATAAGACTCCACACACCTAAATGGTGGTTCTCTCCCTATGGAGTGACGATATCCCCTCAACCCTGTTCACATGGGGCATTCTGCAGGCTGAAATTTTTTTTATTTTTTTTTTTACTTTGGGGCACTTTTGCACTAATATTAATTTGAGGCAATTTCCTGACTAACACTAGGTTCACCATAGCATTCGGATTTCCATTCTTTGGGTCTACTTGGGGACCAAAAAAATGAAAACCCTGTCCGCTTAAAAAGTGGTTACCCATGGAAACCCATGGACCCCATAGACTATAAAGGGGCCCACTGCATTTCCATCCGAAATCTTTGGAGAGAAAATTCCTGCTTGTGTCCTGCTTGCAGGACGTTTCACTCCGTATATTTTAAGCAGAAATGGGGGACGAAGTCCCTGAACCCAACGCAGGTGTGTCCGCAGCCTTAGGCTTTTCGGGGAGATCTGGAGGTGCACGCTGCTGGCACTTCAGCTGTCACTATTGAGAAGTAAGCTGTCATCTCCAGTCTCCATAGTAATGACATGCTTGTACATACAGTATATTGATGTCCAGATAACCCATCTTCATGAAGTTCTTCTATTTGGGGTGAGGAAGTGACTGACAGTTGTTTTGCTCTTGGCTTTTGCAAGATTGTAGAAGCAAAAATCATACAGTAGCTCTCAATCCAGCAAATTTGTTCTGTATCTTGCACATTTTCGATCAATACACCCCCACCAGCGCACTATGCACATACCTTACTTCATAACTTCAATATGACTTTTAGAAGGCTATTGAATGATACAATTGATCCCTTCTGCTGCAAACTCCATTATAAACAATAAATTGTCTCTCAAACCAGACATTTCACCCGGGACCAGGGGCCGAGGCCTGCAAGTCACTGCTATATTATTTTTACCTTGTATAGATTCATCCGCCTATAGGTCACTCTTTATGATCCTTGTAGAGCCATCTTCACATGTTTATTGGACAAGAAATGATTTATCTAGGAATCTCCATTCTGTCCATGGAAGCCTAGGAACCTTTATTTAGCTAACTTAGGTGTAAAAGCTCATAGTTTTATATGTACTGTATGTATATACAGTATGTGAGATATTATGCATGTAATCAGGAGTTTTCTGGGGGGTGGAGGGATTCCAGGGGGTTGTTGGGAATAATATTAGAGGGATTGAGAGCATATCATGGGGGTGTATTGGTGGGGGAGGGGAGTTCCCCCATAGACACTATAGTGTCCCATATGTGTGCCTACATAGTATCATTTCCTCAGGTCCCATACAATATAATCCCCCCCAGGTCTCACAAAGTATATTTCCTCCAGTTCCCACACAATATAGTGTCCGCCTCCCCAGGATTCCACGCAATATAGTCACACCAGGTTTCACACTGTATAGTGCCCTCAGGACTCCCATAATCTAGTCCCCCCAGGTACATACTATATCATGCTCCATATCCCACACACTACAGTAGTGCCTTGAGTCCACACAGTATGGAGCCCAAGTTGCGAGTGGGAAGTAAGATTCTCAGATCCCCTAAATCTTCTGTGGTCTTGGCACCTATGTCAGTGCACATAAGGGCTCCGAGTCCTAGGACTGGTAATTACTGAGAATAAAACTCTCTATTCACCAATGAGTCCTTCCATCACTACTGACAGAGGAGCTCATTACAGGGGTGTAGCAATAGGGGGCGCAGTTGTAGCAGTTGCTTCTGGGCCCTGGACCTTGGGGGTTCCCAAAGGTCCTTTTGTGTACAATGGTCATGTCTCTGATTCCTAGGAAAAATACTGGTATACGTACAAGAACTCATCTGAGATACGGGAAATGTTGAGCAGATACACCTACATAAACGGATTAACATGCTATATAGATTGTTACATACTAGCTATTGTTCAACTGGCCAAAAGCTTAGCTAAAGTTCTGCATGAAAATCTATTATAAATCTACTATTTTGTGACTGATAAAACATGATGAGCAGATTTATGCATAACATAACAAGATAACGGTCACTGATTAGTCCCGCCCCCTGGACTCCTAAGGCCAGAATAAGCAAGGTCTATCAGTCTTCTCAGTACGGTATGCTGCAGGTGGATCAGACACCATGTTCAACATGACAGATTCCCTTTAATAGAAAACAGTGGCCTGCATTATCCTGCAGATGTCACTATTGCCGTCTATAACACACCTGAAGGACTAGAGAGAAACAGAAGAGTGAATAGAAAATAACATTTTACAATGGTATAATCTGTCATGTCTGAAATATATGATACACTCATAGATGGTAAACTCTCGCCAGCAGGGCGCTCACTCCTATTGTTTGATATGTAAATGTATTTTTAACATTGTAATGTCTATTATTGTCTGTGTCCTCTGATATGTAAAGGGGACTATGCGGAGTATGTTGGTGCCAGATACATATATATATATATATATATATATATATATATATATATATGGTCTTCCAATACATCCTCATATTTTTGAGGCTCATTTAAGCAGAATCGATCCTATTCCTTTCAGTTTTGCAGACCGTGTTCACTGGCCCCAATGAATGGGCGGCATACAGATGACAACCGTGCGCCATCCAATCACAGCCCAGCGACACGCACACGGTCATGTGCATGTCCCCTTACCTGAGCTAGATTAGTAGAATATTCTTGAGCATTATTTCTATCATGTATTTTATGTTTCCTTTTATTCGCAGTGTCTTCACGTGCACATTAATGTATGTGACTACTAGCCATAGGCCCTGGGCACTGCCCTAATGCCCAAATGGTCGTACTACGCCTACTCGCAGCAATTGCTTTTATCTTTCATACAATTACATTGTCACATTCTTTTATCATATTTCTTCATGCAGAATATAATCCCGAATCATTGATATCGTCCCCGTTATGCCAATAATCACATGTAAATGACCTTTCCATAGTAAATGAATGGATGAATACACCGTATACTCTCCATGGCGGAGTTAACATAGAAAGCTAAGTTCTTAGCCACTCCCCAGGATCTTACTGGCTGCAGATCCCAGCTCTTCCCTCCCTAAATCTTGCTTCCAGAGGGGGATCTCCTTGAGCGTAACCCTATCCTGTCCTGTCACCTGCTGAATACCTCTGGCTAGTAGTCTCTTATGTCATGTGTGACACTAGTATGTGTCATTTAGCTGTCGCCTGGAAGTTAGTGGTGCACTGTATCTGTCCTGCCACTATGGTTAACCCTTCAGCACATCTCTGCTCACTACTGCGGTAGGTGCACAAGTCTTCTTGACACTATTGGTAATCTATGTAAACAGTTAGACTTGGGTCTGGAAGGAGGAGGGTGGCATCTGGGTTTTCAAGGGCAAATGTTGTCAACTGTACTTGGCATGGGAAGGGCAAATATCTTACACTGAGATACTGAATTGCTTACCCTTATTGAATGACTTATTGGGGTTTAATGTTTGCTTCAGTAGACTGGCAGTGCCAAGTGCCCGCTGTCCTCATTACATTCCTAGATAATTCCAAGTGATGACAGGAACAGAGGGTTTGTGAACAACTAGTCCTCCAAGAGAGCATGAACTTGGAAGATGTGAAAGCCTTTGTAGTGGAGGGGTTAACTTTGGCTCATTTTCTTAAAGAGCCAGGCAACTCCATGTGATGCATGTGTTGTAGCGGTGATGGTTTTAATGCCTATTGGAAGTCTGAGTTGTTGCGCTTTGGTGGAGAAGGGGTTAAGGACTGTGCGTCAGATGGATGTCAGAGTGACATACCAGCAGTGAAGGTGTTAATTAGGTTGATGATGAGTATTTCTGAGGGTGGAAAGGGCAGGCAGAGTGCACAGATCCCTGGCACTGAAGGGGTGGAATCTGCTCTTGGGATGCTTCGCTTGTGACAGAACAGGCTGCTGCTCTTTGCTTGCACAGGCTGTGGGATGCAGCAATCCATTCATGCAGGGTAAGGAGGATACATTGTGCCCTAAACTACCATTCTGTACAAGCATGGCACCATGAAGCTCCTCTCTGTGTCTACCCCAGCCCTTCCCTCTATCCCTCCATCTGTTCATTACGCCTCTTTCTCTTTTCACCTTCTGCTGCCTTTTTCTGTCTCTGCCTCCACTTTCCTTCCATCTTATCTTTCCTTTGAATTCGTTTCTATTCTTTCTATTTACTGCAATGCCGATAACTTTATTCATCTTTTCGGTATTCTGCTCAGTCCATTGTATCTATATACTCATGCTTATCACCTGCACAGCCCATTGTGTCTATATACTTGTCTACATGTGCAACCATGAGCATCCTTAACCACACTGTACCGTACTCTCATATATAGGATGTATTTGGAAATTATCTGCTATATATAATCCTTTCTTGATGTGCATGGTCTGTTATTTACATAGGACTGCAGGTAAATTCCTCATGATATCCCACAGTCACGTCTGTTATATCTGTATGTAAATATTGAACATTCTGCATCTCAAAATATACAATATTTCTAAAATATTGTAATACTCTATATATCTGTAAATAATTAATATTACCTACTTTGTATTTCACAAACATGTAACCACTAGAGGGCATGGTGAGCATTGTCGAATATTTCATTAGTTTGTACTTGGCAATATCATGTAAATACTGTGAATTCTCTTGATTATTGCATTAAAATTTGCCTAAAAAAATGTCTGCTGTAGGTCTGGTGAAAGACAATGAGTAGTATACATAATGTATGATAAAGATGTAAATCTGGTCTGCATAAGACCATGTAAACCTTCTGACAACCAGCTGATACTTTATTAAAAAGTGGTCTACACTGGGGGTGGTCTTCTCAAAGACAATGACCTGGATAAAATCAGATAAATCTCCTGACAACCTCCTGATGTTGCATTAAAAATGATGGTCATCTTAAAGAGGATGGCAGCTATAGATAATATTTGGTAAAACTGTATATCTGGTCTGCATAACAGAATGATGTTTGGAATATGGTGGTCTTTCAGAGAGATTTCCTGTATGTAGTATCTACATTGCATTTCACAACTATGTGGCCACTAGAGGGCATTGTTCTAAATACTAATCGAAGTGAGCCACATGAGTAATGACTAATGAGACCTATTGACCAGCACTTAGCAGTTTGAAACATGTCAAAGTTTCTTATCCATTTAGCGATGTATTCATACTTATCCATTGTGTACTGCACATGTGTAATACAAATGACCATGGTTTTTCATGTGGTTTTTGGTTTTGGCTAAGACTGGGGTCACACTAGCATTGGGTGACCGTTCATGGACTTTGTCCCCCATTCTGCAAGGATGACTTTTCTCTCCATCAATTTTTGGTGGAAACCCAGTGGACGTCATTAGTCTATGGGGTTTGGGGTTTCCATGGGTAACCACTTTTTAAACGGATAGGATTTTTGGGTTCCCAAGTAGACCCAATAAGTGGAAACTTGAACGCTAGTGTGAACCTAGGGTCACTGTTCAAGAAAACCAGTATGTGAATTCTGAATACACCCTAAGGGTAAGTTCACACGGGGTATTTTGGTCAGCATTTTGAAGGCGGATACGTCCTTAAAATCCTGACCAAAAAGACGACGGCAGTTGAAATCAATGGGAGCCGGTCAGATCTTTTGTTCCGGCTCCCGGAAAAAGAAGCGAGATGCTCATTCTTCAAGCCGTCTCGCCTTGCGGTTCGGCCTCAAGACACTCCCTCCTCCTGACTAGACCCTTTCATTGGGCCTAATCTGGAGCAGAGTGCACGGCTGGATGAGTCACAGCTACACGTTTTTTGGTCCGGAACCTGAGGCGCTTCTGCCTCAGGTTCCGGACCAAAAAACCCCGTGTGAACTAACCCTAACATCTATAGGCTGATGGTATACAACAATTAAATGGGTTTTCAGGACTACAATATTGGTGGCCTATCCTTAAAGGGGTTTTTCAGGCAAAAAATATTAAAGGCCTATGTTAATGATAGGTCACTATTATTGATTCTGTTTAGGTCTGACAGACCATGGAGCAGAAAGTAGATTGCCCTGTTCTCTGTGTAGCAGTCACTGCAGCTTAGCTCCCATTCACATAAATGGGAGCTGATCTGCACTACCTGATCTGACCACTATACAGAGAACAGTGCTGTCTGCTTCCTGCTCATGTTCCTGTGTACGAGCTGCTGAGAACATCTAATCAATATAGTGCCAAGTGCCACAAAACTGATATTAGTGTGCTAGCTTTAGTATATGTAATCAGTATGTTTAGTCTGAAAAACCTCTTTAAAATAGGTCACCAATATCAGATTGGTGGGGGTCCGTCAATTGGTATCTTCATTACTCAGCTGTTTGAAGAGCCTGTAGAGCTTATCAGGTATAGTATCATTATAGGGATCTATTATCAGGGAGGTTTCTTGGTCCTCCAGATAAAATTATTCTAAGGGGCCACCCTTCCGCAACCCCTACAGGCTGGACTATTGCTAGGTTAGAGCCTGGGACCTCCTGAGGAACCTCTGGTGGCCAGTCCAGAGCTGTCTCTGATGTTGATAGTTTGGATGATTAGACTGGGATTTCCGCTGTAATTAAGTCTATATTATATGGACATATTAGAAACATGTGAATCCAGCCTGACACTCATTAACAATTACAGTGATTCAGAACACAAGGTCTTACATACTCCATGCTGCGTCATCACTATTCCGTATCTTGGTCCTTGATCCACCTTAGAGCTTCCAGTCTAATTCTCGCTCACAAACTCCACACTATGACAGTATCACAGGAAAAAGTGACTCTATATGTAGTACCCTAAGGGGCACATTCATCAACCCAATTATGCTACCTTTCCATCGTAATTGCTGTTCCATGCTGAATGTCGTATTTCACAACCCCCTTCACTGCTTTTTCCTACACCTGCAGCATTTTCAAATTAGGTGCGTGTGACTGATTCGTGAAAGTTTTCCATCTGGTTTTTGTACGGGAAAGTGTTGGTGAACTATAGGTATAAACTTGGCAGCAGTATTGCTCAGTTGATGTAAACCAGATTAGGGAATACAGTGTATGCTACAAGGCAGTCGCATACTGTGTTATCATATGGATTCAGTATTGGTAAATATACTGTACCCCTAAAGCTGGGCATACACAGATTAAAGTCAATTGACACAGAGTTGACAGAAAGTCAATCAAATGTGTATGACAGCTCACGTCTAAGGACGTCCCACCAGATAAAATGATTCTGGGGACCCCCTCTAACAAACCCCTATGAAAAGGACTATATTAAGGACTATATTACCTCTCTAATTTGAATGTCTTTGGTGGACCATTATTGTGATAGATCCTTACCCTATCAAAGGCTCCTCTGACAGTCTGCTTGGCCACTAGGACACTTATGGTAGCACCCGAGCAGTGCACCAATGACTAATGTTAAATAGAAGAAGGATCTCAAGTATTTCAACATGCCCAAACAATGCTGTGCAATTTACATTGCAGACCTGAACAGGCACAGATGTGTCACCAAGAAAATTGTAATCAAAGTTATCCCAGTGTTTTTTAGACACTTTCCAAATATGCCTTTGCTTTTCAGCTTTGCAGCTTCAAGCAAATTGCTGTTTTATTTACATGCAAATGAATTCAAAAGGACATTTGGGGCATGTATTATGTTCCCCAGGCTTCACTCTGTGCTGTATTTTACCTTCCCTAACTGCTACCCTGGGCAGCAGTGGAGATTGAAGCCCTGAGATGACAAGAAACAACCCAAAAGCCCTTTGCAGCTAATTGGCAGATGAATAGAACAGCAATTTTCTCTATTGGGCCGGAGACGCCGCAATTTGCCCATGGTGAAAATGCCACGGGAAAAATCGTTGCGTTTTACAGTAACTGCAAAGTGGATGCGACTCATGCGAATCCCATGCCCTCTTAGCGTTTAAAACCGCAGCGCGGACACGCAGCATGTGAATTATATCTACGGAAATACTGGTGTCATTCTGTAGATATAATTGTAACAGATATAATTGTAACAGAAAGTCCGTGGAGGAAAACTCTGCAAACTTTCTGTTCAAAGCTCTGCAGGAAGAACAACAATGCTCTCCCACTGCATTTTTTCCCGCAGTGCTTTATAGCTGTGAATCGTCCCGTGGGGCCTTAACCTAATGGAGCTGCAATGCTGAATAGCAAAGGCATATTTGGAAATTGTCTAAGAACTAAAGTGTACTTGGATTACTTTGATTAAGATTTTTCCTGTGGTGAGACTCCTTTTAAAGGTGCAAACTGACTACTCAATGGGACACCACTGGCTGAAATGGAAAATCATATGGGGTGTTGTCAATAGAAGATACTCTCATTGATTTCAATGGAAGCCGTCTTTTTAGTCAGGGTTTTGAGGCGGATATGGCCTCAAAACCCTGACCAAAAAAACTACGTGTGAACTTACCCTCATTGTGCAAGTAGGACTTTTCTCTCCACTGATTTTGGGCGGAAACCAGGCAGATCCCAAGTGGACCTGAAAAATGGGAACCCAAACCTTAGTGTGAACCTAGCGTAAGAGGAGCTCAGTGGCAAGAACACAAAAGCTGCAGCTCATGTAATTCATTACTTTCCCATGAATGTGTGTCACTGCATATCCCTTGACAGTCTGCTCCTTTGTAGGCGTCTCCAAGAAGACACGTTGTCCACTGAAAATAATTCTACAGCACATGCCAAACCCAAATAAATAAAATATCATAAAATAAAACACGTTCTCTTTTTTCTGATGAGACTTCGGCTAAATCTGCCATTTCCTGTCTCGGGAATTCTAAGTTATTTGGCCGTTCTGAGATTCACTATTGGAATTAATAGACTAAAGTACATTTAGTGCCTTTGAAATCTCAGAGTAATGGAGATGTATTATACCTTTTACTTGGATTACTTTGGGTTCACTGCAAGGTTAAAGTAATGCTCCACATATTTGAGTTAGTTTTAAGGTGTACCCCCTATTAGAACACAACTTTTCATAAATGAATAGTGCAAGTCAATATAAGAAACTTAGTAATATATCTTATTAATGAATAATGCTTCTTTCTCCATTTATTAGGCTTATTTTCTCGCTTTACTTGTGTGTCTCTCTCTTTTTCTGTACCTTGAGCAGGTTCCTACTGCTCCCTCCCCTCTCCATAGACTTCTATGATGGAATATGTGTAGTGTGGATACAGGTTGTATTAGTGATAGGGGGAGGAAAGCAATGCAATAAATGGAGAAGGTGACACATTATATTCACCGCTCATTTACAACTAGAGATACGTTTTAGGGTTTCCTTCACAAAGTGTTATTTTTCAGTATTTTCAGAAAGTCCCATAAATTGAAGGCATATTTCTAGCATTTTTATTCGAACTGCGCTGCAATACTGAGCACAGCTGATAGATAAGAGTGGCGCTATGTCTGGGGGAAAAGCTTTGGCACACCAGCTATTGTAAAACTACAATTCCCAGCATGCATACTCACTCTGCTGTTCTTGAAACTTCCATGGAAGTGAATGGAGCATGTTGGGAGTTGTAGTTTCACAGCAGCGGGAGTGCCGAAGGTTGCTGACCCCTGATCCATGCTATATTTTATTCCATTTTATTGCTGCCATTGTACGGCTGTCTGGCTTGTCTGCCACTATCTTGCCCTATAAGTGGTTAATAGAAGGTTATAAATATATTATGATGCAGCAGTATGCTTCATTACTCATTCATTGTTAGGAAAACCTCTCCGTGTAATGTGAACAGCAAAAAATAACTCATTTCTTAATATAAGAAAGGTGAAAAATGGAGGTGCAATAGTGAAGCCTTAGAAGTGACTCAGATATTGCTGGAAGAAATGAATGTTCTTGAGGTTGTCACACAGAGTATATCGACGTAGTATTCACAGTAAATGTAAAAATATATTGCAGCTTTTTTTTTCTTTATATGAGAAAATGGAAAACTCCAGTGAAGGGAGTCGTGTTTTATTGTGGGATAAAACAAATGAACAGCGGGATGAGGTTGGCGTGAGGTGCCGGCATTGTGATCCTGAATAGTACAGTCATAATCGTGCCGCATTGACATAAAAGTGTGTTTGATGAATTGAGAAGTGACATGGCGGGAGGCAGCAGAAGGAGATACGCGCCACACCAGGCACCGCTGTCCTTTTCCTAGTTACAGGTTGCTGCAATGTCACAAATGTACAGAGCGAGATTCTGAAGCATTTGCTTCCTCCACATAGGAAGAGAAGACTGATTTGTATATGTTATGGCTGTGAAATCTAAGGTTTAGAGGCCCAAGGGGGAAATACTCTGACAACAGACATGGGAACTTGTTCTCTAGGTCTTTCCCAGTCATGTTAGGTCCTGCCTAGGAGACTTTCTTAGCAACGATTGAGTAAAGAAGAAAACATGAGATAGTCTTGACTTGTGGATGACATTGTGCATAGGTGTAACTTGAAGCCCAAGTGCAAAATCTGCAAAAGGACGCTCTTCCTACCATGTGTTATTTTTAACAATGGTGTTCTCGTATGGGGGCAATCTTTGGATTTACTCATGCCCCATGACTATTCAGTGACTATTGCCTGTGCACCCCTAACAGCGATTCTCCTGAATTTATAGAAGTTGTATTATGTATTCATTACATGTCAATGATAAGACCTCATGAGCGTCTCATGGCTATCATTACTTGTAGCTTATGTTTCATTTTGTGAGGTTAAAGAGGACCTTTCATGTCCTCAGGCACATGCGGTTTTATATACCGCTAGAAAACTGGCAGCAAATTGTCGCCTTCCCTGTTATGTGTCCCGGAGCTGGAGATATCCGTCCCCCCCCCTTACTGTACTCGTCCATAGACTAGTACTTGGGGGTGTTCTTCCCAGCTTAGCGTCATCGCTGGGCGGTAAGGAACGCCCCTTCTTGATAGTACAGGGCTACGGACGAGTACTGTCAGGGGGAGGGGGTGTCCATCATAGCCCAGCTAGACTGTCAGGAACTCCCTTCTGACGGTAGGCAGAGATCGGTACCGTTATAACTGTATCGATCTTTAGCCCCGGGGCACATAACGGGAATGCCGACAGTGCTGAATTAAGCTCACTGTCACTGTCTTAACCGCATATGACTTAGGACATGAAAGGTCCACTTTAAGGTCAGTTGTCTCCACTCAATTTTAGCCTATTTTTAAACCCCGCACCCTAAATGTGGACTTCCCTGAGAAGGGAACAAGCTCTTACCTTTTGTATGCGTTCAGGAAATGTAGAGACCTCAAATGTCCTCTAAACGTACTACCCTTAAGCACGTCACCCAGCTGACATGTCATGGTCGGCCTAGTCAACTGTATATCTGTTGAGCAGAACTTTAATGGCTGGACGTCAAAAGATTCAGCACATGATGTATCTGTTTACACAGATGACTTTGTGTATCATGATAGTGATGTCTGGATATTATCTGCCCATAAAGGAGAACCTTCAAGATTACATGTGCGTGGGAGTTTGATCTGGCAAAAATTGAATTACAGGTTTTTGCCAGGAATTATGCTTTAACCTGGCTTAATCTGGTTTTACCTATAAAATAAAGTGCAAATGTTTTAGGCAGGCATGGAGTAAATGATGCAAAGTAGGAATGCTTTAAAAAATAGAAGTATTATTGGTTTATTTTTGCCAAATAACAAAATGAAGAAATGTAACAAAATCTAATAATAAAAAAAGAAATCTTAACCCCATCAGTATTTGGTGTGACCTCCCTTTGCCTTCCATCAATTCTTCTCCATACACTTGCAGACTGTTTTTGAAGGATCTTGGCAGGGAGGTTGTTCTTTAATTCTTGGAGAACTAACCACAGATCTTATGTGAATGTAGGCTTGCTCCAATCCTTCAGTCTCTTCTAGTAAGACCTGACAGACTGGATGATATTGAGATCAGGGCTCTATAGGGGCCATATCATCACTTCCAGGACTCCTCTTCCAAATGGCGGTCACTCCAAATACTGATGGGGTTTAGATTTCCCTTTTCTTCATTCACTTCATTTTTTTTAAATTGATACATAAATTAATACTTTTATTTTAGAAAATATTCTTATTTTGCAGCAGTTTTTGCCACTAAGTTTTCTCTTTACTTCTTGAATTAGTGACCACTGCATAAAGCATGGAGACATTTTTGCAATATTATATATTACAAATATTTACTTGAACTATTGATTTATGCTAAGTTTTTTTGAGAGACACATGCAAATAAACTGATAAATACCCAAATTTTACACCTCATTATCTCTGTTTTAGACACTTATAGCTTGTGCACCTGGTACCCTGAGTGCAGGGCTTGTTAAAAAGGCTGTATGGCTTAATAATGCTAAACTGTGCACCAAAATTTTAGCCATTGCAATGAAATTTTTGCAAAAAATAAAAATAAAAAATTTGGACAGAAACTAAGCCAATAAGTGGTGTAAAGTTAGACCAGGCAGTCTAGAAGTACCACATTATCTAACATTGTTTGATACTCTGGCGTACAAGTTAAGACTGTCTAGTCTGAACTCTGCACTGTCTAAAAATGACAGTTTTAGTTTATCTACCCAAAGACTCTTAAGTTAAGAGTACACTGTCTACCAATAAGTATTTGGACAACATGCAAATGAATATATCTGCGGTCGTGATGTACGTCTCGCCTTAAATAGGAAACAGCACTGTCATTAGTGCATTGGCATTAGTCGCATGCAAGTGCAGAGTTGTCCAATTTCGAGAAAGGGGTAATTGTCGGGTACCACAGAAATGGTTGATTCTTAAAGGACATCGCAAGTGAACTGAATTACTCAAAATTGATAGTGGCCTATGGGATTATGAAGTGGAAGGTGACCGGTGATTGTCGGAATGTGCCCCGAGTTGGCAGACCCCCGAAACTGGGAGATAGAGACCGACGAGTGCTGGCCAGAGAAACCGCATCCAACTGATGGCTCACATACACCAGGAGTTTCACCAGGCATCCAGGAGTATTGTGTATTGTGCATCTGCTGGGTTCTACCAACTATTGAATATGAATAAATGTTGTTTTTCTATTCTACCACAGGTGTCCAAATACTTATTGGTAGACCGTGTATGAACTGTCTTCTGTATAAGTAACCATTTAAGGCTAAGACCCCACGTTGCTTTTGCAGATTTTGCAGTGTTTTTTTGTTGCAAAGCCAATAGTGGATTGATCAGAAAGGAGACGTATAAGAGCTTCCTAGATATGTCCCATTCCTTCTGTAGCCACTCCTGGGTCTGGCTCAAAATACTGCAGCAAAATCTGCAACAAAAAAGCAGCGTTTCTGCAACGTGGGGCCTCCGTCTAAGGCCAAAGCCTCATGTGGCGGAAACACAGCTTTTTTTTTTGTTGAAATACTAAGAATAGGCCATCAACTAAGAAGTCTTGGAAACCCCTTTAAAATATAGACAATGGATATTCTATGATACATGTTCTATTAGCTAATAATAAGAATCATTGCCATCATTGCACACTGTATACTGATATTTTTAGACTGTGCTATAAACATACCAATTATTTTATTATCTACTTTCTAACAGCAAAAATAAGATGTGATGGAAATAATTCTCAACTGCTGGACCAGATGGGCATTATTATAATAATTGCAGGAAAACATCATTAATTCTGCTATTTTATATTTATAGGAAGTAGCAATGTTTATCTTCACTTGTAATGTAACACCATCCTAATATTTTATAATAACGTTATGGAGATTTATGAAAAACAGTTGTCACACCGTATTGTTACATTGTCATCAAATATCCCCCTTAACTTTAGAATCACAGCACATTTATTATGCATGGAATAGAAAAACTCGGAAGAATATATTATTTTATAGGCACCAATTACTAGCAAATGTAACCCGCGGTTGGATGTTGACTCAAGTCCCAATGACAATTTACAGACTAGAGATATAAGCAGCATATAATGTGATTATACAATGTCATTGGATCGACATGTCCTCATGGTTCAATGACAATGCTGGGGAAGAGAAGACCAGACATTTGTACTGGAGAAATGAGTAAATGCAAAAACTGTAGCAACTGAGCAAGCACAAGAAAATTGTAGTTCATTGCAGCAATATATTTTTCTTTGCATGGTCTAACCCAAATTCTGGTGCACTTTACACACAGAGATGGACTCCTTGTTGAGTATATGGATATATTGGCAGAGGCGTAACTTGGAAGTACTGGGCCCAATGCAAAATCTGTAATGGGTGCCCTATGTACTTGGTACCATTTAGAATACTGGTGTATCTTAAGTGGCAGAGGGACTTCTAGGCTCCCTTAGGGCTCAGGGTACTGCTCCACCATTTATAGCTACACCCCTGTATGTTGGCCTTTACCAGTTTTTAGGATGGTATATGGCTAGGTCATTGAATGTGGAACAGGACAGTCTGTGAAAATAGAACTAGAGAGGTTCACTGTATATATAGAAAGGGAAGGAAATTCTGCAGTGAATGACATCAAAGTGTTGGACACCTTGTCTATGGTCTTACAGGAGGGGTAAATGATAATTTTGTGTTTTCTCTATAATTTAATAGTTTGTTAGAACAGAGATGGCGCTGTAGCAAAACACAGAATGTGATGCTTCCAGGTCTGTGGAGTCGGTAGGCCAAACCACCAACTCTAACTCTTAGGGCTCATTCACACGGAGTAAACGCCAGCTTATTCTGAACGTAAAACACGTTCAGAATAAGCGGCGTATAAAGCAGTTCCATTCATTTCTATGGGAGCCGGCATACGAGCGCTCCCCATAGAAATGAATGGGCTGCTTCTTTCACTACGAGTACTCCCATTGAAGTGAATGGAAAGTGCCCGCGTGTACGCTCCGGCATGAGCAGAGCTAGCCGTACACGTGGGCACTTCCCATTCACTTCAATGGGAGTGCTCGTAGTGAAAGAAGCAGCCCATTCATTTCTATGGGGAGCGCTCGTATGCCGGCTCCCATAGAAATGAATGGAACTGCTTTATACGCCGCTGATTCTGAACGTGTTTTACGTTCAGAATAAGCTGGCGTTTACTCCGTGTGAATGAGCCCTTACTCTGCTACTATTACACAGCCCCGTTCTAACTATTGTTCTGACACTCAAAGTCCTTTATAAATGGCTGACAACCATGAGCAGACAGACTTAGGAAAACTGCTCTGATTCACAAAAAAATCTAGTGACTGAATTGTAAGGAAAAGAAATGTGCAATAAACTGTGCACTTAAAGGGGCTCTATCACTGGGAAAAGTAATTTTTAACTAATCACATGCTTGCATAGGCTTTAGAAAGTCTATTTCATACCTACCTTTAGCATGTAGATTGCCTCAGTGGTCTCTGAATAAGTCAGTTTTTATTCATATGCTAATGAGCCTCCAGCCAGCGCAGGAAGTTCCCAGCAGCCTCCTCTCTCCTATTATCTACTATGTGTGAGAAGCAAACAGGAAGCTGAGTCATCATCAGCAGCAGCCTGTGCATAGGAAACAACAGGGAGAGGTGTGCACGATGTATCGTGCACCAGACTAATTAGCATATGAATAAAAACGGACTTATTCAGAAACCACTGAGGCAATCTACATATTAAAGGTAGGTGTGGAATAGACTTTCTAAAGGCTATGCAAGGATGTGATTAGTTAAAAATGACTTTTCCTAGTGATAGAGCCCCCTTAATTCAATACCAATAATTGTATTATAATGTGAAAAAAGGATTTGATTTTGAAGATGGAGTCAGAGTTGGTAACATTATTCCACCTACAGCTGTTCCAACTCTGACTCCACAATTCCGGCACCCCAGCCCTTGTTGCTTCACTATACCCCATGATAAATTTGGTGCAGTCTAAAGTTTGTACTGTCGTACCTTTAGACCGTGTTAGTAAATCTTTCCCTTTATCTACAATCTAATCTGCATTTTTGATGTGACAGATTCAATAATAGTTTCTGTATCCCATAGCTGTAAGGGTAAGTTCACACAGGGTTTTTTGGTTAAGATTTTGAGGCCTCAAAATCCTGACCAAAAAGACGGCCCCCCATTGAAATCAATGGGAGAGGCTCAGGAGTTTTTTTCCGGCTCCTGGAAAAAGATGCAAGGTGCTCATTCTTCAGGCTGTTTTGCCTCGCAGTTCGGCCTGAAGACACTCCCTCCTCCGGACTAGGCCCATTCATTGTGCCTAATCCGAAGCAGAGTGTGCGAGGGGATGCCGGTACAGTGCTTTTGGCTTTTGGACCACAAAACTCCATCTGAACTTACCCTAAGGCTGCATTCACACAACACTGATTCATGCCCGTGTGACATTTGTGTTTTTAATAGACATCCCCAATGGCAATGGCTAGTTACAGGTAAAACTGAGGTATGACCTTCAAATTCAAGCAACCTTGGCCACCACGGGTAGATGGAAAATTTACCAACTCCGACAAAACAAATTGATTATTTTTAATTTTATGATCCAATTATTAACAATATATAATTAATTTGATGTATAGCTTGTTACATATTTACTTTCATAGGAATTCAATCATTGGCTTTGTAATGAATTCGAGGGTCTTTAGTGTTTGTCTGTCCATGGCTGTCAGAGATAGAGCAGGAGTTGCGCTGGGCTGGTTTCTATAGGGTAATGTAGAATGTTATATAAATAATGACTTTTTACATGTTGTTTTATAAATGACATATAAGTGTGAACAGCTCCATGGAGACATGGGGGTGCCACTTGTTTCGCTCAGCACAAGGAACCAATAAACATATGGTTTTCCTACTACAATTTCTTCTTATTAAGCTAGGTTGTGGTTATAAAGTGTTCAGCGTCTTGGCAACATCTTCATAATTAGCATTTTTTTTTTTTTTATTCATCTCATCCAACCACAGCCATGTCTTCCAGTACAGTGACCTAGAACAGTGCTAGGTCGAACATAACTTTTTCACATTATTTTCATAGTCTTAGCAGGTTTCCAAATTACACCTCTACTATTACACAGCAGATGTGCTTGGTCTATCCATAGCAACATCCGTCACCAATCCATGTGGATCGGGGCTGGATTAATGTACGAGACAGTGATGCTGGGGGGTGGGGGGATTACCAACATCAAATAATCCAACCTTTTGGATTAATTCTCTAAACCAGCTTTAGCTTTTCTCTGAAATCATCCATTTCCAGTGCAGTAATACAGTATTCATGTTGTGATGACAATATGGCACTTCTCTGAACTGATACCCCCCAGGGCTTGCTCATACTAAACATTCGTGTATGGATTACAGTCCAAGGATGGACGCCTACACCAATGTCACACTGGATCAGCTTTGAGAATTAGAATAGATATTGCGGCATTGACAAACGCTCAGTTTAATAGACCGTTTGCTGAATATCCAACCTAATTACATGCATCTTACTCTTATTACTGGAGACAATTATGTCATGTTATGTGGTGAATATTGACCTTGCATTCCAGTGCAGAGAGACAGATGGACTACTTGGCTTTATTTCCATAATGGACCGTTTAGACAAGTAGAAACTGGACGTAAATTTGGTGCTATATATTATTTTTGTTGCTCATTTACAGTGTACTGGTGCAGTATATAAACGGATAATATAGAATCCAGATATCAGCTACCACTGGGTTCATTTGGCATTTTCAGTCTAAAACATCAGACATCCAACGGATCACATTATAGTCAATATTGTCTCTTGGGTATCATTGGTGTCCTGTCCATGTCCATTGTTCTGGTTCTCTGATAGACCAGAGCAACAGACACTCAGGCACAAATGTAAATGTAGAAACAATTCAATCCATATTCTGTTTTTGGTAAAATTGTAAACCACATGAATAAGGATGTTATTGATGTCCATGTTGAGTCTTGCATGAAGTCTCAGATGTCTGTATTGTGGTAGATTTTATGGCCACAAAACTCCATCCCTCCAGCCCTAAAGGTTTTACAGACCCAACCTGAGATCATCTTAGAACCCAATGGTAATCTATATTTGTTGTCGTGGAACCAGGGTGTTACATCTGTTATATAAACTGTAAGCCGATGGCTGGTCAGGTAATGGAGGGGATGTACATCTCACCCAGACTACTAAGGTGGGTGAGATGAGAAAACTCCAGAAAGTTTCTCAGCAGATGACTATTGTCTGCTGAGGGTTATGTCAAAGTTCTGGTTACTGGGCTGGATTTTTAGGAATGGCAGTTAGGTTTGTAGTGGGACCTGTCATTCCACCCCCCTCCAGTCCACACTTTGGGGATGTTCCGGCAGCGACTCAACTGCAGAGAGTCTCCTCGTCAAGGGAGGCTTAAGAAGCCAGCTCCAGCAGCAGACTGTGGGCAGAGCTTGGCTGGAGAGCCAACAGAGAGGTCATATTTTTGGAGCTGTGTCCTGAATGATTCTACTGGCTTTTGATTTCTGTTATCCTAGATGAGGTAACCTATTCTATGTTTAGTTAGAGCCTAGCCGGGCAGGTATTTATTTTTGTATTGTTTCCTTTTGTTGCTGCACTACTTTTTTGAGTGAAAATAAAACTCTACCTTTGTTTTGGACTAAAAGAAACTGGACTTTTGTGTCTATGCCACCCCACCTAGCAACCCCAGACCCTGACAAAACCTAAAACTAATCCATTGTATGGTCCTCTGAAACTGGTCTATAGTGTCAGTCAAGGAGACCTGTATTTACCCTAGTTTTCTCTGCTGGCCTCCATACCATCACACCATGTTTAAGCACCCACTGGACTAAGCCCAGAATGATCTTGGATTTTCAATATCAGATGAGTTTGTACCAATTAGAAGTTTTCCATAGAGTTAAGTTCTCAAGTTACAATGGCTTCAACTTACACTGGCGGTGCCACAACCCATTATTATTGTAGCTTGAGGGACTGTTGTACATTGATTTACTTAGCTCCTCCTGCTCTAGTATGAAGCCTTTATTTTCATGGAGACCGGTTTACTTTAATATTAGACCTCTAAGGGGATTGTCTAGAATAGTACAGCAACCAATGCAAGGATTCAGTTCACTACCCAACTCCATGTCAGAATATCCTACCCTATTCAGAGTGACTTATTGGTGTCCCTTAGAGCCATCCTTTAGCCAGGTCACAGGCATATGCCGAAAGCCGATGGTTCACAACTCCAGAATATTTTTAGGCCTTTTGGTTCTCTTCTCGCTAGTTCCATTTTTAAAACTTGACAGTATTCCCGGTTCAGGAGTATCCAACAAACTGATTTGCCAAGGTTCACATTGTTGAAAACTCTTGATAATCCTGTCAAGCTTAAATTTCAGAGGAATATCTTTTAATTCCCGAAATCTACTTCACATATGCTGTCAGCTGGCTTCCTGGAGGCATCTGATGATACAGCATTATGTGCCTTAGTCATACAGGCTGCAATGCAGAATATACACTTACCCCTTCACTATGAAGGATACATGAGATGGATATGGACATTATTGTATGGAATTTAAAGATAACTTAATGAACTACAGTATGCTAAATACTAAATTGTATGGCCATACAAGATCAATGTGATATAATTTTACTGCAATTCATGTATTTCTGCATGCAGACAGGACAACGGTTAAAGGAAATCTATTAAGTAGTTTAATCACTATGCACCATCATGTGCAGGGTGAAGTACTTATCTTTCCATTAGTGCAAAGTGAAGTTATGAATGTTCAAAAGCGTAAAAGTCATACCCAAGTACATAAGTAGTGATGGTGGACGGGCAGCATCTTCATCCTAGTCATGCTGTCCCCTTCCTAACCACTCCTCCTGGATGTGACTGACATCTCCGTCACAGTCCCCCCCACTCCCAGATGTCAGAAAGGAGTTGTCAATCATTCTGAGCAGAGACACTGTGACTAGGCTGAAGCTGCTCCCCGCCCACCTGACTACTTAGAAAAACGTATATATGACTTTGTATACTTTCAACCATTTATAACTTTACTGCAATGGCAAGATTACAGAGGACACCAAGGGAAAGGAATTGCTTCACCCTGCACATGATGGGATCAGTTTATGGTGCAAGAACCATCGGACAGGTTCCCTTTAAAGATAAGGACATATCTTCAGGTTTTTGTAATGCAGTTTTCAAAACCAAAACAGGGAAATGAACAAAACATGGAAAAGTACCATCTGTCAATTATAGATTCTTATCTTTTAAGATCTAACATCTGCTTTTGTGCATCAAACATCTTGTCCGGGTCTCCTTACACTATGTTATCTTTTATATAATTGCTGAAAAATTTGTAAAGTTTTAAGATTTCTCTGGAAACAGGATGTGGGAGAATCAATATATCCTTTGGCTACTAAAAACTATGTGCCTTGCTCTTCTGCTGTCTTTGTGATAGCCATGTATAGCTTTGTCTTGGAGGGAAGGGCTCATTCTTGAGTCTCCTGCCAACTCTCCCTCCTTCTTGTTTCCTGTTGCCTTGAACTTTCTCTGCTGGTCTTCAGGATCCTCAAGTATGATCAGTGAATAAACAGTTTCGGCGTGTCCTTTGATTCCAGTGATGAATATTCCACAGACAAAACCAAAAATGCTTGAAAATGATCTGCATGGAAATACATTGCCAACAAATGCCATTAAAGTGACAGTAACATTGTGACGTGTGATCAAACAAAGAGTACCGTGAAACACAATACATGCAAACTAAAAAATATTCCATTTCTATTATACATTGTTATTAGTAGTTGCAGTCACGTAAGGTGGATGTGATGGCTCCAGACTGGAAGGTGGTGTTACTCAAGTGTTACTCCTTTTAGGTTAAGGACCCATGTTGCTGAAACGCTGCTTTTTTTTGTTACAGATTTTGCTGCGTTTTTTAAGCCAAATTCAGGATTTAACAAAAATATGAGCATTCCCATTATACTTCTCAAGACACTCATAACTTTGACTCTTTAAATAACCTTAGGGAAGTCCTGATTTAGCAGAATGCTGCTAAATAACCGCAATGAAAAAAAATTGCAAAAAAACAAATTCATTGTGTTTTTGCTGCATTTTTTTTGTTGCTTTATTAAATCTAAAGGGAAAACGTTCACGTTTCTGCAGCTGAAATTGACAATGTATTTTTTTTCAAAATTGCATACATTTTTGGAACCACAGCTGTTCTTTATTGTTGTTTCCCATGATATGTGGATGGGACTAGCCAGATTCTCATTCATTTTGCCGGTACTGTAAAGTGCAGCCTTTTTTCCCACTGTTTTTCTGCAACATGGGGCCTTAGTCTAAAGAAGACAATCAACTATATTATATGCAAGGAATTTATCTTCTGAATACAGCTGTAGTTACAGTAGTACAAATGCTTTATTTAAAGGGATTGTTTCAGCTCAAGGATCCTATCTATACTGCTAGATTATGTGGATTTAAGACTTTTCCTAAATACATTGCTTCAGCAAAACTGCTTTGTTTGGCTGCTATCTGAGATTATTCACTTCATTGTTTACACTGCGTTTCCATAACCACTGACCTGGGGATGGTCTTATCTCTACGCCCACAAGAAGTGATATAGCTCCCTGTTCTCAGGAGGGGAAGGGGAGCTGAGTGCTCAGAGCAGCTTGTATTTCTGAGCTGTTTATCTCTGGCTCTTCCAGTTATCAGTCTGCTAATTGAATTTTTCTGATAAGGGCTGAGACAGGGAGTCTGTTACCTCTGTATGTAACACAGACCTAAAACGGAGTTTATTGCAAGCTGACTCTTGGTCCTGTAGCATGTAAATTTGGGATTCTCAACATCTATCAAATCCAGCTCTGGTATATCAGCTCCATATTGTGCATCTTCCAGTGATACTGTGCTAATTTATTTACAACCATTTCTCATTACTGACTGCAAACATGTACTGCTATGAAGAGAGCTAGCAGAGCAAGTGAAACCCCGCCACCAAATCACTGAGAAAACCAGGAAGTGAACACAGCAGACAGCCTGCAGGTTGGTGAGAAGGAGAGTTGGGAAAACCCCTTTTAGGGAAAGTTAACATGGCAGATTTTGTAACCGGAACCACCAAAAAATTATCAAAAATCTTCTGACTCTTGTCTACATCAGTTTTACCTAATGACCATGTTACTGCACGGAGCCCCACCAAATCTTTTCTGTTATCCCCTACTAAGTACAAACTTGCTCCGTTAGGATACACTGCACTACTAAACTAAAAATAATAGCTTAGTTGTAGTATGACACACACCTGAATTATACAGGCTCTTCAGGCCTCTAGGCAACCAGTTGTTCGGTTTACCTCTGAGGCCCTTAGACTGATACATATCACCTCTCTGGGATCCTTCAATGTGACATAACCCCAGAGCTAAAGCAGACTTTCCTGCCAGAACACAACCCACCAAGGCCAATGCTCTTGGCCTGCACTGCTTCAACAAATATTCTTCTTCCGTAAATATCCAACCTATCCCTCTGTCTGATAAGCTTTTTAGCTCACCTTGTACTTCTTTGAGGATTTGGTCTCAATTGGAAGAACATTAGCGCCACTCTCCTACAGAGGTTGACTTCAGTACAATTGGTAACCTTCTGCATTTAATAATAATATAGAATAATAATAAATTTTATTTATATAGCACCAACATGTTCCGCAGCGCTGTACAATTTGTAGGGTTCAAATACAGACAGAAAGATACATTACCTACAAAGAAAATCATTTCACACAATGGGACTGAGGGCCCTGCTCGCAAGAGCTTACAATCTATGAGGTAGAGGGGGTGACACAAGAGGTTACAGGGGCGGCATTGCTTATATAGTGGTCAGACACTTTGTAATAGAGGTGACTGTCATTACATAAACATAAGACTTTATGAGCCGTCGACAGTCGTGTCCTTTAACATGTGGCTGGAGCTTGGACCTATAAAGTCAGCCTGAAATGGCATCATATCATGTGGGGAAATGTGGGAGCGGGGACAGAGGAGGGTTAAGGGTTTTCGTTAGAAATTGTGATAGGCTTGTCTGAAAAGATGTGTCTTTAGTTTGCGTTTGAAACTATAGAAATTGGGAGTTAATCTGATTGTCTGGAGTAGAGCATTCCAGAGAAGTGATGCAACTTCTTCTTCTTCTTTTTTTTTTTTTATGTAGATTGTGCACCAACATAGAGCTCACAATGTACATTTTTTTCCCTATCAGTATGTCTTTGGAATATGGGATGGAAATCCATGCAAACACAGGGAAAAAATACAAACTCCTTGCAGATGGTGTTTTGCCCTTGGCGGGATTTGAACACCAGGACTCCAGCTCTGCAAGGCTGCAGTGCTAACTACTGAACCACCGTGTGGCCCCCAACCTTCTGCATGTCTTCTGAAGACCACAATCCGGTCTCTCTGCCTCGATCTATTTATGCAAAAATGTAGTCCTTTAAGACTTTGAGTACCCCACACACCTAACTGGAGCAATAGGCCCCAGGCCTAGATATCATACAGTCCAATTGCAGCGCAAATAGGTGCCCTATGATGACCATACATGTTCTGTCCTATTGGCCCTAAATCTCTGGGGGGTTTTTTGTTTTTTTTTCCTACAACTCGCTTCTCCTCTAAGAGCATCGGTACGGCTCATTTATATCACCACACACTTATTTAAACCAGGTTATTGCTGGGTCTAGCAATAAAATGGAGATTTTACTCCTCTCACCAACTCCTGGAGTCAATGGAGTTAATATTCTCTTCCAATACACAAGTGGTGCTTGGAAGAAACTGCTGGGTCACAAACAGACATAAATCTTCAGAAAAACTGAGGGTTTCCAGCCGTTCACAATGTTAAAAACTACATGACTTTATGTCCAACATTAAAACATAATGTACACCAGGACTACTTACCATCCATAATGTACCTCCCTTATTTGTGGCTGACAGCCAAGTACACCATCATAGTAAAGCAGTCACACATTGCATATAACTGCATTATGGCTCTATATAAGCTCGGAGTTGTATAGCTCGGAGTTGTATAGAACCTTAATGCAGCACCTACTGGCTGTAGGACCATATTCAGACCTACAGCTGTACAAAGCAGACAGAAAACATATTTTCTCCCCTAGTAGCAATGTTTACAGGGGAGAGAACTTCTGTGATGCAGCGTCATACCGGGTCACCACTATAAGGACAGTCTTCATATGAATGATACTTCTATGTGCAGAAGGGCTTATGGCCCATATAGCATCTATTAACTACTGATCATTCCTATTGCTCTGTCATCCTATTGTCATCCTATTATTCTTTTCAGTCTGGTTTTGTTTTGTTTTTAGCAATTGGGTAAATAGTTTATCAGTAGAGATGAGCGAACACTAAAATGTTCGAGGTTCGAAATTCGATTCGAACAGCCGCTCACTGTTCGAGTGTTCGAATGGGTTTCGAACCCCATTATAGTCTATGGGGAACATAAACTCGTTAAGGGGGAAACCCAAATTCGTATCTGGAGGGTCACCAAGTCCACTATGACACCCCAGGAAATGATACCAACACCCTGGAATGACACTGGGACAGCAGGGGAAGCATGTCTGGGGGCATAAAAGTCACTTTATTTCATGGAAATCCCTGTCAGTTTGCGATTTTCGCAAGCTAACTTTTCCCCATAGAAATGCATTGGCCAGTGCTGATTGGCCAGAGTACGGAACTCGACCAATCAGCGCTGGCTCTGCTGGAGGAGGCGGAGTCTAAGATCGCTCCACACCAGTCTCCATTCAGGTCCGACCTTAGACTCCGCCTCCTCCAGCAGAGCCAGCGCTGATTGGCCGAATTCCGTACTCTGGCCAATCAGCGCTGGCCAATGCATTCTATTAGCCCGATGAAGTAGAGCTGAATGTGTGTGCTAAGCACACACATTCAGCACTGCTTCATCACGCCAATACAATGCATTAGCCAGTGCTGATTGGCCAGAGTACGGAATTCGGCCAATCAGTGCTGGCTCTGCTGGAGGAGGCGGAGTCTAAGGTCGGACCTGAATGGAGACTGGTGTGGAGCGATCTTAGACTCCGCCTCCTCCAGCAGAGCCAGCGCTGATTGGCCGAATTCCGTACTCTGGCCAATCAGCGCTGGCCAATGCATTCTATTAGCCCGATGAAGTAGAGCTGAATGTGTGTGCTAAGCACACACATTCAGCACTGCTTCATCACGCCAATACAATGCATTAGCCAGTGCTGATTGGCCAGAGTACGGAATTCGGCCAATCAGCGCTGGCCAATGCATTCTATTAGCCCGATGAAGTAGAGCTGAATGTGTGTGCTAAGCACACACATTCAGCACTGCTTCATCACGCCAATACAATGCATTAGCCAGTGCTGATTGGCCAGAGTACGGAATTCGGCCAATCAGCGCTGGCTCTGCTGGAGGAGGCGGAGTCTAAGGTCGGACCTGAATGGAGACTGGTGTGGAGCGATCTTAGACTCCGCCTCCTCCAGCAGAGCCAGCGCTGATTGGCCGAATTCCGTACTCTGGCCAATCAGCACTGGCTAATGCATTGTATTGGCGTGATGAAGCAGTGCTGAATGTGTGTGCTTAGCACACACATTCAGCTCTACTTCATCGGGCTAATAGAATGCATTGGCCAATTAGCGCTGGCCAATGCATTCTATTAGCGTGAACTGAGTTTGCACAGGGGTTCTAGTGCACCCTCGGCTCTGCTACATCAGATTGCTACATCTGATGTAGCAGTGCCGAGTGTGCATCAGATGTGTAGTTGAGCAAAACTGACTCAGCACTGCTAAGTCTCTGCATTCGCATAGGAATGCATTGGCCAGCCTTCGGCCAATCAACGCTGGCTCTGCCGGAGGAGGCGGAGTCTAAGGTCGGACCTGAATGGAGACTGGTGTGGAGCGATCTTAGACTCCGCCTCCTCCAGCAGAGCCAGCGCTGATTGGCCGAATTCCGTACTCTGGCCAATCAGCACTGGCTAATGCATTGTATTGGCGTGATGAAGCAGTGCTGAATGTGTGTGCTTAGCACACACATTCAGCTCTACTTCATCGGGCTAATAGAATGCATTGGCCAGCGCTGATTGGCCGAATTCCGTACTCTGGCCAATCAGCACTGGCTAATGCATTGTATTGGCGTGATGAAGCAGTGCTGAATGTGTGTGCTTAGCACACACATTCAGCTCTACTTCATCGGGCTAATAGAATGCATTGGCCAATCAGCGCTGGCCAATGCATTCTATTAGCGTGAACTGAGTTTGCACAGGGGTTCTAGTGCACCCTCGGCTCTGCTACATCAGATTGCTACATCTGATGTAGCAGTGCCGAGTGTGCATCAGATGTGTAGTTGAGCAAAACTGACTCAGCACTGCTAAGTCTCTGCATTCGCATAGGAATGCATTGGCCAGCCTTCGGCCAATCAGCGCTGGCTCTGCCGGAGGAGGCGGAGTCTAAGGTCGGACCTGAATGGAGACTGGTGTGGAGCGATCTTAGACTCCGCCTCCTCCAGCAGAGCCAGCGCTGATTGGTCGAGTTCCGTACTCTGGCCAATCAGCGCTGGCCAATGCATTCTATTAGCCCGATGAAGTAGAGCTGAATGTGTGTGCTTATCTCACACATTCAGCTCTACTTCATCAGGCTAATAGAATACATTGGCCAATCAGCGCTGGCCAATGCATTCTATTAGCTTTATGAAGCAGAGTGTGCACAAGGGTTCAAGCGCACCCTCGGCTCTGATGTAGCAGAGCTGAGGGTGCACAAGGGTTCAAGTGCACCCTCGGCTCTCCTACATCAGAGCCGAGGGTGCGCTTGAACCCTTGTGCAGCCTCGGCTCTGCTACATCAGAGCCGAGGGTGCGCTTGAACCCTTGTGCACACTCTGCTTCATCAAGCTAATAGAATGCATTGGCCAGCACTGATTGGCCAGAGTACGGAATTCGGCCAATCAGCGCTGGCCAATGCATCCCTATGGGAAAAAGTTTATCTCACAAAAATCACAATTACACACCCGATAGAGCCCCAAAAAGTTATTTTTAATAACATTCCCCCCTAAATAAAGGTTATCCCTAGCTATCCCTGCCTGTACAGCTATCCCTGTCTCTTAGTCACAAAGTTCACATTCTCATATGACCCGGATTTGAAATCCACTATTCGTCTAAAATGGAGGTCACCTGATTTCGGCAGCCAATGACTTTTTCCAATTTTTTTCAATGCCCCCGGTGTCGTAGTTCCTGTCCCACCTCTCCTGCGCTGTTATTGGTGCAAAAAAGGCGCCAGGGAAGGTGGGAGGGGAATCGAATTATGGCGCACTTTACCACGTGGTGTTCGATTCGATTCGAACATGGCGAACACCCTGATATCCGATCGAACATGTGTTCGATAGAACACTGTTCGCTCATCTCTATTTATCAGATAAACCTTCCCATATGGGTTATTTTAGTGAACAGTATGGTAGGCTTACAGTTTTCTACTTGAATACAGTTCTTAATATTTAATGGGTGACGACCTCTGCAATGTTCCCTCTATGCTGTGTGCTCTGACGGTGGGGATATAAAATGCAGCCATTGTCATGTCCAAAAGCCTCATTTATTGGGCCCACACTGTGGCTCAGTGGTTAGCACTGTAGCCTTGCAGCGCTGGGTCCTGGTGTTCAAATCTTGCCAAGGGCAAAAAACCATCTGCAAGGAGTTTGTATGTTCTCCCCATGTTTGCATGGATTTCCATCCCATATTCCAAAAAGACATACTGATAGGGGAAAAAAAAATTACATTGTGAGCTCCATGTGGGGCTCACAATCTACAGAAAAAAGAAAAAAAAAGCCTCATTCACCCGCATGTGAACATTGGCCATAACTAATATGGGTGTAATATGTTCCACTGACTGCATTAATGCTTAAAAGGAGAGTTATAAGGGAACAGCGGACCACTCTGTAGCCTGGGACCCTCCTTCGGAGAATCCCCAATTATACAACAAATAAATATAAGTATGTATAAGAGTCCCTTGGTAACAAACAGATCGAAAAGTGTCCTTCTGCTAGGACCCAGTTGTCAACTGTCCTGTATCCACAGGATAGAGGATAAATGTCAGATCGTTGGGGGTCCAACTGCTGGTACCCCAACTTCTACAACAACTGCTCCATTCACTTTTATGGCTGAGGGAGAGTGTGGTCCTGGAAGGTGAATGGAGTGCTAGACTCCTAATCTCACTGGCTCTTCATTTACCCTGGAGGACAGACCCTTTTACCTCTTGTGTCCCCCTATTTGTCCTTCATTCTGTGCTCCTGTCACCAGTCTCAAGTATTCATTTTTCTTGCAGTGTCCTCTCATTGGAATTGGGCAATAGACTTAGTTAAAATCAATGAGCTGTCCATTGAATGCTAGGCAGGAGTGGAGGACCTCCAGAGAGGGAGACACTCTCCAGTCTGGCGAGAGGACACTGAACAGAGGACCCTCTCTATTTATAGGGTTCATGAAAATGGATCTTCTACGCTGTACAACCCCTTTAAACCGCGCTAGGTTTTTGACATGGTTTGCCTTTATATGACAAGAATACAAGAAGAACATTATACATTTTATAACAAAAATTTGGAAAATTGATATGTAAATTGTGTACATAGCAGATTAAGAGAGTAAAGGAACATTGCATCTGGGAAATATTACATAAAGAGTCATTGCATATATTCTAGAGGGGTCAAAAGGGTATGGGGTACCTTCTGTATATTGTTCCGTGTCGCTTTAAGGATTCATTATCCCAGAAAGTTTACATACTGTAGCTGTTAGTTTATCTATGCGTTTTTTGGTTTAGTTGGATGAGTGATCAGGGTGGATTTCCCTTGGGGAAGGGTGGGAGGATCAAACATTGTATAAAACTACATAAAACTCTCGTACTGCAGAAACTCTCTTTTAGACCTTCTTTGCTGCAGTGTCTCTGTTAGACCACACTACAACCCCATATAGCACAGGCTGGCCAGATCGCTCTCCGCAGCTCTAACCTTGTTGGGCCGAGCACCTGTGTTTACAGTCTCTTACTGGGAATAGTTATTAGATGTCTTGCTTCAGCATCACTCATGCTCCGTCTCCCTCCTGTTTCCTAGCTGTGGGAGACAAATGAATCTGTGGAAAGCAGAGGCTGGTTCCTTTGGCCGGCTTTCCATTGGTATGTGTTGCCTGTTGGTGCTTTTGACTGAAAGCGGCTTGTGCTCTGTCTACACAGATGGACCCCGTCCACAAACCTGTGATCAGCCCTAACTTTGGAGTCCCACTGATGAAGACAAAGCGGCCAGTTATTTCCTGCAACGTGTGTCAAATTCGCTTTAACTCAGAGGTAGGTGCTTCAAAGCAGAAATTAAGAAATTTTCAACAATTTTAATTCTATATGTAGACCAGTATTTGATGCTACTATGATGCAAAATCTCCCTGTTGTGCGTTGCTGGGCTTTTTGAAGACTACATTTTTAGGATTGAGTTGGATGCATATCATAGAAGTCAGTGTAAGGCATATGAAATTAAAACTCTAGTGCCACCTTTTGACAAGTAGTTTCCTATAGATAAATGCATGAATTAAAAAAATAAAATAAAATTGCATAATTTGAAGATAATAGCCAAGTGTTCATGGTCTAGCAAGTCACCTTCTGACCCATATCTTAGACCTCACACACCCAGTCACTTCCCTATTCTATGTGATGAGAGGCAACAACCTTGAAACAGCTGTCTCCACATGGGTCCTTCTTCCTTTTGGAGGAGTTACTTTGGCTTGGCTATTATTCCCAGATTATGTTATTAGGTTACATGCAAACTAGAGATGAGCGAGTGCTATTCAAAACGGCCGTTTCGAATAGCACGCACCCATAGGAATGAATGGAAGTGGACGGAACACAGGGGGTTAAACGGCCAGCCACTGGCAAAGTCTGGCTACGTCCATTCATTCCTATGGGTGCGTGTTATTCGAAACTGGAGTTTCGAATAGTACTCGCTCATCTCTAATGCAAACCATGCATTGATCTATAGGGAGGGAACTATCGAGTTTGTCTTTGCAACCAAATAGGACTTATTTGCATATTCCTTACCCAGAATTCTTAATGGGGCTTGCATAGTTTAATAAGTCCCTGTACCGTCTCTCCCTAAGGAGACATAGTACCCCTTCTAACTAGAAGTTACTAGTTATTGTATGATAATGGAGAGATGATAAATTAGATAAATAATGAGATAAATAATGCATCAGCTTATATGCAAAGTTTCACCAAAAAGTCACGTGATATGACATCCATCTATCCGTTGCCCCTTTTTATGGTGTTTTTGTTGCAAATGAACCAAAAACCTATTACTGAGATATAGTTCATGTATACTGTACAGCTTTTTCCTTACTTTTTAATATAGTTAACTCTTTAGTTCCCAGTCCAGCACCAATAGCCTCTTGGTAAATGCATTTAATTGCTTGTAAATGGTGATTGAGACTTGTGTCGGTGCCAGGAGATTTACATGCGCGGTGCCCAGGAGTAACCCTACGTACAATGGAAATTAATTGTGGCAGAGCCATGTCTCGGGCTGATTGATTCCCATCTAATCTGCCTCGGCTAGCTCTAGTTAACTGTCCTGCTCATGGAACAGCTGTCCTAACAGCTGGGCCGCTTCAAATGATATTTTAGCTTTCTGTACCCAACAGAGGAGGGGGAAGTAAAATGGGAGGGGTGAACCCCTGGGAGTGCTTTTGTTTATTTCCCGTTCACAGCTGCATGTTTCGAATGAGGACAAAAATCCAGAGGAGATTGGACCAAAATTTATTATACCCATAGACGTGATTTTATTAACAGCTGTCTCAAGGAAGCTGCTATTGACTTTGGATTGGTTTCTTTCAGATAACATAGCCTTACACATATTGCAAAGCCCTCCACTTCGCCGTTTTTGCAGTTATGTGATGGTATCTTACACATTTGCATAGCCTGCCTTGTTTGAGGTTCCCTGCCATGTGTCATATCAGCCAGAAGGATATATAAAGTGAGATTCAGATGGACGCCTTTTCTTGTGTCTTCCTTATCTACAAACAGGCTATTCTGGAAGAATTGTACCCTGGGGAACTGAGCTATGGCTGAGATACTTCACAGTTTTAACTCATTCATGTTGCAGCCATCTGTGATGTTAGTGGTTGTCCTGGAGCTGCAGAGCATTGCACCCCCCTAGATGACTAGGAGATACATGATAACTCACTGAGTCACACATCTGACTTCCTAAATATATTTCTCTGGTTCATTTAGAAACACCCGGTGCTGATATCTGTGAAGTTTTCCTAATTTAGCAGCTCATGTAGGTTGCTCTAAACCCGGTATAATATCAGCGGATTTTTCTCACTTTTCTTCATCTTGTTCTCACATCAAATGGCTCTGAGAAGACAGCTGTGCTTTAATTATTCAGAACACCCTCATGATACGCCGTCACAAATGGTCATTTAGAAACCAGCAATCCACTGCATTCTGCTTTGCAAAAACTGAAAAAAATTAAATGTTTTCAAATATTTTAATAAATCTCCATTACCTGCAAAAACGATATTTCAGTCCTATAAAAATTATTTTTAGATTGCTGCTCTTTCTATGTTTAGTAGTCATATGGGCGGTCCTACTCAACAGCCCTCCCTGTATGAGCTGACATACAGACATAGCAGTAATCACTGATTAGGACCGCCCACTGGACTCCTAAGTCCAGATATCATTTTCAATCTGATGGGTCACGTGATATGACATCCATCGATCTGTCGCCCCTTTTTATGGTTAAAATTCTGCAGAAGATCTTGGCCAGAGGAAGTGTAAATAAGAGTATTTTATGCATAACTGCACATAGCATATAGTGCGGAAGAGATCAGGGAGATACATTTCTGTCTTAAAAAGAGAACGCCTCCCCAAAGTTATAGATAACTGGTGCCAATTTTCAAAATCTGCTCCAAATTCCACTTGAAACCAGCCTCTATTCATTTCACTGGAAGTCACATGGTCGTTTTTCAACTAGCAGATTTTTTTCAGCTAGTGTTTTTCCATTAGCCGAAAAAATCTACTAGAGTAAAAGTCAGCATAAGGGTCAGTGCACAGAGTTTTTTGGTGCTTATTTTGACGCTGAGTCCGACTCAAAATCAGCCTCCAAAAAAAGGCGATTTTGGAGGCCGATTCAGTGTCAAAATCAGCGCCAAAAAACTTTGAGTGTACCGATCCTAAGCGTCATGCTGGATGTTCAAGCAGATTCTGCCTTATAGCTCCCATTGAAGTGAATGAGAAGTTGAAAATACTGCCTGGCAGGTACAGAATTTGACATGGATTTTGATGTGGAATTTGGACAAGCAGAAAAATCATCTTTAAATTCCTGAAGCTGAATTTTTCTGCTAGGGAGAAAAATCCTTAGTGTATGTTCACACAGTGGAATTTGCATTCGGTGCGTGAGATTATGCTCCAGATTAGGCCCAAATGAATGGGCCTAATCGGGAGGGAGCCTCACATCGCGGCCGCCGCAGCTGATTCAGCTGCGGAATCCGCAGCAAGAAGGGTCATCTCACTTCTTTTATCTGCTACGGGTCAATGGGAGATGGTTTTGGCAGTGGATTTTGAGGCAGATTCCGTGTCAAAATCCACTGCCAAAAAAACTCAGTGTAAACATACCCTTAGTGTGAACTGCCCCTTACCATGATCTTCTTGAAGGGTGCTTCTACTGCCCTCTACCTCTATGCTTGGTCTTGTGTAGTAGTTACAATAATCCATGTAAGACCTTTATCCTTTATCTTTTAGAGTATCACTTTAAGAACTCTGTAGCAAGATTTGCTTTGGGTTCAATTTATCTCATCATTCATGACATACTATAGTAATTTAATATATCATTAACCCTTAAGTACTATCATGGTGTCTATCATAATGATATGTGTATGATAGTGGTGTATGATAGACACCATAATAGTATTTAAGGGCTAGTTCCCACTGGGCATGGGACCGCGTATTTTGGTCCTGATTTTGATGCGGGAAGCCACGTCAGAATAGGACCAAAATGTGCCTGCCGCGACTGTTGCGGCTTCCCGCTCCGGAGTAGGCCCAAATGAATGGGCCTAGTCCGGAGGGTACTGTCGCGATGTGGACGCCGGGGCTGAATCAGTCACAGAATCTGCCTGAAGAAAGGACAGTTCGCTCCTTTTTTTTTCCGTGAGCCGAAACATACCGCTCATGGGAAAAAGTAAGTTAGCGGTCTACATCGACATGTGTTGTGAGGGAGCAGATTCTGAGGTGGATTCGGCATCAAAATCCACCCCTCTTGCCCTATGTGAACGAGCCCTTAGGGTTAAGGATTTGCCCTATGATAAGTTTCATAACCACTGCCTGATTGCTGGGGGTCCCACGTCTGGATCCCCCATAGATCATGAATATGCCAGTCCCTTTACTCCATTTGAAGGGCACCACAGTCACTTATGTAGGTTGCCAGTCTATGACCGGTCTAGGGAACCGACAAACATAACCAGAACTGTATGCAGTAATTGTATTATAATCCCTTAGAATTTGAAAGGGGAGGGGGTGTGAAAGGATATGTGCGACAGAGGAGACTTGACCCCCTTTCTCATGATCCGTAGGACCCCCAACAAGCAGACATTTGTCATTTTGGCCTAGCCCCAGTATTTTACATAGCTATCACTCATACTATGTACATAAGTAACTTTCAATTCTGTGAGTCTGGGATTTTTGCTTCCAGGTAATGAATAATATACTATATATCATCCAGCCGCATCCTTATCAGAATTACAAATCTTCCAGAATAACTTTACTAAATCATGTACATTTAATATAAATAGACATAAAACTTGCAATAACACATTTCCCTGACAAAAAACAGCACTGCACAGAAAGGTCTGCTTTACACATACTGACATTCAGGCCATCTGGAGAGATAAAGATTGGAAAAAAGAAGTGTCCAAATTAACTCCAAAGTTAAGTACCGGGACAGATTTATTAAGACTGGTGTTTCGTACGCCAGTCTTAATAAAGGCCCCGACTGGTGCAAGGCACAGCTGATTGATCAGGAGGTTCTGCCTCGTCATAAATCAGATACATGCCTGTGCTCCAGAACTGATGTATATGCTAGGCAAGAACTGGCGTAGAATTCCTGTATAACTGAAGCCAGAAAACTGGTATAAAATATAAAACTTCTGAATAACATTTTCTAGAGTGCTGACATTGTGACTAGAATCGGGGTTCTTAAAGGGTTTTCCCATTTCATCTCCTTACCCCATATCTACAGGATAGGAGATATTAATTATAGGAGATCTTATAATTATTAATTATACATTAATGTGCCAAAAGCATAATAATAATAATAAATAATTTTATTTCTATAGCGCCAACATATTCCGCAGCGCTGTACAATTTGTAGGGTTCAAATACAGACAGATACATTACAAAGAAAGTCATTTCACACAATGGGACTGAGGGCCCTGCTCGCAAGAGTTTACAATCTATGAGGTAGAGGGGGTGACACAAGAGGTAGCAGGGGCGGCATTGCTTATACAGAGGTCAGACACTTTTGTAATAGAGGTGACTGTCATTACACAAACATAAAACTTTATGAGCTGTCAACAGTCGTGTCCTGTAACATGTGGATGGAGCTTGGACCTATAAAGTTATCCTGAGATGACATCATATCATGTGGGGCAATGTGGGAGCGGGGACAAAGGAGGGTTAAGGGTTTCCGTTAGAAATTGTGATAGGCCTGTCTGAAAAGATGTGTCTTTAGTTTGCGCTTGAAGCTGTAGAAATTGGGAGTTAATCTGATTGTCCGGGGTAGAGCATTCCAGAGAAGTGGTGCAGCTCGGGAGAAGTCTTGTATACGAACGTGGGAGGTTCTGATAATAGAGGATGTAAGTGTTAGGTCATTGAGTGAACAGAGAACACGGGTTGGGCGGTAGACAGAGATGAGGGAGGAAATGTAGGGAGGTGCAGCATTATGGAGAGCCTTGTGGATGAGAGTAATAACTTTATATTTTATTCTATAATGAATAGGCAGCCAGTGTAGTGACTGGCACAGACCAGAGGCATCGCTGTAGCGTCTAGCCTGATAGATGAGCCTGGCCGCTGCTTTCAGAATGGATTGTAGAGGGGAGAGTTTAGTGAGGGGAAGACCGATTAGTAAGGAGTTACAGTAGTCAAGGCGAGAATGAATCAGATAAACAACGAGTGTCTTTAGTGTATCTCTGGTAAGGAAAGGGCGTATTCTGGAGATGTTTTTGAGGTGGAGGTGACATGAACGTGCGAGTGATGTATGAAAAGCATACATTTAGTTACCATATATCTGCTATAGTAACCTAGTAACTAAATTGTATTTGCTTTAAAGAGTACCTTTTGTACAGTATACTTTAATAGCCTCCACTCCACTGATTCCAGCAGTTGGAATTTTTAAAGAGGACCTTTCACCACCTCTCCTAATTCAAGTCCTTAGCATCTGTTAATAGGTGCCTGTCCACTGATTCCAGTGCAGTTGCAATTTTCTCTCCAGCCCCTGCCAATCCTGAGCTATAAGTGCAGTTAGTTTTGGTGCGTGATGTGCTATGCAAGCTCAGTAATGTCAGGTGGGCGGTGTCAGGCAGGGGGTGTGATTCAGAGCTCCAATCAGAGGCAGCCAGTGTCAGATCTCAGAATTACACCCCTTGTTTGCTCCTGCCTGACACCATCCCCCTGACAATATAGAGCCTAAATAGCATATCAGACACCAAAGATAACAGTATTCATTGCTTGGGAATGGAGAAAAAAATTCCAACTCTGCCGGGATAAGTGGAGCAGTGTCTATTAATTGATGTAAAGAGCAGAACTTGGAAGAGGAGAGAGATCCTCTTTAAGTGTCTTACAAGCTTGTCCTGTACAGTCAGTGAGTTCTTCCCAACACATGTAGCACTTGACCCCAAGGCTTAAAAACTGCCACCAACTTTCCAGTGCCATGCAGAGATCACTTTAAAGAAAGGAGGCACGGTTGCAATCTTTATTCTATTTTTACTTTGTAGCTAAAATGATTGTCTTTCACGGCCCCCCATATACTTTGCAAATAATGAGGCCTTTCTATTTATACGCGCAGCCCCTGTTTATTGCTTCTCCGCGCTCACTGTAAACTTGCTTTAATTACCTCCCACATTACTTCTTCGTTTCACACTAAGTCAATGAGCTGTTGAGTACCGCTACACACTCTCTAATTCTCTTAAGAAATTATCTTAAGAAAAAGTGATCCTCTGCATCAGATGATTGCCGGGTGCCCTACTGTATAACATTGCATACAATGATCCATGACAATCATCCGGTGTTTATAGGCAAGTGTTAAATGATTTGTTTCACGCATAAATAAAAGATTGGATTACTTCTCAGCCCCTCGCTCGCCAGTCAGTCTTGCCGCAGGCTGCATCGTGCGGTGTTAAATTGGTCAATTAGAGGAGCAGGACACCTCAGAAAACACTGAATAATGATCAATCTTACCCGTTTCTCCAAACAAAATTTAACCATTTCACTGTCAACCTGTCCCTTACACATTTTACTTCCCAAGCTAGTCTACATGGGATCACCATTTATTCACTTGGAACTAATGACATTGCTGAGGCGTAAGGCCACAATTATCCCCGCTTCCCAGTGAAATAATAGGCTTCATTCTCATGAATATTTGTTCAGCCCCCAAAGTGGAAGCTGTATGTGCGACTGTGCAGTTGGTATACAAGTATGGTTATGCTGTTAAAGGGGAGGATTGGAGAATTTTGCTTTGGGATTTTTTGTTAATGCCATCTTGACCTTTTTTTTCAGGTAGGTATAAAAATCATAAAGGCTAATTAAAGTTGGCTTTGTAAGGGGTTCTCTAAGCTTTCCCAATTCAGATTATATTTTTAGGTAGGTATAATGGATAGGGCTGAGAGTGAATGAGAGAGGAGAGGACTGAGAACAACAGGGAGCGGCAGCAGTTCTGTGCAGGTAAGTTGAGTGATCGGGATCGGAATTCCATTCCCGATCTTTTTTAGGCGGGATCGGAACCCGATCGTGAAATTTACTTTATCGCTGATCGGGATCCGATCTTTTCCGATCGCTCAACCCTAATAATGGACGTAAAGGTTCCCTGATTCATGTTGGTTTTGTATGGGGTTTTCCTGGCTCTCCCGTGTCAGATGACGTTGGAGAAAGTTGGATCAGGCATATTGAATTTTACATGAATGACAGAAGCTCCTGGGTCCTAATGCAAAATATTTGATGGAGCCCCCCATTCCCATAGGTTATTGTTACTAATGATGTTTTCCTATATTATAGAGAGGCCTTTGGACCCCTTGAGTCTCTAGGGCCTGGTAGAGATTGCTACCTCTCCACTTCTTATAGCTACAACCCTGATGAGTGGTATTTTTGCTCTCAAAAGAGGAAAGCCACCAACAGAGGTTCGTGCAGTGGTTTACTCCTACCTTGCCATTGGATACACATACATATTCCCAGTGTGTAGATGAGTGGGTGGGGGAGTGGGGTCAGAAAAAGTAACTATTAGCCAAACCAAACTCCGCTTGACAGCTCTCGAAGGTGCATTGCCACCATAATTATTAAATGTATGGATCTGTGGCTAAGAGACTGCAATAACGAGTCAGCAGTATAAGTGGAGTACCATACGAGGGAATAATAGTACAAGTATTCCATATAATACAGCACATGTGTATTACATTTATAAAATCTCTTGTATGGTGTTTCCCTCCTAAGCCCAATGGCTCTGCCAATTTTATTTTTATAGTTTGGCTGTAGAAAAACTGTAACATGTGTCTCTTTTCATTAAACCATTTATTGGGCGCGAAAATGGATATGTAATATACTACATTTAAACAATATGTCATGAATATGGCACCTTAAAGTGAAGAATATGTCTATGTTTAAAGGCAACTTGTCACCTTAAAAATGACTGAACATCTGATCTGTGAGAAGATTATAGAATTGGTAGAACTAAAGAAAATCAGATATATTTCTGTATAAAAATATTCCAAATGGGTTTAGGAGTCCAGTGGGTGGTCCTACTCACTGGTTGTCCTAACAGTGGTGACACGAGGTACTAGGTCCAATCTCTGGGCTGCCAGAGCTATCTCTTCGGCTTCATTTCAGCTGGGTATCATTAGAGGTTGTGCGGTTTTTCTGCAGCCTGTAATGATATCCTGCTAAAATTAATTCTTTACGAAGAAATTAAAACATTGGTGGCCGAGGCACTTCATGCGGCTGTAGCCACATCCAGTACATTGTATGTCACCGCCCTAAGCAGGAGGAATCATTCAGCAACTAAAGTTTTCTCTCCTGAAACCTAGAGGTCTTGACATATTTGAAGAAAAGATAAGAGTAGAAAGTGAAGACACAGGCAGTCTGAAAATGCGCCAGATTTATCACAGTGACTGATGCTGGATGATAAATATGTTTATACTGCCGAAAATATACTGACAAGTAAATTGGCTTCCTGTAATACAACTGATCCTCATAGGTGTTAGGGATGAGCGCCTGTACTGCAGCCATTCCACAATGCTCCCTGCACTTTTGAGCCCCTTGTGTGAGAGCGGCCCATTACAAGTGTCTGTCATTTCATAGGAAGAATATGCAAATCTGTTTCCCAAGATGTAAATAGGGAAACAGTGCCTCTGTATGCTGCCCTCTAGGGGAAGCTCTCTCCTGCATCATTGCAGCAAAGGATTGTGGGAAAGTTGGGCATGATGTTCAAGGGAGCTTCCGCTAGAGGGCAGCATACAGAGGCAATGTTTCCCTATTTACATCTTGGGAAACAGATTTGCATATTCTTCCCATAATCCCCTACAGTGGAGCGAAAATGGCTTTGTAAGACTCCACACACCTTTCAAGGTGGCCTCTCCCCCAAGGAGTGACATTATCCCCATAATCTGGTCATTTCATAGAGAGGGAGAGACACCGAGCAAACAAAGTTTAGCAATGTTGGAGAACCACAATGGATGTAGAAAATGAAAGCGGGGGCGGAGCCTGACCGCGCGAGGTGATGGTTGCATTCTGAGAGAGCTCCGTCACAGATAGTTCCCGTGAAGCCAGTAAAACCATCTTCAAGGAGGCGAACATGGTCAAGCCGGGGAAGGAGAAGGTAGGGGAACTACCCAGCACCCCGAAGATACAGAAATTACAAGGGGAAACCCAGCGTTCTATAAAGAAAAAGAACTTACCGCTGATGCAGCTATCCTCCAAGATGGCGCCCGGCCGCAGGCCCGAGACGGAGACGGGAGATGAATCAGAGGCGGAAAGCATCACTGAAGGTGAGCAGTCTGACGGAGGCTCCATCTCTAAGTCCTTTCTTCAGAAAGCTTTAGCCAAAGCGTTAACCAGAGCTGTTACTCCTGTGATGGCGGAGTTAGCTGAAATTAAAACAGAGATGCAGGCTATTGGTAACAGAGTACAGGCCCTGGAAGACACTTACTCGGCCGTGCACTCTCACTGTGACGCAGTAGCTAATACTCTGCAGCAACATAGAGAACTTATAGATAGATCTCTCACCCTAGCAGAGGATCATGAAAATAGAAGCAGGAGAAAGAATTTGAGAATCAAAGGACTTCCAGAGTCTTATCTGGCTGATGACCTCCCTAATGTGGCTAACAAGTTATTCAGTGATTTACTCGGGCCTGACAGAGCAGCTAAAGTAATAATTGAACGTGTCCACAGAGCATTGAGGCCCAAACCTAAACAAGGTGATCCTCCCAGGGACATTTTATGCGGCCTATTATCGTATGTAGACACAGCGGCCATTTTAAATGCAGCACGTGCTACCGACCAAATCTCTTTTGAAAGTAATGAACTCTCAATCTACCAGGATGTAGCGCCTTCTATTTTAGCGAAGAGGAGGCTACTCAGACCACTCCTAGAGGAGCTACGATCCCGCAATATTCAGTATGCCTGGTTATACCCTTTCGGATTGGCTATCATGTGTGGTGGCAGGAGATTAACAGTGCATACCCCAAGAGATCTCAGAGCTGTGTGGGATATACTTGACATGGATCCCATAGAAATCCCTTCTTGGTTGCCCTCCCAGGACATCCCTTATCTACAGGATCTACCTGATCTTCCGACGAGCCAGGGGCTATTGAGACAGCGGTCCCCCAGATCAAGGAAAAATACTCCGAAAAGGCGTCTACTACCTATCTGAAAAGATTCCTTCTATTTTCCCCTGACGTGTAGCCTTAGTGGTGAGCAACATGAAAGGAACTGTTACATGTTATTTACATGTTAAATCTCATACACACTTTTGCCAACCTATGTTACAGGAATTTAATGAGATTATTATACAGAAATTTAGAGAAGTTATCTATTTTTCATGCTTATACTGTAATACTTACCTGTTCTTCTTTAGTGTTTAAGTGCTAATTGAGTAATACTTATATACATAGTACTTCCCCTATGTTTCTCGAGGTTATTTTTGTGCGTTTATGGACCTGGCCTGGCTGTGGTTGCCCGGCCCTCCGTTATTACCTTTCCAAGACTGGCAGATCGGGAACTTCCTTCCGATCAGGACTTAACTTCGTTCCCATCTAGTTCACTTTGTTATTCTCCACCAATTTCTTAAGTAGATTGGTGTAGTGTGGAATAAGCTGTCTACATCTGCTTATTTTTATGAATACCAGCTGAATCTGTCTCTCAAGCATAGATATATTGTTTGTATTTACTCCTCTACTCTCTGTTTCTACCCTCTTTACCCTACCACCCCCCCCCTCCTTCTCTCCCCTCCCTTTCCCTTCCCTTCCTAAATATCTACTCAATACGTAACAGTGAAGGTTCTAGACTTAGATCGAAATTCTTGCGCATTGTTCCCCTCAACAGGATAACATGGAGAGTTCAAGGGTCTCGCATTTAGCAATCACTTCCTATAACGTGAATGGACTAAATTCCCCCGAAAAAGGAAGTGGTTAGAGAAATTTGCTCAGAAACAGAAAACTGATATACTAATGGTGCAGGAAACGCACTTTAAATCGGATAAAATCCCTAAAATGCCCAAATCCCAATTCAGCCAATGGCACTTTTCGTGTCATCCGACATCTGCAACAAAAGGAGTGGCGATAGCCATTAAGTCCACTATTCCGTTTATTTGTACTCAAAAACACTCTGACTCTGAGGGGAGATATCTTTTTCTAAAAGGCAGAATAGCTAATAAACTATTAACATTTGGGACCTTTTATGCTCCTAATCATGACCAAATTACCTGGCTTAAAGAAGCTCTTCAATATCTGTCTCTCTTTGCAGAAGGAGAGATAATACTTGGGGGTGACTTCAATGTGGCAGTCAATCCACTTATAGATTCCTCCACAGGAAAGTCAGTACATTCACAGAAATCATTAGGTGGTTTACATGCAGCGTTACAAAAATTACACTTAATTGACACATGGAGACTAGTTAATCCTAGAGTGAAGGATTACACCTTTTTTTCTGCTCCCCATCAGACATATCAAAGACTAGATTATGTCTTTAGCTCTAGTTCCTTGGCTACTGATGTATCCTCATCCTGCATTGGCCCTATCTGTATATCAGACCATGCTCCTATGACTACGATTTTTTCTTTACCAAATTTAATCCCAAAATCTTGGAACTGGAGACTTAATGAGTCAACATTAGACAAACCGGAAGTCAGAGCAAACCTAGCCTCTGAATTAAAATCCTTTTTCGAAATAAACGACACTGCGGATGTTTCACCCACACTTGTGTGGGAATCTCATAAACCTTTTATGAGAGGGTTATTGATTGCTAGGGCCTCCAAAATGAAAAAAGAACGTCAAAAAGACTTAGACTCTATATTAGCACAGATCTCGACTCTGGAAAGAGTCCACAAAAGATCTCTATTAACATCTATACAAGAAGAGCTGGCTCTCCTGAGGGAAAAATTAAAAAGTATGTTGAACTTCTCTACTGCCAAACACTTACTATATTCAAAGTGTAAATTATATGCCCATGGTAATAAGGGAGGAAAGATGATGTCTGCCCTAATCAAGAAAGAAAGAGATAAAGCCCATATCGCAGCAGTTAAAAATTCACAGGGAGCCACAGTCTTAGACACAGACAAAATCGCCCAAGCTTTCCATGATTTCTATAACTCCCTCTATAATTTACATATAAACCAAACAACAGAAGAAGCGCTTGTAGTACAGGGAAAAATGGACAGATTTTTTCAAGGGATATCCCTGCCTAAATTACCTGAATCCGCAATCCCTCGATTGTTACAACCAGTTACACCAGAAGAAGTAAATAACACATTGTCTACCTTTCCAATAGGCAAAAGTCCGGGCCCGGATGGCCTTCCGTTAATATATTATAAAACTTTTCAGGATCAACTCACCCCATACTTAACGAAATTCTGTAATGCACTTCTCGCTGGAATCCCAATGCAAAAACAGACACAGGAAGCGCATGTCACTTTAATAGCCAAAGAAGGGAAGGATCCCTTATTATGTAGTAGTTATCGTCCAATTTCCCTACTCAATCTTGACATAAAAATTTGGGCCAAGTTACTTGCGCTGAGAATTAGGGACTACCTCCCCTCTCTACTTGATAAGGAACAAGCTGGTTTCGTCAAGGGACGAGAGGGGAAACACAACACGATAAGACTATTGCATACTATAGCCCTTGCCAAGAAAACAAAGACCCCACTAATGCTTTTAGGCACAGATGCTGAAAAAGCATTTGATCGAGTACATTGGCTTTTTATGAAACGCACATTATTGTCTTTCGGCTTCCCACAACGATTTATTGAAGCTATTTTTTCAATTTATTCCCAGCCCCATGCCCGTATTAAAGTCAATGGAACCCTATCAAATTATTTTTCAATAACTAATGGTACAAGACAGGGATGCCCCCTTTCCCCTACCCTGTTTATCCTCTCATTGGAACCCCTTTTGATGGCAGTCAGGCAACATCCCAATATTACTGGATTTAGGGTAGCAGATAAGGAACTTTTTTCTATGGCTTTTGCGGATGATATCCTTTTTTTGATATCCAACCCTCTCACCGGCCTCCCCTCTTTATCCGCCTTGCTAGAACAATATGGAGATATTTCAAATTTTAAGATTAATAAGGATAAATCTGAAATACTTGACATTTCATTGCCAAAATTTGTTTCGAGACAGGTCAGGTCTAACTCTCCATATAAATGGAACCGAAACAGCATCAAGTACCTAGGAGTGTTTATTACTCCCACCTTACAAGAGCTCTATACTGCAAACTATACCCCCCTGCTGAAAGATATTAAATCCTTGCTAAAAAAGTATGATATGCCTATCATATCTTGGATAGGCAGGCGCAATCTATTTCAGACATACATAGTCCCCAAGATCTTGTATGTTATGCAAATGCTACCGATTTATCTTCCAAAGCCTTTCTTTAACTCTCTAAGATCTCTAATTACTAGGTTTTTATGGTTTAATAAAACTCCGAGGCTTTCCTACTCATTACTTATCAGACCCAAAATGAAAGGTGGCATAGGTTTACCTGACCTTATGACTTACTACACGGCTGTACAATTATCGAGATGGATGAACATGACATACCCCTCAGGAGACCCAGTGTTAACTGTACTTGAAAGAACACATTTTGGCATAGACTATACATCTTGCTTGTGGGCCCCATCCTCCAAATTGCTTAAAAATATATCTGTTAATACACTTTTAAAAGGTCCTTGTGAAGCCTGGCTTTTACATGGTCAATCTCTTTCATCGAGACCCTCGCCAATTATGCCAGCATCCGTGGTGCCAGCCTTTATAGGCAAACACCCTGAAGCAGACCACAGCTTCTGGTCAAAGCTAGAGAAATATAAACTTACCGAGCTAGTAAAAGATGGCACTCCCATATCAATGGAAGACTTACAAATCCTTCTGCCAAATTCCAAATTGAATTTTCTAACCTATGCGAACTTCTTCACTTGGATGAAACAGGTAGTTCGCCTGGGCCCTATTACGAGAAACTTGACTCCCTTTGAGACCCAGCTAATTACTGGGAATAAGATTTTTAGGACAATCTCATATCTGAAAGCGTTTCTACTGAACTCTCCAAGTTGCTCTAAACCCACTTTTATTTACTCTTGGGAAAGAGATCTGAACACTGAATTTTCAGCTGAAGAGATAAGCTCCATTTTGAAAAATTCCTCTGGATTTTCGAGATGTGTAAGACTTCAAGAATTACACTACAAAGTTCTGACACGATGGTATAAGACCCCTGAGTGGCTCTATACACATAAGCTAGCAGACTCAAATTTATGTTGGAGGTGCCAGATACAGACAGGTAGCATGTTACACATCTGGTGGCATTGTGATCTTATCAAGCCGTTTTGGTTGAAAGTTGAGCATCTCATTTCTAAAATTACAGGAAAACAGATCTCTCTCTCACCCGAGGTTGTACTACTATCAAAACCCACCCCCGACTTCCCCCTTTCAAAAAGGGACCTCGCCACACATCTGATAGAGGCAGCGAAATCTTTGATCCCTATCCTCTGGCTTCAGACCTCTTCTCCTACCATCCAGTCATGGCTGGAAAAAGTTCATCAGATAGCGAGATATGAGGAGTTAATTAGCTGGCAAACGCGGACACGAGATATTTATCTGAAAACATGGTCTCCCTGGTGGTTAATTTATGAAACTCTCGCTTCTGTATAAATCCATACACACAAGCTCTCAATGAGTCCCATTTGAAATATTATGGAGAACTTTTATGTAATAAACTGGATCTGTTAAAGTTTTCTGCACTCACATTTACTCGATACCCTGTCTATACCTAATCTACCTTTTCCCCATCCACCCAACCCTCCTTAACCCCCCTCTTCTTGTTTACTCTTACTGTCACCCTTCCAGGTGAAAGCAATCTAGCCTTCCATTCCTGAAGTAGAGAGTACTTACTTGCTCCACGCTCTGCTGTATGTTATAATTAAATTGTTGCTTATTCTAACTTTATGTTTTGATTGTTAGATTTCTGCAAAATTGATTTACATTGTTTGTGAACTATATGTAAATTGTAAAAACTAATAAAATCAGAATTTACAAAAAAGAAAATGAAAGCAAAGGGACCCGTTGGCCTCTCACTTGTCGTTGGGACAGTGTCACAGCCATATATAGAGGTAGTGTATAAAACCAGGCGGAGGTGGCGGCACACCTACTGAATACACCGAACACCAAGGAGAACGGGAACAGACAGCTTATATCAAGGACCAGTTGAGGTGGCGCTCTCAAGGAAGATGAACACATGATGGACAATTAAAACTTTTTATTGAACAACGCAAGTGCATTTCGGGGCAAAAGGGCGCTTTCTCAAGTGCATAGACTTTACAAGAACAAGCTTAGCTCAAAACGCATTTGTGTTGTTCAATAAAAAGTTTTAATTGTCCATCACGTGTTCATCTTCCTTGACCTGAGAGCGTCACCTCAACTGGTCCTTGATGTAATCTGTCATTTCATAGTTAGTTTACTTAGAGCCAGAATTTCCCAGCACTATTTTGGCACATTATTGGCGCATTGTGATACATTTAAGCCCCCTTTTTCTGAGAATCCACACCCACATGTTTAGCAAGTCGAAAAATTTGAGCCCAAAATAGATGTCCCACTTATCACCAAAGATGTGCCACGTTTACACCAGTGTTATTTGTAACCACAATAGTAAATCTGGGCCATTATGTGTGGGGAGGTATTGGAAGAGCAAGTCACAGGAATATGGAGGGGGCATAGAGATTATTCATGATGAGTATGTGTTGGGGAGGGATAGAGCAGAGTCCTTTTCATAAAGAAATGAAGCCTTATCAGGAAAGCCTTGTATTATAGCATTACTACTTCATATGGTGAAAATTCTCCAAGTCATGAATGCGGCTGGCATTCAGAAAATAATAGTAACAGTAGGTGAGATATAAGAATGTGCATTGGCAGCAGAGATAGGGACGTCTCTCATGGTATCTCTCCATGGTGTCTCTTTTAAGTATAAATTTCGCTTTTATTACGGATTGTGCCGCTTGCTGCTAGAGTGCGTTATATAATTGTTTAATGCCGGCGCGTCTGATGTAATTGATTAATTCTCTGCTAATGAGATTTCCTTTCCGTACGGTTAAAAGAAAAATCTTTAATGAAATCATAAGTGAAATTGAAGTTGCAGATTATCTAGGCTGAGCACATCTATTTCCTGACAAGGCGCGCAAAATATTATTATTATTTTAATTTTATTTTAAAGCCTTTAAATGACGATTATAGACTTTATAAAGTCTTGAATACAATATGATGTAAAATGTTTGACTTTTGAAGATATTTTAAGTAGACTTTTTAGAATACAATATAAGTGTCTAAATGTTAGAATTGAAGATTACTTGAGATGAAAGCCGAGGCCCCAGCTTGACTGTGCAGTAAATGAGAATTCCATCCAGAACTGAAAATTCAATTTACGATGGAAGTGCAAACTATTAGTAGTCCTGGTAATCTAGTAAGTTTCCACAGATCTGCGGCAGTAATGGGAGACTGCCAGCAGAGTGCTGCTGATATACCATATGCTTCCTCACTGCAGAAGACTGCCAAGGTGTTAGAAAATGAAAAATATTAGAAACCTGGGTTATGGTAATTCACCTTCTGCTTGGATTATAAATTAAAGGGGTATTCCAATCTTAGACATTTATAGCATATCCAAACAATGTGTCATAAATGTCTGTTGGATTCCCCACTTACTTTTAGAGCAAGGTCTCCTGACCACCATCTGTCTGGTGAGGTAGCAGCATCTAAGTGGAGCCTGAATCGGGCTGTTTTGAGACGCCCTTAGGCGTATATGAAGGGTCATGTACATATGTGACCCCCTCTCCATTCATTCTATGTCTGAATATAATGGCCTTGGACTAGACTGGTGTCTGGAGAATCCCATTCTGGAGACATGTGTGAATCCCAGAGATGGATATGTCAAAATGTCTAAGATTGATATTACATTACCTTAAAGGGATAACTTACTTGAAGGACGTACAGGTTTCAGCATGGATACAACCTTTTGCAGATCATTTGTTATTTCAGAAATATATTGTATAGTCCTTTCTAGTGAACCTTGTTTTGGGTTTAGACTGTTTGTCACAAAGATTAACTTTCAGGCTGAATAAGTTTGAAATGGAAGTAAAACTCTTCTGACCCCAGTATTTAATAGGTGGAGGCACAAAGGAGGTGTTCTAAACAATATCCTCGTGGTGTCTGGCACTCCCACTCCGTCCTCTTTCAGCCTCCTGGGTGATGTTATGTGTTCTGAGGCCTGTGAATGGGTCTCAGTGGTCACATGGGGTGCACTGACGTCATGACATGACATAAGCGTCATGATATCAGTATGCCCCAAGTGACTGCTGAGATCCAATCACAGATCTTAGTACACATGACATCACCCAGGAGGCCAAAAGAGGACCCAGAGCAAAGACCAGACACCATGAGGATTCCAAGAAAAAGTAAAGGAAGGTGAGTATAACTATAATTTTTTAACACCTCTCCTGGGCCTTCATCTATTACACTCTGGGGTCTTAAGAAAAAAATTTCACATCTGGTTCATGGGTGACGAACGTGCACAGTTTTGGATTTGGGTTGAACCCAAAACTTTTGGAAAATTTCAGTTTGATTAGGTTCACTCATTTCTAGTCCTTACTGAGGATCTAATATTAAATGCTCTGTATACTGGTGGTGAGACTCTCATAATAACTTCTTCTATCCTGATATGATACTGTCATAATGAATTATGGTAGTTTAGAATGATCTCTCAGGATTCATTCATTTTTTGTAATTGCTGCTAAAAACTTTAAACAATGATCTGCAGCCAGAGGTGTAACATGAAGCTCCTAGGGCCTATACCAAACCTATAGTTAGGCCACACTATCTATAATTCTGATGTCTTCTTATGTTGCCCTCTAGGCTCCAGGGCCCCATAGTGATTGGTTCTCCCTATAGTTTATCAACAACTGCTATCTCCGCACCCAAGACAGCTGTGACCCTGGAGGAGGTGCATGGAGGGGTGTAGCTCTCTGGGTTACAAAGAGAGGAGTTATTGCCAAACTCTAGTGCTTGTGTGGCCCAAAAACCTCTGTACCACAGAATAGGCCATGTGCTCCTCCAGTTGGGGCCCATACCACAGAGCTTGTATGTGGGCCCATGAGTTTCAAGTTAAACCTCTAAACGTCTCCATTTACTGCAGATGTATGCAGAAGACTTTGGCTAGAGTTAATAGAACAATTAGTATAATGATTCGTCACTTATATACTCTACACATAAACATACTGGGCCATATGTGAAACTGGCTTATAAAACGTGTAGTTTAATTGCTTCCAGCCATGTAACATGAGGACACCAGGAACAGCCTTAGAGGGTACCAGTCTATAAAGTAAATTGACAAGGGGTCAGATCACTTTCTAAGGAATACAGTTCCCACGATCTGGCCCATCATTACAGGTTACCAGTCATCAAATTTCAATTGTTGGTGGAGACACAACCCAGAGTTTACTTGTGGTTGTTGGGAGTAAACATGTCTTCCATATGGAGCTTATGAAGTATAATTATCACGTAGATTAAAGTCCATAATTCTCATTTCATTTCCCTTTGGTTGGACTTGTGGCTTAAGAAGTCCAGCCTTCCTGGCAGCAAGGTGCTCGACAGATTCCCATCTACCCCAGGAGACTGCTGCTGTGTTGTGGATGGGTCCAGCCAAGAATTTTTCGGAGGCGACTTCCTGTTAATCCCCAGTTATCTAAACACTGAACTAAGTCAGCGTGGGGAGATATTAAGCGTATGTCGACTCAATGGCAGCCAAAAGGAAAACTGCTTTCTCCTTCTGCTCCTTTGGCTGTTCTTCTCTGCTCCTTTTTGCTATTTTCACCCACAATCTCCTATATTTTGTACTTTTTTAATATTTTCCCTCTGCCCAGCCTTCAATATTGAGTGCCCTTTACTACTGTGGCAGCTTTTGTTTTGTTTTTTTGGCCCATTTTTAAACCCTTTATTTCTTACTTATGTAAATACACAAACTTATATCATTAAAATTATTATTAATGTAATATAACCATGTAATAGAGTAACACAGCCACTTTCACTTGAAAAAAAAATCCTGAATATTACAGTCCTTGCAAAGTGAATGAGATTCTGTTTAATATCATCTACACTCGGGAAAAATTGTGTCGTTTTACAATACGGGCAAAGTGGATGGGATTCTAGTGCAACTTATGCCCACTTAGCGGTAAAAACCGCTGTGTGGACACATCGCGATTTCCAAAACGGGAAAAGTTTTGGAAATCACAGCATGTCAATTATACCTACGGAAATGCCGGCGGTTTCCCCATAGGTATAATTGTAACAGAAAGTCCGCGGAAGAAAACTGCTGGGAGAACGGCGATGCCTTGCCACGGGATGTCCCGCGGGGCCTTAGCCTAAAGCTTTAATGTAATGTGGGGTCTTAGCTCAAAATTTCTTCCAAAAATCTGAGGTAAGACTCGTTGTTGGAGTTTTTGAAGTGGATTTTTCCATGTCCAAAAATATTTCTGCGAACATTTCCTAAAAACACTACTTTATGACGCATATTGGTGCATGTGAAGAGAATTGCTGGTAGTAAGAAAGTCCCAAGTATCACTTTTGCCTCTGTTCAGGATCTCTAAATATATCTCCAGATCCCCACACAGGTCCCTGAATTCATTGTAGCACACAATACATAGTTAAAAAAGAACATATGTATTTTCGTACTATTTCCAGAGCCAAGAATAAAAACATATCCTGAAACGCTTCAGGCTCCTAGTGTCTTGGATGCATGTTATCAGCACGGCAATGAATGAGAGAATACTCCAGGAATGCATTTAATTTATACATCACTGTTAGCTGGTGTGGGTGAAAAGCCAAAAATGACATACAATGAAATCTTGGCCCAGTCTTCAGCTCTCAACACCCGTACTGCAGCCAGCAACGTCTGTTAGCATTTGAGCTTTCTTGAGAGTCAGGCATGTAGTATAAGTTGGCTTTAGGATCTGCTGCCTACGTATCTTGTATGTTTATAGGCATTCATTGTTTGTATACATAGATATATGCAGAGAGCGGAGCCCTTATAAACACTCTTCACATGCCTGTGCCGACTCCACAGGGCGGGAACGTAGACTTAGATAGCTGACCCCAGGTCAGGAACGATAAAAATAGTTTATGTAAGGTTCCCTGGTTGTATATACAACTTGTACGTGACCGACTTTGTTTCTCTGAGCTGACATTCTCCCCCATGTAGAGGCCTATTACCAAAGGATCTTATGTATTACTTATCAGTTTCCGCATAGCTGCACTCTCCATCATGCGTCTCCGTTTTTCTTGTTGCTTGTGGATATTGTAATAGTGTCAGTGGGATTTTTAATCCGCGTTCCATTGTTTAATGGCTCCAACAATTGTAGTCACAGTCTTATCTGTGAAATTATTATTTTATTTTTGAATTAAAAAAAAAAAAATTATTATTTTATTTTTTACTTATTAAAAATGTACCAAAATATACTATTTTATTTTTTCATTGTAGATATTTATATTCTGTTTTCTTTACATGGTTATATGGGAATCCTTCTTGCCCCTCACATGTTGTCTTTAGCTATGAATACTTTGGGAGAGTGTTGTGGGCATACTCTGTAACCAGTGCATATATCACTGTGCAAGAGAGAAGTCTCCAATATATAGTACTTTTTTTTTTTTTCCTTAAGACATTTTCTCTTGCTCTATTGGGGGGAATCATCAAAACTGAAATATTGTTGGCCAGACTTGATGTCTACTGTTCTAGGTGAGGATTTGCTGAATTCATGACTAGGTGGACACCTCATCATGAATTAGCTGCTTCCTCCAAGACCTGTGCCTTGGCTATTCTTTACTGTAGGCACACGGGCCTTGCAAAACATTGGTTTTGATATATGTCCCCAATAAATGACACTTGGTAAGAATTAATAGTCAAATAGATGATTAAAAACTGAAGATGCTTAAAAATAGAAGATATATTGTAAAGTGAATCCGCTAGTAAAGCATTCAGCTAACGCTAGGTTCACGCCAGCATTGGCGTTTCTATTCTTTGGGTCTGCTTGGGGAACTAAAAAACGGAAACCTAATGCATCTAAAAAGTCATTACTTGTGTAAACCCATAGACTATAATGGGGACTGCCAGGTTTGCACCCGAAAAATGCAGAGAGAAAAGTCCTGCAAGCATTTTTCAAGCAGAATGGGGGTTAGAATCCCCGAACGCCACCGAACACAGGTGTGGCCATAGCCTTAAAGCTTTATGTACATTACCGCATATAGTGTGCTCGCAGCACGCTGACCCTTTCACTTCTAAGGCCCCGTGCACGTCAATTTTATTCACTAGTTTTTTTGCAAGATTCTTGTGCTGGAGCGACAAAACCCATTGCAGGTCTGTTATTGTGATTTGATGCATTCAAGTGTATGGGTCAGCGAAAAACACAACATCCGCGTTCCGCCTTGTTCTTCATGGATGACAACAATACTGAACAGTACTTGAGACCATGGTGGAACTTATTAGATAAGATCAAGATAATAGTATTCATAAATCTCTTGTTTAGCTTTCAAGGTGAGTTTAGGCCTACAGAAGATCAGGCTTTAGACGGCCTAGTGATTTTCGTCATATTTCAGGTCCCGAGGGAGAAATTCCTACTTGTCAGCAGATGCATGATATAAAGCAGAGAGACTTTTCTGTGCTGTAGTTCTGCTGATATCACTATTTCAACATTTTAAATATGTTTGAGGTATTTAGTAAGTTTTCAGTCAGTTCTTCCAAAATATTTTATGCTGCATGTTACTGTGTCCAGCAGAAGATAATTTTTGCAGATGAATGAACTGGCCTATGAAATGTTCCTATTTTCTAGAGTTCAAGTCAGCTACAATTACAGTCAAGTAGTGGCAATAGGTCAAGTTGTCAAGATGAACCCACAGAGAATTCTGCAATTATTTGGATAAAAAGTAGAGGCTTAAATAGACTCTCATATAAACCCACAAATCCTGTCATTTGGAAGTACTACATATAAAACGCAAAACAAATGTGCTTTCTCCCTTGGGACCTACAGTATGAGTAAAATCACTAAAGGACTGAAATCACTGTGAGGCTGAGGCCCCACGTTGCAGAACTGCAGCTTTTTTTTGTTGCAGATTTTGCTGCGTTTTTTTTTTTTTTTAGCCAAATTCAGTAGTGGATTAAGCAAAATGTAGAAGTAAAAGAGGCTTCCTATAGATTTCCCATTCCTTTTGTAGCCATTCTTGGCTTTGGTTAAAAAAAAAAAACTGCAACAAAATCTATAACAAAAAAAGTTGTTTTTCCGCAACTTGGGTCTTTAGCCTGAGTATAAGACAGGAGATATAGGGAATCTACTATCCTTATCTTAGCTAATGAATTCCACTTAAAGGGGCTCTATCAGCAAAATTATGCTAATAGAGCCCCACATATGCGTGAATAGCCTTTAAAAAGGCTATTCAGGCACCGTAAATGTTATATTAAACCCCGATCCCGTTTTTAAATAAAAGCATTAAAACATATATGCTAATCGTACCTGAACGTGCACCATGGGCGGGGATGCACAGTGCGACATCAGCTTCGGGCACGCCTGCCTCTTCTGTCTTCTTGTAGTTACGCCCTCTGGCTCCGTGTCTTCTTACGTCTTCTTGTCTTCAAATCCCGCACCTGCGTAGTAGTGCTTCCCTCCGGAGCACTACTGCGCAGGCTCACTTGCCAGTCCCCGTAGAACTGCACGAGTGTACTGCACGCTCGCGAACTGCCATTAAGTAAAATGGCGATTGAGCCTGCGCAGTAGCGCTCCGGAGGGAAGCGCTACTACGCAGGCGCAGGATTTGAAGACCTCAAGCCGGAAGACAACCAATAAGAAGACGGCAGAAGAGAGGGGACCAGAGGGCGTCGCTCCAAGAAGACAGAAGAGGTAGGCGTGCCTGAAGATGACGCGGCATCGTGCATCACCGCCCCCGGTGCACGTTCGGTAAGATTTGCATATATTTATAATACATTTTACATTAATACATTAATAATACATTTTATGCTTTTATTTAAAAACAGGACCGGGGTTTAATATAACATTTATGGTGCCTGAATAGCCTTTTTAAAGGCTATTCATGCATATGTGAGGCTCTATTCACATAATTTTGCTGATAGAGCCCCTTTAAGGCTGAGGCCCCACGTAGCGAGCAGAAGCAAAAATAGCGCTGCGGGAAAAATCATGACACCAATGCATTGCGGTTTTTCCTGCAGTGTTTTTCACAGAAAGTCCACAGAAGTTTCCTCTGTAGACTTTCTGCTTCCATTATACCCATAGGGAAACCGCCGGTGTTTCCATAGATATAATTGACGTACTGTGATATCCTAAACCGCAACAGTTTTGGCAGTCGCAGTATGTCCAATGCATGTATTTTTTCGCAATGTATAGATTTGCAGAGACTGTAAAATGCAGCGTTTTTTTCCCATGGTGATTACGCCATGTGGCGCCATGACCTAAAGCTAAGGCTTCACATAGCGTGCCACAGCAAAAAGGGAAACCTCTGAGGACTTTCTGTGAAAAGCGCTGCAGGGAAAAACCACAATGTACATATTTTTCTGCAATGTGCGGATGGGATTTGCTAGAATCCCATCCACTTTGTATTGATTGTTTATGCCACATGGGGCCCCAGTTTTATTCTCCAGGAAGCTTTTTAACACTTATTTCCCCCGGCTTCTATTTGTGACAAAACACAGATTTCTGAGATGTTTCCGATCCTACGTCTTTTGATCAAAACCAGTACTTTGCTCCCGAGTCATTCCACCTCTTCCCTCCTCTCTTGTGTTCTTTATTAGCTACCTGTACTATGGAAGCTGTCCAATACATCAACATAACAGTAACACAGGTAAGGGGGAGGACACGGACCATCTCGGAACCAGGTGCTGGTTCTGATCATGTCACCCATAGTCACAACCAGACCAGAGACCCAGGTTTCATCACAGATAGAGACTGCGGGAAGTAAATGTTGAAATCTTCCTTGAATTACCACTTTAGGCTAAGGCCCCATGGGACGACCCGCAGCTATAAAGGACTGCAGGAAAAACCGGGCAGGAACGCATCGTGGTTCTTCTGGCAGCGCTTTAAACAGAAAGTTCGGGGAGTTTTCCTCCGTGGACTTTCTGTTACAATTATATCTAAAGGGAGCCGCTGGCGTTTCTGTAGATATAATTGACATGCTGCGATTTCCAAAACCGCGCCGTGCCTCTTACTCACTTTGCAGTTACTGTAAAATACCGTGATTCTCTGCGTTTCCATCCCGTGATGCCCCGGCCTCAAACGGAATCGTTGACCTGTGAATTCACATTTCAATCTATCTCCAATTTTATTGATCTAATGCACCTTAAAACTAGTCTTGATTAAAAATATCCTCCTTCTTGTACAATCTAGCTGTTATGGTGACCAGCGCCGCACCTCCCATGAGGCGAACTGAAGCGACCACTTCAGGCGGCGCTATGTCAGGGCCCCAGGGAGGGCGACATTTTTGATTACCTAAGCCAGTCCAGGACAGCTTAGCACCGAGCGGTGGATTGGGGAGGCCGCTGAAGCAGCGCTGCTCCAGCAGCCTCCCCTCACGCTCAGGCAGAGAGCAGGTCCTCTCACTGCCTGCGAACGCCGCTAAGCCCCGCCCCTTTGCTTCGCCCCGCGCCTCACACTCCACCACGCCCTCTCCGCTCCGCACCCTCCTCCCGGGGGGGGGGGGGGGGGGCTTTCTGTAGTTCGCCTCGGGCGGCGAAAGGGGCAGGTTCACCTCTGATGGTGACGTATGTGTCTCCATGGATACAGACTACAAACTGTGTGTAGTCTGGTCCTGCGGATATGTATTACTCCACTCTGAGTTATCCTGCAGGCAGTACAATCAGATACAGATGGCGGCATATAGGATTTCTCAGTACAGATGTACCTTCATATTCAACTTAGATCACGTACAGTATATACAGATTGTATGAACTCCTAAATATACTTCTATATTTGCTTCCACTTCTATATTCCTGCATTACAAGACAGAACGGCTGCTCAGTACTGTAGGAAAGCTAGTTAACAAGCCCTATGAGACTGGAAAGATGGTCATATAGTATTGACTGTAACCCGCTTCCAAGAATTACCTAAGAAACATGTCAAGGATGTGTATATTGACTGGAAATACGGGAAAAACACCCTTAAACTGATGTGCAGTTATTTTTAGATGGGTTCTATTATCTGATAGTATTACCCCTCCTCCACTGGGTTGCTAACAGTATAGTAAATGGTTCTGTATGTCTTGTATGGGAGGTAAATCCTATAGTAAATAGGCATGTCATTTCAATGCTCAGTTATTGGTCCTTTAGGGATAGCTCTGAGGATATCTCTGAATTAATTGGTGGTAAATGCACAGGGGAAAAGAGGAAAATTTGAGTATAAATAATATATATAATTTCTATCCACCCTCCTGCTGACACCAAATGGTGCTTTTAGTCGACATGATCTCACATCTAGTAACAGTTGGGCAGCATATACTTACATGGCATCCGAAGCTTATATTAGTATAGCCATCCTGTCCCATCTGACTCTTCACAGATATTATACTGCTTACTACTATGAAGACGACGAAACTCTTTTAACGCAATTGTTTTATACTTTTTTTTTTCTCTCTCTTGCAGAGTCAAGCTGAGGCACATTACAAAGGGAATCGACATGCTCGAAGAGTTAAAGGGATTGAGAATGCCAAAACCCGACAGAAAGAGGGAGGGCAAGATGGAGATCGGAACACACCTATGATCAGCCCAGTGCCCAGTGCCAGCGAGAGTGATACAGACAGCAAAGGTGACTGGCATGTAACACTACGTCTTTCCTTATTCATCCATGTCAAAACATGGTTATTGTCGTGAGGTTTCCCTGCCAGGTTAATGTGCAGAGAGGTGATCAGACTGCAAACAATGTCAGCACATCTCATCCTCAAAGCATTTAGCCAACATATTTGGACACCCTCCAAGTACAAGCAAGGCTGACTGCTTCCCCTTTTCACATTCACCATGCTGGATATCTTTTCAGATTTTCTGTGCTAGTTTTATCCCTTTTTTTAATATTACTTTAAAGTTTAAAAGGAGTCTGTTAGGTCCAAGATGCCCCCAAACCAATATTAGTGCCTTTAATAGGAACAAAATAACACCTTTATGGCAACAACCCAATGAAGCCATGCAGAGATAATCCTCTTTTTATGGACATGCATATCATCTGGTAAGTGCACCGGGGGCGGGGCTTTATTAGTTAGATTTGCCTACAGACTGTTGCATTTCCTTTAGCTCTTCTCTAGATTTGGTGTACAATTTCTTCCCTTTAGCCACAATCAACATTTTCAGCCTCTGTCTGCATCACAGTTGTCTGTAGGCAAAATCTGAAATATCAGGCCCCACCCCATATGCACTTGCCAGCTGATTTGCATATACATAAAAATATGAGTGAGATATGGGAGATGTAATAGACTGTAATTGATTATTGGTTGTAACCAGTTGGGGGTTTATTCCTACATTATCCGTTCAGTGATAAAACCCACTTGTCAATATATTCATATATTTCTATTTACTATCCCCAGCTCCAGCACTGATCCTCTGTTGGTCCCTACTGTTTACTTTTTTGGTCTGATGACCTGTTGTACTGGCCGCTGCAGCCAGTCACTGACCTTAAAGGGGTTGTCCACTTTCAAACTAATATTGAGAGACAAATATTATTGTTTGTATTACAAAAAGTTGTACAATTTTCCAATATACAGTACTTTCTGTATCAATTCCTCAGTTTTCTATATCTCTGCTTGCTGTCATTCATTCTGCTTACTCCTAGTGGATAGAAGTTAGTCCATGGTCATGTGGTTTACAGCCCACGGTCATGTGATATACAGTCCATGGTCATATGATATACAGTCCATGTTCATGTGATGGAGACACAGGTGCACAGCTTATTACAGTCACCTCACAGTAATCCTACATCTGCCTGGGAACAAGCTGTATACCTGTGTGTCCATCACGTTAGCATGGACTGTATATCACATGACCATGTACTATGTATCACATGACCATGGACTGTGTATCACATGAGCATGGACTGTATATCACATGACCATGTACTATGTATCACATGACCATGGACTGTGTATCACATGACCATGGACTGTGTGTCACATGACCATGGACTGTATATCACATGACCATGGACTGTATATCACATGACCATGGACTGTATATCACATGACCATGGTCTGATTTTTATCCATTGGTAGTAAGGGCTCGTTCACATCTGCGGCCCGGTCTCCGTACTTAGGTTTCCATTTCCTGCCTAAAACACAGGCAGGATACGGAAACCTGCAGGAGACTTTCTCACCCATTCATTTGAATGGGTGAGAAAGCTGTCCGGCCGTGCGCGGCGGTGAGCGTTTTGCGCTCTCCGCCGCGAAACCGGGTTTTATAATCCGGACACAGAGTCGGACATGCAGTACTCTGTGTCCGGATAAAAAAATCCGGTTTCGCGGCGGAGAGCGCAAAACGCTCACCGCCGCGCACGGCCGGACCCGGCCTATGGTTTCCGTCTTCTGGCATGCAGAAGACGGAAACCATAGAATGGAGACCCCAGACGCAGGTGTGAACCCAGCGTAAGCTACATGAAATGACAGCAAGCAGAGATCTAGATCACCATGAGGAATTGCTATAGGAAGTATATTGGGAAATTGTATACATTTTTTATTATACAAACTATAACATTTGTCTCTTAATATTGGTCTTAAAGTGGACAACCCCTTTAACAATGATGCTAGTATAAAAAACATGTGACTGGCTGAATCTGGTATTGCACAAGAGAATAAAGCCACTGGCACCCAATGTTAAAGCAGCAGGTATACTGTATAGTTTAGTTCCTTAAACTCTTGGATAACCCCTATAATATTGCTTCATTTCTTAATTCTGGTGGGCTATGACCATGTATGAAACTAGAATATTCATTTACTTCATAAATTGTCTTCTACTGTATATGTTACTGTACATACACAGAAGAATGAGAGACAGAAAATACCACTTAATTTCATTAAAACAGAAGCATCTTACTGGGATCTGGATCATATCAAATCTAGCAACTTAATAAGCGCTCCCCGGGGATCTAATTTTAAGGGTGTGGGACATTTTGCTGCTTTGCAACTGGGGAAGATGATAAACTGCGCCAAATGACAGCGAGGTTTACTAATTATACTATAAGGCTTTCAAACGCTTTCCATATGAGCCTGATATACCATACAGCATTAACCCCGCGTTCTGCTTCCCAGAGGTCATGCAGAGTTGACATCATGTAGTTGAACTGTATACACACTTTAAATTCTGCATTGCCCCATGATCTCTTTGTAATGAACCCTTTTAAAGGGATATTTCGATCTTGGCAAAACATGGCTGAAATGGAAATACACGGCACCTTCTCACGACCATGAATGTATTAGACAGTGTGAAGAGCAGCTACAAACTTTTAGCTAAAAGGAAATGCTATAAGTATATGATTCCTTAACTTTCCTTTTGGTTCAACCTTTACCCTTATGTGTAGCACAAGATAACCAATGGGGAAAGCCAATAGTGCCCTGAATTCATTTTTTTTTTTTTTTTTTTAAAAAAGCAAAAAACTGATTTTGTGTTACTCTGTCACAAGTTGTTTATGCTATATGTGTATGTGTCTATATGTGGCCACCTAGTAGTCGTATTGTGATTTGTGGTCAGTTAAAGAGGACCTTTCACCAATCTGGGCACAGGCAGTTCTATATACTGCTGGAAAGCCGACAGTGCGCTGAATTCAGCACACTATCAGCTTTCCCCATCTGTGCCCCAGGTAAAGCGCTATCGGTCCCGGTACTGTAGCTCTTTACAGTCAGAAGGGCGTTTCTGACAGTCAGTCAGGAACGTCCTTCTCCACAGGAGCGCCTATCGCGCTGTACAGTGTGAGCGGGGAGGAACACCCCCTCCCCTCCTGATAATATTCGTCTATGGACGAGCACTGTGAGCAGAGGGAGGGGACGTTCCTCCCCGCTCACACAGTACAGCGCGATAGGCACTGCTGTGGAGAAGGACGTTCCTGACTGACTGTCAGAAACGCCCTTCTGACTGTAAAGAGCTACAGTACTGGACCGGGATCGATAGCACTTTACCCGGGACACAGATCGGGAAAGCTGATAGTGCGCTGAATTCAGCGCACTGTCGGCTTTCCAGCAGTATATAGAACTGCCTGTGCCCAATCTGATGAAAGGTCCTCTTTAAGGGTTTGTTTACATGTTGAAATATTTTTATACTTGGCTTTATGTGATATTGATGTACCGTATTTAACCATATTTGAGGTAAGTTAGGGGTGGACACATTTGTACCTCTATTTTGGATACATCTATGATTACTAGTAATACACAAATACTCCGCTGCTGCCTCTCTATGTATTTTCTTCTGCTACTTCTGTGGTACCCTGCTGAAATGATGTAAGCATAGTGAAATATACTTTACTGTATAGTAGAGGAGCCCTGGCTTCCCTATGTAAAGTGGGCCAACCATCACATGTCTGGATTGTTTATAGTCCGCACATTTTGCATTGGAAATGTTTGGACCTTGTTCCTTTTATTTCCTTTTGCTGAGACTACAAGTCCTCCCAACTGCCTTCTCTTCCATCCACTTCATCTTCCATTTGTTGTACAGTAACTTCCCCTTGCCCAGTTCAGCACAGCTTCCTCCATTGGTCTGGCCAACAATCCCAGCACTGACTTCTAATTTTGCTGCAGTAGCAAGTAAAAAGGCTACAGAGCGTCATGTGTATGCTGATAATGTGAATAAGAGGGTCATGTGATCAGTAGAGAACAAGGCAATGTAGGTAATATTACATAAAGGTCAGAACATCACATATGGAATAATAGTTTTAACACTTTATTTAATTCTTGTCCAGGGAACCGCCTTTAATACATTAGCTGAGGGCAGGTTTATATACAGTCGATATGGAGGAGTAGATCTAGCAAGTAAGTGGGACTATTTTTCTAGTACTAGTTGTTTGGGATTGGAATTGCATTTATCATGATGACTTCAGACCCATATCCCAACTACAAGCACTTAAAATGCCTCTGTCTACAAGGTAAAGGCATATTCTAAAAATAACCTCTAATGGGACATCATATCTGTCCGTACAATGAACAGGTGAATAGATGGCTCAGTGCCTAATATGTTGAATCATCATCTCCTAGAAGCAAGTTGTTCAGTTCGGTAACAACGCTGGGGATCCGTCATTCTGACATCTGCTCATATGAGAAATCTCCCTCTCGATAAAGATCTTCTCACCTGGGACACATCACAATGTTAAAATATATATCTTTCTGACAAGCCCTAAATTACGTGTATGACGGCTACAACCTGTCCATATACTTGGGTTCCCTAATAATTGCTCTTCCTTTTCACTGTGTTTGAGAAACTCATTCCCTGTAGACGGTCTGGTACCAGACACTTCAGCCAAAAGTCTTTGGGATTTGCTGTCAAGTGTTACAATCTGGCACTTGGTTCTATAAGCTAGGAGTGCAGCCAAAATACGATGATGCCTGGTTATGACATCATCTTCACCTAATATAAACCTAACTTGGAGGTTGCACCATGTAATATCTTTCATTCAATGTAAAGGACCTTCGGAGTGTGACCTGTAGGTCGTCTGGATCCAATGAGGACTGATGTAGACAAGCGATGGCAGGATAGACTTGTACAACATCTTGAGTACAATTTACATCTTTGTAGTTGGCATCAAGATTGTGACTCTGCTTAAAAATGATCCTGGCTTTTCCATTGAATGCAGTTCCTACAATCTGTTGTGAGATGTGAGGTGCACTGATACGTTCCGCTTTGGCTTTGTGACAACAGGAAAGGCGTATGCCTAAGCTTAAGAGTTAAATGTGTAATTATTCCGCCAGCTGTGGCCACTTATCGATGTTGGATAAATTCCCTGAAAAACATATCCACTAAAAAGCATTACACCCCTCTTCCCAAGCCCTGTATCCCTGAAAGCAAAGGAACACGTCCTTCCGCGCCCTCACTTTTATTTAGCCGAACATGTGCGTCTCATTACGTCTAATTGTCTGTGATGAGGTTTGTCTCTCTTTATATGAACTTTCCGCATCATTCCTATGCAAGCCTCAAGTTAAATTTGCCATCTTGTGTTCTGAGGACCTACGTACAACATTACGGCAGTAAGGGACATGTATGCATCCTGGTATAGTGGCCGCAGGGAATACATTGTGTATTTATCAAGACATATGGCGGTATTAAGTTAGAATAGAAAATGGAGCTGGAGCAGATTGTACTTTTGTGGATACTCTTGCGTGCTGTCGAGTCCATGTCTTCTCCAAACAGTTTTACGACATTTACTCTGAATGGCGATGAAGCTTGCCAAGCACTTCAGACACGTTCTGCAACATTCCCCCTGATGGTCAATAAGGGAAAGACCGTAAAACATTTTATAGCTAAAGAATAATTCTCCTATTTTGTCCTAAAATAAACTACAGTACTTTAGAAAATTCCTGGAGGTAGAAATGGTGCACGTGTGTGTTTTTTAGATCCATCCAGTATATCAGTTCCTTCATCGTACTGTATTCTTGCACAATCTATTGGCGACTGTTGGGCGGACATGCGAGCATATTGCCAATTTATAACAATAAAGTTGATGACGCCTGGCGTCCACATCTGCCGATTCTTAACACTTGGCCTCCTATAATCAGGATAGCCTCCTATTTATTCCAAGAAGTTCAATTTTTTGTTACTATTCCTGAGCCTCTCAATTGTTATATGGCTTTGTATTAGATTTGCTTATTAAACTGTGTCGAGATCCTTCCAAATCCTACATCCTACTGTAGGCGTCATGGAGCGGTATTCCTTTACATTACTCTAGACTTGTATTTCTAAGTGGCTGAATGGTATGTACTTTTATATATACATTATTAACCATTGTAAGAATACTGGTGTATACCGCGCAGGATTCCTAGAGTACGGCCTCTTCGCCAGCAAAAAGATGCAGCCAAGTTGTAATATGTTTTTAGATGGCTGGAACAGGGCAGGCAGCAATTCTTTCCTATTGATAGTGCAGTAACCTAGGGATCAGAGCAGGCAGCCAGCACAGACATATACAGCCAATGTGGCTTTGTCTTCGGTTTCATTGGCTATTAAATTTTAACAAGTTTGAAGTCAGTCGGGAGACAGGAGGCGTATGAAGTTTCATCTCATTCTGTACTGGATTAGAAAACATGCTGCCATGTCATTCTGTGTCACAGCACTATGGATGTGACTGAGATTCTAGCTAGGAAGGGAGGTAGAGAGGCTGGTGTAACACATTTGGGATGGCTGCCATCTAGCACATTGGTTGGGATGTAGCAGTTTGATTGACGTGACTGTTCAATACTGGCTTTTCAGTTCTAGTACCTGCATACCAGTATGCTGTACCCAAGACATACCCGTTTTACAGATAGAATGTGCTCTCATCCCCTGGAAACCAACTTAGGGTTTGTTCACACAGCGGAAGATGAAGAGGAATTCGTCGCGGACTAGCCGCGATGGAATGATGATACACCGGCATCCTGTCGCGGCTTCCCGCTGCTGAATGGGCAAGATTGAGGAAAGATCAAGCAGGACGCTTCTTTTTTCCGCATCCTGCTGCTATATCTGCCTCCCATTTAAAGCAACAGGAGGCGGATTCCGGGAGGAATCTGCCCCATATTTGGGGGTGAAATCTGCCCCCAAATCAGCAGCAAATTCCTCCATGTGACAAAGCCTTAAAGCTTACACCAAATTCCTTGCACAGTTTGTGAAATACCCACAATAAAATAAGGGTAAAAATGGTCTATCGCACTGTATACAGCTACCATATAAAACCGGGCACCCTCCTTAAGGTAAAACACAGGGTCAGTGCTAGGTATTAAAGGGATGCTATCATTAAAAGTCATTTTTTTGTCCCTAACACATAGGAATAGCCTTAAGAAAGGCTATTCGTCTCCTACCTTTAGATGTCTTCTCCAGACCGCCGTTTGGTATATAATCTGGTTTTCGTCAGTATGCAAACGAGTTCTATCGAAGTACTGGGGGCGGGCCCCAGTGCTCAAACAGCATTGGGGGCGTCCCCAATGCTGTGAGAGAACTCTCCAGCGCCGCCTCCATCTTCTTCAGGAACGGGTCTTCTTCGCATCTTCTTCCGGAGGTTGGCTTCAAACTTCGAGGCCTCGGGCTTAGGGCAAAGCCGACTGCACATAACCGCCAGCCACAAGAAAATGGCCGCTTGCACAGTATTGTAAACGGCCATTTTCTTGTGGCCGGTAGACATGAGCAGTTGACATCTAAAGGTAGGCGACGAATAGCCTTAACGCTATTCCTACGTGTTAGGGACAAAAATGACTTTTAATAATAGGATCCCTTTAAAGAAACTGACCATCAAGCTCTGTGATGTATATGAAGAAAAGCCTTGTGTCCATATATCATAGTGCTTCCCTTCACTACAATGGGAAATGTATTTAAGGCCGTGGTCTCATGTAACGCAAGCGCCGCGATTTTGCCACACCATTTTACAGTACTTGCAAAGTGGATGGGATTCTGGCTAATCCCACTCACACATTGCAGAAAAATATCCATAGTGTACATGGGGAAAAACGTGATGCGTTTCCACTGTGCTTTTCCCGCAGCGCTTTTTGGCTGCAGCTCACTATGTGGGGTCTTAGCCTGAAGGTGTTTTTCCTTTTCTGTGAAGAATATAACTTTCTAGGTCAGATGTGAGTGAGCTCAGAGGGAGGTTAGTTGTTTCAGCACATATGGGTGCAGTGCTGAGCCAAGAGATTTGCACAGATCATGTTCTGCGCTCTCTGAATCCTCTCAACTCTTGTGTATTTGTTGCTTTTCGACATTCCTTCCTCCCTCTGTTCGTCTTCAGTGCTCTCTCTGTTATTCACAAACATACTTTCTGATACATGCATTCTGATGCCTTTGCTCCGATGTCGCACAGTTCACATTAGGGGGTGACATTTCATAAGCATTTTTGGCTGCTAGGTAACATTTTATTAGTCATAACCATAATTCTCCGTCTTACACAGAACTTTATTACTTGTGATCTTGTCTGCTGAATTCCTACTATCCTTACTCACTGCTAGAACATTAACTTTGTTTTCTACTTGTATTTGGAAAATCTTCTTCATTCACTCTGCATTCATGGAATAATGGTTAATGACTTCTTAAAGGAGATGTCCATGTATATCCTTTCAATGTTAGTATATGTGATTATCCCTTGGGCTGGACTGTTTTTAGGGTCCCCAACCCTTCATTCAGCTATAGCAGGGACTTGTTGTTTTTTCCTCTGTTTCAATTAAAAGAAATCTCCTTGCTGTAATTTTAATGGAAACCTTCTGCTTGTTGGACAGTTCTTCACTCAGTACATGGGGATAAGGAAATTTACTGTCATCTAAATACCTTATTTCATAAGGAATAAGAGAAAGGACTGCACACATCATCTCAATATGGTACTGTCAATGTGAGATCTTCCAAAGTCTAAGCTAGGAAAGGATAGACCTCTATAAAGAGAATGCAATGCGGTAAGCGTCAACTGTTTGGGAGACAATCGTGTCCTACAGCCTATGTTGGTATTGGAGATTGATAAAATTAATGACGATGAGCTGCAATACCAGATATAGCCTATGACCAACGTGGTGCTGTTTCAGAAAAAAAAGATATTAAATTCTAAAGTTACAAGGTCATGTTCCTTATAGTATCTTTAAAAAAAAACTATTTTTTTTTACACTGTATACATGCAAACTAAGATTAACCTTTTAAAGGGGGTATTCCTATGGCCCCTGTTCCTGGTCAAGAGTACCTTGTCCAGTACTTCTGTTATCTCTGAAAGTTTGTGCAAAGATTTGCAAGTTTTGACCAGTTTACACCTTTTTTGTCAAGTGGGTGGGGAGACGTTAAATGGATTAGGTAAACGGATGTAAAAAACATGATTTGAATAGATCCTTCATAAGCCGACCTCAGCGAGTTTAAGTGGGTGACTTCTTCTTGCAGCTAGGGCCCTGACCAATAATATTCATCAATTCAGAATCATCTGTATGTATGTGAGGTCACAACAAGAAGACAAAGTTTACAGAAGTAGCAAACTATATCCAAACCTCCCAACTTTCAAAGGACAGAAAGAGGGACAAATAGCATACTGGCAAATTTAGCTCCACCCACTTCTAAATTGTCTCCACCCATTCCCATCCATTTTTCTTTGTGCACACAGTATAATGCTCCTACAGTCACCCTAATATTATATGCCCCCACATTATAATGTCCCTCTCTTTGTTCCCCTGCTACCCAGTCTGCAGTCTCTTGTCCCAGAGTCTTCAGGGAGCTGCAGGCGCGATGTGAGTGATGTCATCACATCATGCCTACAGCTCCCGGAGCACACAGGGGCACAATGATGAGGCAGGAGTTGTCTGCTCCTGCTCCACCACTGTATTCTACTCATTTGGGTCCTCTCTGGATGAAGATGAGTTAAATCTAGGACATACCTGCTGCCAACCAGGACCGAGGACAGGACCCAGAATCTGGGACTGCCCTGCTGAGTCTGGGAGTGTTTGGAGGTATGCTTTAACTGTAGACCGCTAAAGGAACAAAAGGATTATTTAGGCCAAGGCCACAGTGGCATTAATGTCAGCGGGTTAGCTGTCGCAAACGTAGTGGGTAACGCACCGCAATGAACAGCAGCAAATCCTATCCATATACTTAAACTAAAATCCACAGTGTTTGATTGATTGAAATTCTGCAGGTTGTCTTGTGCAGACCCAGCCATAGAGAAGAAATATAATGAGCGTTAAACCTCTGCAAACCCTTAATAGACACCATTATAATGATTGGTGACTGTTACATGTATCCATTATTAAGGATACCCCCTTTATGGTAAAAACCATACGTAATTGGTACTGTGTCTGTAATGACGCGTACAATAAAATGAACACGTTATTTCTATACAGTGGACATTGTAAAAGAAAATGTCAAACTTTTTTTTATCCTGTCTCCCAAAAATGTAATAACAGGTGATCAAAAAGTTGTTCTGAGTGTAACAGAGTATGGCACCAATGAAAACTTCAAGTTGTTCGACAAAAAACAAGCCCCTCACACAGCTTCATTGATGGAGAAGTGAAAATATTATGGGTATTTGTATGCCGTACCACAAAAACAGAAGATTTAAAATATATAAATAAATATATATATATATATATATATATATATATATATATATATATATATATATATATTTTTTTTTTTTTTTGCAAAAATAGTAATAAACTAAAAAAGTTATATTGGTTGAATGGTAAAGACCCACAGAATAAAGTTATGTCATTTTATACCTGATCGCTGGTGCAGTGATTGGCTGTATTTTGCCCCTTTTGCCCAAAATATTTTTGCAGTACATTATTTGTACCCCACAATTGTGCCATTTAGCAATTAATCTCATACAGCGGTGTATTACAGTAATTGCAAAGTGGATGGGATTCTTGCAAGTCCCATGCCCACTTTGTGGGAAAAACCGCAGCACAGACACGCTGCGATTTTCAAAACCAGCGCAGTTTTGGAAATCGCAGTATGTCCATTATATCTACGGAAACGCTGGCGGCTTCCCCATAGATATAATTGTAACAGAAAGTCAGCGGAGGATAACTCTGAGAACTTTCTGTTTAAAGCGCTGCAGGAAGAACCACGATGAGTTCCTGACGCAGTTTTTCCCACAGCGCTTTAGCACTGAGTATCGTCCCGTGGGGTCTTAGCCTTTAAAGTAAAAAATGGGCCACATCCTTAAGACATGTACATGTAACAGCAAGCTATGCCTTAAGCCCGTTCCTTATCCAGTTAATATCCTTTTTCAGATGAATTGCGTTTTATTTTGCATTTTCTTCCAAAGCTTTCCTTGTGACATTTATTTTTGAAGCATTGACTGCACCCTGACATTAGACAGATGGTGAGTGAGCCATTTGGTTCTGGACATTGTTTTGCTGTCATATAAACCTGGTTGACTGCCCTATACACAGTAAATGTCATGATGGAGGAGATGAGCTCAGTAAGTGGCATGGCTCAGTGTTAGGGTTGGATGCAGATTTAGGAATCCCATTCTGGTCACAGCACGCCCTCCTTATTTCTCACATCCACCCATGCACATTGAAGTCTCGCTGTGTGATGTCTATTCAGACCTTGTCTTTGTGCCTTAACACACACTGGGAACCTATATATCAAATTGTCCTGTTTGAAAACTGGAGCAAAAATAGCCGAGATATCAAACAATGAAACTGCTTTGAAAGCGATGTTTCTTTTTTTTCCCAAGTTGAGATGATGCTATTTTTACCAGAGTTTTGTAACCTGGAAAGTTTCCTTCGAGCAGGACCGTCCTTGCTTCCAACGCTGGAATAAATCACTGCTGTCATTTTCTTGTTTTTCTAGTGAACGCTTTAGTATGTTGGCTCATTACATGTAAATGATCATGATGTTCATCGCATTTCTTCACTCACATGGTTCTGCTTATCTGGCCATTAGTTCTTGCTAGACGCTTGCACATATGGTACAGGACCATTTCTCTAACTGACAGACTGGCCATGTCTACTAAGCTGCAGAAGGCCTCATGACCTCATCCTGGAGATACAGTGTGCACATCTGAGGAGAAATTATATACTGATAGGGAATGCTTCAGTACAGGGACTGGCGGACATCTTGAAGTGTTAGAAGTTTATATCAATCTGCGCTTCCTACACTTCTGTACTGTACCATGACGCCATCTGGTAGCCAAAACGGACCAAAATGGTAGATGTGAAAACACCTTATAACTTTTACTTTTAGGTACACAGCACATAAGATCTTTGTTACTGATCTCTGGAAGTCTGAATACTAGGACCCCTACCAATTATGACAACAAGGGTCCTGAATCCCTGTTTGAATGGAGCAGCTTGTGCACTGGCACTTGATTTATCCCTATGAGACTGCCATAGAGAAGCCGAAACAGTGCTTAGACGGGACTGTTGCTCCATTGAAATGGGGAAGGAGGGATCAGGGTCCTAATTCTCCTCATCAGTGGGGGTTTCGGCAGTAGCACTGGTGGGCGGTCACCAGCGTCAGGACAGTGGCATATGGCTGCTCCAGTTTGGCCAGCACCGCATTCCTCTGTGGCCATAAGACTGATAAATTTCTTAATATTTTCTAGCAGTCAAAAATTTATAATTATTGTCCAACAAAAAATCAAAAATGAAACACTTAAAAATACAGTTATGTTCAAAGAGAGAGATTTTTATCCCTATAAAATTGTTCTTTAAAATATTTTTTTGAAGCTTTATAGGAAAGTCAATTGTCACAGTCCTGCTCTGCATGTAAATGAAGATTCACACATCTACTAGGCTTATATGGTCCATGCAAGTAGACTGTTCAGTCTTTGTTGTTCATTAATTCATATGCACTTGTTTATTACATCTAATAACAAGGACATGTGCGCGCATGCGCAGAAGAGAGGCGTGGACACGTGCAGACCAAAATTGATTATTTTGCCACGAGACAAAACACTTGCCACGTGCCAATTGTAACCTGTATCAGTGACTCAGGAGGGGGATATAAGAGACTGTCTGGGTTTGTCCAGAGAAAACTTGAGATTTGATTTACTTAAGGCTCAGAAGTATGCGGTTTATTGCGGTAGGTCCTGCTCATGGGTTTCCCTTAAGGTCAGTCAGTATCTAAAAATAAAGCCAAAATATCTTTTCAAAATATTTCTGAATAAGGTAATGTTAAAGGGGTTCTCCAGGGAAACCACGGGCATTTCTGTAGGTATAACTGACATGCTGCGAATTCCAAAACCCGCGGCGGGATTTTCTAGTATCCCATCTACTATAGAGGGACTGTCAAGAGGCGCATTTACGTCACGTGGGGCCACGGCCTTAAGGTGTCTTCAATGAGGTTCTATGATGGCAGAATTCTCCATATTAAGGTTTTTATTCCTGTATATACATTACATTCACAACAGTGGCGTAACTAGGAATGGCGGGGCCCCGTGGCGAACTTTTGACATGGGGCCCCCCTCCCCAAACCGATGCCGAAGACCTCGACTGACCCCCCTCCTCCGCACTCTATTATGTCCCTTAGTAAGCCCTGCACACAGTATTATGTCCATTAGTGGCCCCTGCACACAGTATTATCCTCCATAGTGGCCCCTGCACACACAGTATTAACCCCTATAGTGTCCAATGCACACAGTATTAACCCTTATAGTGTCCCCTGCACACACAGTATTAACCCCTATAGTGTCCCCTGCACACACAGTATTAACCCCTATAGTGTCCCCTGCACACACAGTATTATCCCCTATAGTGTCCCCTGCACACACAGTATTAACCCCAATAGTGTCCCCCTGCACACACAGTATTAACCCCTATAGTGTCCAATGCACACAGTATTATTAAACCCTATAGTGTCCAATGCACACACAGTATTAACCCCTATAGTGTCCAATGCACACACACTATTAACCCCTATAGTGTCCAATGCACACAGTATTATTAACCCCTATAGTGTCCAATGCACACACAGTATTAACCCCTATAGTGTCCCCTACACACAGTATTAACCCCTATAGTGTCCAATGCACACACAGTATTATCCCCAATAGTGTCCCCATATGTCCCACTGTGGACACCTATAAACATTTATTATACTCTGGGGTCTGAAAAGACCCCAGAGTATAATAATCGGAGACCCGGGGAATTAAAACCATTAAAAGAACAGAGATAGTTGCTTACCTGTTCCTGTCGGCGGCCGCTCTTGTCCAGCTTTAATGACATCAGACGTCACATGACCCGGGAAGCTGGCCTGGGTCATGTGACGTCAGACACGAATGACGGAGGCCTGGCAGGATCGTGGAGAGGTAAGTAACACTGTTTTTTATGTTACTTTACCTCTCCGGTCCGCCGATCATTATACTCGGGGGTCTGCAAAGACCCCCGAGTATAATGATAGCCTCTGTGGGCCCCGCGGTGTCACTTGCCGATCCCGGCCCAGCCAGGATCGGCAAGTGAATAGGGCCCGTAACGGACTTAAAAAAAAAAAAACGCAGCGGTAGCGGCTGTCACCGGGCCCCCTAATGGCCCGGGCCCTGTGGCAGCTGCTACTGCTGCTACCACGGTAGTTACGCCCCTGATTCACAACTTCTCTCGTATGAGTAAGGCTGGTCTTACATGACAGTAAGTTTAGTCCACAAATCGTCCGCAATTGTGTGTTCTCAATTGCGGACCATTTGAGGACACATTGTATTCAGTGCGGCCTCTTACACCACCGGATATCAGTGGTGTGCCGTGCCGTAACCGAGGTCCGCACTGAATACCGCAGGTCCGCAAAGTCGCAGACATCACGGCACTGCACAGACTGCCCCATAGAACTCTATGGGCGCATGCAGCTGGACACGGACGTCTGCAGAATGACTACTTGTATTGAAATTTAGTGTTGCTGATTAGCAACTTGCAGACCGCAAAACCACTACAGTCACGTAAGACCAGCCTAAATATTTCACATACCTTAAACATTGCAGTTTGATGGCCAGCAGGTGGAGACCTTCTGTTGCTCAAACCTAAGAGTATAAAGAATTTCCGTCTAGCATATTTACCACCCACTAAATCATTCTGGTCCTAGAAATTCTAACATTGATCCCTCCACACTGAGCTAAGTCTGGAAAAAATCATGCTAAATATGTAATGTGCTAGATAAGATCCTACAGGATGTCATTGCTGACCTTAAGGCTGAAGCCCCACGTTGCGGAAACGCAGCATTTTTTGTTGCATATTTTTCTGCGTATTTCTTTGACCACAATACAGCAAAGCTATGATGATGGGCCCCAAGCAATGTCCACTTCGGCATACATCAGAATCATGGAAAGTACAAATAGAGCACTGATGCAAAAAATCTTAAAACATAACATTTATTTCATACTCCTAAAAACTCCTCAGGAACTATAAAATATTTTACACACCACCATGTGACCGTATAACACCAATTCAGTGATAATATCACAGCAGTATATCTGGACCTATATATTTTAGATCCACAACCAGGTTTCCACTCAGGATCTTAATACATTAGAAAGCACCATAAGTCACAGTTGCAGTTGTATCTTATCCATGAGTGGTGGTCATCAATGTTCATACAGTATTTATGAGCCAGGACACACCATTGTCCCTATTAGGCCCTGGGGTTATCACCCTATGCCCCAAATTTGCTCCTACCCTAACAAGGGAAGTCCCAAGCTGACTTTAACGTCTTGTCCCTACCAGACCCTACGCGTTTCAGGGTGCATAAACACCCATCTTCAGGGGATCTCACTATCTTTTACAGATGCGTAATACTCTAAGGGTGTAGCTAGAAGTAAACATCCACTGATCCTGCACAGTGGTGCACATGGAGCCTAAAATCACATATACCCAGTTCCTGTGTTTCTACTAAGGCTAAACTAGATACATATTTGGCAGTGGCCAAATACGACATATTTTTTTGAGCCAAATTTGGGATTGGATTTAACAGAAGAGAAATGACCTTTATATTTCCATTACTTTCCAAGCTCCTCCTGACTTTGGCTTAAAAAAACCACAGCAATATTTGCAACTAAAAAATGTTACGTTTTCACAACGTGGGACCTTAGCTTAATAGGGTTGAACAGAGTTATCAAAACCTAGTTGATTTCTTTTTGAAAAAATGGTGTCACTCCTTACCACAGGTTTCATGCTATCGCAGCTCAGACCCATTCACTCTGGATCTGAAAAAATCTAATAGACTGATTTTGATGCTCTGTATTGTGCAATGTTCTTATGGATATTTTGCCACATGTTTTAGATGTTCCTTGTATTATCTAATTTATTATAGAAAATTGAATAAAAATTACAGTTTAAAAAAACAAAAACTAATAGACGAGTATGATGCTGTTTCTAACTGTACAATCTCTTTAAGCCCGGGGTCCCTTGTGGCCATACTGCAGTGGAAACAGCAGAAAAAAAAAGCATCGTTTTACAGTCCCTTCGAAGTTCATGCAAATCCCAACCACACATTGCAGAAAAGTCCACAGAGGAAACTTCTGCAGATTTTCTTTAAAAAAGCGCTGCAGGAAAAACTGTGATGTGTTGCTGTCTCGGTTTTCACCGCAGTGCTTTTGTTCTACGACTTCTCAAAAATGTAAAACTCCAGCATAAACGTCCTTTTTCATAAAAAATAACTTTTAATAGGAAACTTTAAGTTAAAAAATCCACAAGTGTCTCTTAAGCAACCTCTGAGAAACAGAATATGCTATACAGTGAGCTACATTGAGTAACTAACAGATGTTAGTAGACACTGACTGACGCGTTTCGACACATGTTTTGTTCTACGTCCCGCTACGTGGGGCGTTATCCTAAAGTTGAAGTCGCTATTAATTGGCAACATGGTGCCTCAGAGGTTAGCAATAGAGATGAGCGAACACTAAAATGTTCGGGGTTCAAAATCCGATTCGACTGTTCGAACGGGTTTCGAACCCCATTATAGTCTATGGGGGAAATGCTCGTTTCAGGGATACGCAACATTCGATCAAATTCTACTTACCAAGTCCATGAGTGAGGGTCGGGCTGGACTCTTCTCTCTGCGCAGCGTCCCTGCGTCCTCTTCCGGCCTTGAATTTACTCTGCTAGGCATCGGGCCTGGGCAGAGCCGACTGCGCATGCCCGCACTACAAGCGGACATGGGCAGTCGGCTCTGCCCAGGCCCGATGCCTGGCAGAGTGAATGCAGAGCCGGGAGAGGACGTGGGAGCGCTGCACAGGGAGAAGACTTCTAAAGGTAGGAGAAGAACTAGCGTTGATTGGCCGACTGTATAGCATTCGGCCAATCAATTCTGGTTCTGCATCGAATCTTAACTTCGAACAGCTAGTAGTACTCGATCGAGTACAAGTATTTCGAATACCGTAGTATTCAATCGAACACCTACTCGATCGAGTACTACTCGCTCATCTCTAGTTAGCAATGCTGCCTTACAGCCCTGGAGTCTTGGGTTTGATTACATCCAAGGACAACATCTGCAAGGAGTTTGCCCCACGTTTTCATGAGTTTCCTTCCACACTCCAAAAACTTACTAATAGGGACTGTAAACCCTACTTGGGAATGATGACAAAACCTGTAAAGTGCTGTGAAATATATTGGTGCTATATAAGCAAGAAAGATGAATTCATGGTCTTCAAGCAGATGATGTTTGATGGCAACTATTATTTGGTTGTTGCAGAACAGCTAGTCACCATGTTATACATGTTCTATCCATAGAGTACATCAGTCTTCTCAGTTTAATTGATTCCTATGCGACATCATACGTTAGCTTTGTTTTGTGCACTTGAGCTCTGTTTTGTTCTCTCAACTACAGCTTGTCAACTGGATCCGTAAAATATACACACACCCCATGAAGCAGCCAAGGGGCTTGAAACCAGATTTAGTTAGTCACATAGCAACAATAATAAACACGACCACAGTCTCACTCCCAGTACGTGAAATATCCTCAAACACCATCTCAATGTCTTACTTAATTATAAAAAGCGAGATGGTTCTTTTAGGAGCATCCTCCAGATGTCCACTAAATTCATTGATCCGAGTTATTCATCTTTTTCTCACAGCTAAAATAAACAAGACCAAAAAAGTTTCTAAAATAAGAATAGTTGTACCGTACATATGTCCGTGTTGTTGCTGCCAACAGATCCAGCTTGTTTCCACAGAATTTCTCTACAATATCCCACAGAAGAGACAAAACAGACACTAGAAGCATTTGGTCATCATACCAGGTTCCATTAAAGATGACCTTTCAATATCTCCACCACTCCCTTGCTTTGCCTCCTTTTACAGGTGAGGCTCCACTGATTCTGATAAAGTTCCTCTAGCACACACCATTACTGAGCAATCATTTCTGTCATTGTCAGCATCTAATATATTAATTAGGCTCCACAATGTCAGAACGGTGGTCCTAGGCTGGAACAGACAGTCTGAGACCACCTACCTGATAGTAGAGAGTCTAATAGCATATTGGAAATTAATGCTCAGGAATGGTGGGGGCTAGAGAAAAAAAAATCAACTGCTCTAGAATCAGTGGAGCAGCACCTATTGAAAGTTGCAAAAAGTTGGAGCTGGTGAAAGGTCCGCTTTAAGTTGTCCTACAGACCAGTGTCCTTGTGCTTTAAAATTACTTTACTGAACCAAATTTGATTTTTGAGATGGCAATCATGGATATGGTAAGACATTCTCAGAAAGACTTATAAGCTTTACAGCAAAGAGCTGGTGAAAGGGAAAAAACACAATACCATGCAACATGACTACCAAATGCCTAGTGTGCATGTAGATGGACCAAAGTAAACAATAATGCGGCTGCAACAAGAGGTGGTTGCCAGACTCTAAGTGATCTGATATTGATGGTCTATCCTAAGTATAGTTCATTGGCATTGGGACCCAGGAGAAGATAGTTCATCAGTAGGATTGAGCTGATCTTGAGATTTCAGGATCAATTTTAAAATCCAATTTCCGATCATTTTCCAGCCGATCCCAATTGCAATCGTGAAATTTGCTTGATCGGGATCGGAAAAGATCGGATCCCGATCGGCGATCGCTCAACCCTATTTATGATATATACATGAACAGGGTTGAGCCGATCTTGAGATAACCTCTGACCTCGATCCCGCCGGAAAAGATCGGGATCGGAATTCCGATTGCGATCGTGAAATTTACAGGATCGCCGATTGGAATCCGATCTTTTCCGATCCCAATTGCTCAACCCTATTCATCGGCATCGGGACCCTTTGAGAAAAATTGACAGCTGGGTGTTAACCCTTTGAGGTATCTCTCTATACACTTTCAAATGGCCCAATCCATGCCACCAGTGTCAATCTGTATAGAATTGAGAAAGTGACTGGAATGGTAACACCCAGTTGTCAATTTATTCCTAAATATTCAAGATAAATTACAGAGGAACATATTGCAGAGGAATATGAGGAAAAATGCTTCAGAATTACTATTTCATAAGGAATTCAAGTATTTGCTAAGCCAGATAATCCTATTAGCAATTTTTGACCAACTTCCTAAAAAACTACTCTTTGCACTCATTTTGACACCATGTTGATTTGTTTTCTTCTATATTAGATCAACAAGTGATGGACAGCTCAGAGTTAATTCCTGCAGAGAGTCCTGAGACCATGATCACACAGGAAAACACCGTTCCAGCAGTCCCTGAGTACTCCCAGTCCCCATCCGAGACAGCTGTTGGGGACACAAAGTCACTTTCTTCTACTACATCTGTAAATGGTGGAACAAGTACAACTACTACAGAGAGTGATGATGACCGAGCCAAGAAGTTATTGTATTGTGCCCTCTGCAAAGTGTCGGTCAACTCTTTGTCACAACTGGAGGCCCATAACAAAGGTTAGGATTCATTCATAATATTCATGATGATCTCAAGCAGTTCAGTCCTCTGTGTGACTTTGTATCTACTTTATTATGTATTCCTGTTTTCATTATTGTATTAGGTACAAAGCACAAAACTATCCTTGAAGCTCGAAGTGGTCTTGGTCCAATAAAGGCTTATCCACGACTTGGAGGTCTGACAAATGGATCCACTGGACCTCCAGATTCCAACACCCAGGAAAGAACTTTTCACTGTGAGATCTGTAATGTCCGAGTCACCTCTGAAGGGCAGCTCAAGCAGGTGAGTATCATTTTTAGAATGAGAGGTTTTTTACAAGAATCAATTGAGAAATAGGGTTGAGCCGATCTTGACTTTTCAGGATCGATTTTAAAATCGGAATTCCGATCATTTTTCATTCGAACCCGACCTCGATCCCAATTCCGATCCCAATGCAAGCCAATGGGATTTTTTTATTAATCGGAGATCGGATTTTAAAAGCAATCCTATTCACTATACAGCATGGAATCTAACAATTGTTAGAATCCACGCTGTGTAGTGAATGACTAAAGTAGCCAGAGGATTTTTTTTTAATCCTCCGGCTACTTAGTCCCCCCTGGTGTCCACTTACCGCCAGAGATGGCTGGTCCGGTGCCCGGTACCTTCCTTCTTTGCCTTGCTGCCGCTCCACGCTGCTCTTCTTCCTTCGCTGCCCCCTCCCTGCCAGGTTAGGAGAGTGTGGGCGGGTACTGGGAGGGGAGACGTCACGTCTCCCCGCCCTGTACCCGCCCATACTCTAAGCCACAAGCAGCGAGGCAAGAAGAGCAGCGTGGAGCGGCAGCGAGGACAAGAAGAAGGAGGGCACCGGAGCAGCCATCTCTAGAGGTAAGTAGCTGCTAGAGATGTTTAGTTTAGCCTCCCATTCGAATGAATGGAGGCAACCGGCGCGCAGGGGGTTAAGGCTGTGTGCCGGCTGCTTCCATTCATTCCTATGGAACTGCAGCGGAGCCTTCACACTGAGCATACAGCGTATACTCAGTGTGAAGGCTAAGCAAAGGATTGTGGGAAAAGATCACCGAGCTCGATCCCACATAAAAAGATCGTGTTCAGAATTCCGAGCGCGATATTTTCTCGATCGCCGATTGGAATCTGATCTTTTCCGAACACGATCGCTCAACCCTATTGAGGAACCTTTTCAGGGTAAAAAAATAAGGGAATGTGCCTAAAGGGTCTAGAATTCTAGAAAAAAAATAGCTTTATACTATATTAACTTTCCGAGGCAATCCATTCATTTCAATGTGAGGCAGAGTAGGAGGACACTTGTGAATTATTGCATTACTTTACTTCCTCCCTGCTGAGTGGGATAGAGATATAGGCAAATTAACTGGAATCTAATAAGTTACCTAAACAGGCGATTGTTGAAAGAACTTACTGGTTATTATAGCAACATTGCCACAATTTCAGTAGTGTGATAGGGGGAGACATGCACTTTGCAATATAGACTAATGTTTAATATTTCTTGAGATTTTGCTTTTGTTCTAAATACTGAGTAAAGTAATAGATTTTTGTATACAATATTTGATTGGATTTTTTATTAAAACTGCATATGGGAAATAAAAATGGTCTCATCTGGAAACAAGATGCTGGAACAGCATGTTTATGTGTTTAGCCGTTTCATACTTAGAACTAAGTTTTCCATTTAGACAAGTCAAAAAAATATCTAAATGATAATAAATATACTATAAGATATAGCATTTTTTAAATTCATTATTGGTTTTATGGTACAAGATTATATAAGACTAGGTGGTTGTTGTACGAAAATAAACCTGCTTTTCATTTGTGTCTATCAGCACATCTCAAGCCGTAGACATCGCGATGGAGTATCAGGGAAGCCCAATCCTCTACTGAGTAGGCACAAAAAACAACAAAGTCTACAGGAGCTTACGGTATGTTTTGTAGAATTGATTAATTAAGTGAAGATAATTTGTTAATAGGTGCAGCTCCACTAATGCCTGTGAATTTAGAATTTTCTCTCTAGCCCCCACCGTTCCTGAACAACAAGCGCAGTTAGTTTTGGTGCCTGATGTGCTATGTAAGCTCTGTAGTGTCAGGCAGGGGGTGTGACTCAGAGCTCCAATCAGAGGCAGCCAATGTCAGAGTTCAGAATCGCACCCCTTGTCTGCTCCTGTCTGACAGCCCACCTGACAGTACAGAGTCTAAGCAGTTTTGGGGCGTATATGCTAACTGCATAGATTGCTTGGGGACAGTGGGGGCTAGAGAGAAAATCCAACTTTTCCAGTGGAGCATCAGATATTAACTGGTTTAAAGAGCTGGACTTGTTGGTGGGAAACATTCTTCTAGAAGTGAATGAAGCCATGAGTTATCAGTTAGATAAGCAATATGTGTCAGTAGTGGGATAACCCCCTTGCAAAATTTAAATTGAAATTAATATTCTTTTCAGCTGCTTCAAATTTCACACACATGTTGCAAATGCTGTGTGAATAGTGGCAGACTGAGATACATCGGAACCACCATGGAAAATTATTCTGAAGCTCTACCATAAATAATATGCCAATATATATGTCTGGATATGGAAAAAAATGCAAAACTGGGACCTTTTTGCGTCATATCCAGGTCAAGAGCTTGGTAGCGACTTCTACCTCTGTACATCATGTAGTTATGCCCCCTCTGGCATTACATTTTAATTGATCAGTATATCTATAAAAAAAAAATTGCTTACACAACCACCTTGTTGTCTCTGTTCTTTTTTAGACCAGTCTGGTGTTCCCCAAGGACCTTTCAAAAACATTATCTGCAGGTCTTCTTCCCAGCCCTCTAGCAGTTGCAATGGCAGCCGCTGCTGTGTCCTCTCCATTGAGCCTACGTCCAGCTGCCACTCCTCCCCTTCTCCAAGCACCCCCGCTGACACACCACTTACTGCGACCAGCTCCCGGGCCCATCAGAACTGCACATGGGACTATACTTTTCTCCCCCTATTGAGGAGAAGCTGTCTACCTTCACAATGTAACACTAATCCACTGGAACTTGAGCCTGCACAAAAAGAACCAGGACAGGATCTAACCAGCTGCCTCTTGCTCCATATCTACCCTTCCCTCGGAAATATTTAGAAACTGGAACATTCTGCAAACTCATGGACACTGCTTTCCCAGGACATAAGCCACAGAAGAGCCTCGGTGGGATTTCTGAAGGTTATTACTGACTGGGTTATGGGCTGAGAACAGTGAATAAACCTGCCATTAGAAAGAGTCAGGTGGCTCAGGGTCTATTTTAGGGAACTGATACTAGTGATAAATGGATGCACAGCTGGGAATAGCAATAGTTGCGGCATTTTTTTGGTCCTTGGTGGATCGACCTAAATGACTCAGTGGACTGCGACTGAGACGAAACACTGGGTCCCATATAAACTATTTCTGGAGCGTATGAGGGGTATATTGATGCTGCTGTGTTTAAAGAAGCCCTTTCTTTTGCAAAAAGGAGGAAGAAAGTCAGTAATGACGTCTGGCCGTCCATGTGCTTTTTTTTTTACTGCCTAATCTACTCGTACACTTATAAGTTTCAGTTTTTCCAGTTAGATCTCTTTTTTCCAATAACTTCAGGGAAAAGCATATGTTCTTGATTTACAGTCACAAACTCACATTGTGTTTTCACTACTTTGATGAATTATGGCGTTCTCTAACCACTGGGAAAATACATCATCTATATACTGTAAATGTACGATGGTAGTGAGATTTTCCTATGCAGTTCCCACTTGGACCACAGGGTGTCTACACTGAAGAAATTAGCCATAGTATTTGTATTTGTCCAGCGTACACATTCTCAGTGGTGCAGTCTTTCTACGCCAGAGATGGGTAACATGTTCTTGTCCAGTGGCATTGGAGCTACATGCATAGCCTTGTTGGCCAGGTATGATGGAACACAACGTTCCCCACCAGCGGAAGATCCACATGTTGCCTAATCTTGCTTTGAACTGTAGATTTTTCTTCTTTTTTTTTTTCATTGTGCCCCTGATGGGGACCAGGCATGGCTAGAGCAATGTCTATATACAGATATATTTTTGTGGTTTCTACATTGTTAAACAGTGAAGGTCAAGCTACCTTCCCAAAAAATAAGTCTCCTTGTAGATTGAAGCAATGTGCAAATGGGAAATGGTCACTAAACTAGAACATGTCCATACACAAAGTATTTTTTCCACAGTGTATATATTGGAACATTTTTCCAACATATGCACCAAATATGTTCATACAGTAAAATGGGCCTGACATAGGACACCAAAAAACTGTCCATTATGACAATATACCTATTCTTAAAGGGACTGTCCTTGATTTTTTTTTTATGTGGCCTGATCTTAGGATAACTTGTAAATATCTGATCGCGGGCAACTGCTGGTTAGAGATGAGCGAGTAGTACTCGATCAAGTAGGTATTCGATGGAATACTACGGTATTCAAAATACTCTTACTCGATCGAGTACCACTCGCTATTCGAATGTAAAAGTTCGATGCAGAACCAGCATTGATTGGCCGAATACTATAAAGTCGGCCAATCAACGCTGGTTCCTCTCCTACCTTTAGAAGTCTTCTCCGTGCAGCGTCCCCACGGCGTCTTCCGGCTCTGAATTCACTCTGCCAGGCATCGTGCCTGGGCAGAGCAGACTGCGCATGTCCGCTTGTAGTGCGGGCATGCGCAGTCGGCTCTGCCCAGGCCCGATGCCTGGCAGAGTGAATTGAGAGCTGGAAGATGCCCGCGAGGACGCTGCAAGGAGAAGACTTCTTGGAGGATCCAGCTCGACCCTCACTCGTAGACTTGGTAAGTATAATTTGATCGAATGTTGCCTACCCCTGAAACGAGCATTTTCCCCCCATAGACTATATTAGGGTTCAATATTCGATTCGAGTAGTCGAATATTGAGGGGCTACTCGAAACGAATATCGAACCTCGAACATTTTACTGTTCGCTCATCTCTAATCAAGATGTATCCAGACCTTGTACTATACAGTGCAGAGAGCTGGGAACAGATAGCGCCATAGCCTTTATAGTGGTGGGGCACTGTTACTACAGCTCAGCTCTCCATGATATCAGTCTATGCTGAATTGTATTAATGGCTTAATCATAGACCATTAAAAAAAATCATAGACAACCCTTTTAACTGTACAGAAAAAGAAGCCTGTTATACATTTATGTTTTATAGTTCAAGTCATTGGCTTGAACTGTAAAACTCAAACTCATGCTCAAGCCAGAAGCATATCACAATGTATATACCGAAAAAATGTGGTGTAACTAAGGCCTGAAGAAACTCAATCACATAAAAATACACTTATGATAATAGGCAATTTTAACCATAAAGAACATTTATTGGGTGGAATATAACAACAAGCATTTTGCTTTAGCCAACCTATGATACAATGCCATTGCCTAAAATGAAGTCAGCCATGTTTGTTGTTGTTTTTTTCAGCCAATACATGAACAATATTCCCAGAAAGATCTTTCAGTCTTTTATAACATCCATCACTTTTGGCATTGGCCATTATCATCTGGCTGTAACTCAATGTATATAAGCCAATGGCTTATATATGGCCAATGCCAAATGAGTATGGCTACATTTACCAGTTATTCATCCATCAACCTACTTCTATCTAATGTGTGTGTATATAGGTAGGAAACAAACTATATGGAGAGTATAGAAAGTGAAATCGCACTTCCCCCAACGTCTGGAATGCTTCGGACCATAACTCTCTCATCTTACCTTTGCTTATGGCAGAATAATAAACCTGCCCTATGTTTTAGATGGTAGAATAGAGCAGGCAGCCTTGTGTTCTCTCTGCCCGGTGCACATGCTTCTAGAATGAGGTACATTAACCACTTTTGGATCTACTTGCACAATCTGTTTGTCGTCTATAAGAGGCTCGTGTATCTTTGACAATCGTTTTATTTATTTGATAGATGAATTCTTCCTAAAGACTATGCAATTGTTTTTGTGCTACGTATGTATTTTTCGTCTGCATATCTTCCATTTTCTGTATTTGTTCTCCACCTCCCAGCTGCTTGTGTGAGTGAATATAAGCAGCAGAAAAAGTGGAAATGTGGCATTAGTCTTAAAAATCCTAAAAGACATGTATAATAAGCACGCGACTATAAGCTGCTCCTAAAGCAAGTAGTATTAGACAGCCTGACGTAGCAATAATATAGGGACAAGAGGAAGCCATTGGATGACCATTGACCTGCAGCCATTAAGAAGCCAAAGAGCTCGCAATTTCAGAACAATCATAGAAAAGTAAAAGCCCTCTGGAAATATGTATACCAATAAAATAGCTGTCTTAAGAAATACACATCTTCTTAGTTTTGATTCAGCGAGAAACTCTGAACACGCTCATGCTTCTCCATAGGTTTCTATGTACGTGACGTAACCCACCCAAATGGTATGTACCCACCCAATGGACCTTTACAGTTGAATCTACTATAGTACTGGAGATGGATTCACATTTGGGATGTATGGATTCGTATAAGGAATTCTTTTTGGTCATGTGACCAATGTATTCTTAGACTGTAGCAACAATGGCTTTCTTTTGTGCACACTTTCCTCTTCTTTACCCCCATTCATATTAAAGCCAGTAGTTATTTCTAAGTGTAACCCCGGCCAAAATATAACATTTTTTTAAAGAAATTGACCCAACTTGGGTCAATACAGTAATCCTATTCAATATTTTTTTATTTTTCTCCTTGTCCTCCATGTGTTCGTCTTTAGGGGTGTTAGGACAGTAGCGTTTTGTGCATTGGGTCTCCTTTTGGAAACAGACCAGTTTCCAGAACTTGACCCCTTTTAGTCAGGGTTGGGTCCATTTTAGAATACGTTATATTCAGCTTTTTTAAGTTTCACTTGAAATAATATAGCGATATCATTATTGATGTAATGGGGTCATTTACAGCTTGTAGGTACAGTGCAAAAATATACACCTCTTTTTTATATGATCCTATAGTAGAATGGAGGGTATATAAATTAGGTATCAAATATTAGCACTGCCGATATAAGTCTTTTATAAACCTTAAAAGAGGTTTCTTTTGGCTGCACCCCCTCCTATATATAATGTTATAGGAGCACATTTTGGCTCACTATGGTGTCCCTTGCACGTTTTGACCCATTTTACACTCTGCCCTCTCTAGGTCACTTAATGTCTTGTCTAATTCTTGGCACAGTATACAAGCTATTCCCCTAGTTTAGCATGTGGCAACAGCAGCAATAAAGTAACCTATATCCAGACCTGGTTTGCACTGTGTTTAGCTGTTGTAAATAACCCCTAATGTATGTCCATGATCCCACCATATGTAACTTAGCACTTCACTGCTGGAATCATCCAGGGCATGTTATATACATGTATTACTCTTGGCAGCATGGCGGGTAGTGATGCTTGTCTATTCTGCCACATGTTATTTTGCACCTGGGCACACACTGTTTTCATTGATGACCTTAGGAAGCTGTTGTGTGGGGCAGAAGCAAGAAGCATTGCTGTGGTGTGCATCCTGTTCAGTAGATACTAGGGTCACTAGCTGGCAATCTTATCCGAACAAGGCTGTCTTTGCAATAAAATATCCGTGCTGGCATAAGGAGGCACTCAGGATCTTGTCTATATTAAGTAATAATAGGGCAACCCTACAAATGACCTACCTACAGTTGCTCACTGCTATAAACTTTGCAAGCTGCACCCACAGCTACCGTCTTGTGCCACACTGCAGGCTCCTGGCGTCTCAGGCATCTTACTGACAAACCTAATAAAACATGTCTTCCTTTTTGTAAACAAATCTTGCCTCGTTTAATTCTTACAAGACACAAAGTAACCTAGGCAGCGGTTGTTGCTATAATATTATGCAGTGTTTTGTTGCTATGGTGGACACCTTTCTGCAGCGGCCAAGTTAATCGAGCAAGAAGCCCCCAATGAATGAAAGGGTGTATTGCTGAGAGTGTTTTTGGAAATAAGTCCAACCATATTAAAATTTTATGATCTGTGAGGTCACTCCATCCTCTCCATAATCCAGTACCCGATGCAGTAATGTGTTTCTTTTCTATAGACTTGTAGAGAGAAATCTGCAGCGCCTGGCTCATTATTCGATTACCATTTTTCTCAATACAAATCATGTCAGGGTTAGGATTACAGGTTTCAGGCTTCAATGTCAGAATAATCCCCTCTGGCAGTGCACGCCTTCTTATTGTGCTCTTTGCAGCCAAATATTCGCAATGATCCTCAAGATATTATCCAGAGCATGGGGAGTATTCATCAAGTCACACATGCACAATAACAGAAATGATGGATTTCCTACAGTATGTACTGCATACCATATGCAACTTTAGTAAGAATTTTACCATTTTTGTCTTCCATTTTTCTAAGAATAGATCATCATTTTTATTATTATTTTTTTTTTTTGGAGATTATGAGCCCTATATAGGGATCACAATTAGAGATGAGCGAACACTGTTCGGATCAGCCGATCCGAACAGCACGGTCCCATAGAAATGAATGAAAGCACCTGTGACGCTGACTTTGACGGCGGCCGTCCGACGTCACAGGTGCTTCCATTAATTTCTATGGGAGTGTGCTGTTCGGATGGGAGTGTTCGCTCGTCTCTAATCACAATGTACATTTTTTCCCCCTATCATTATGTCTTTGTAGAATGGGAGGAAATCCACGCAAACACAGGGAGAACATACAAACTTCTTGCAGATGCTGTTACCTGGCGGGATTCGAACCCAGAACTCCAGTGCTGCATGGCTGCACTGCTAACCACTGAGCCAACATGTTGCCCGTAGATCATCATTTTTAATAAAAAAAAACCTTTAAAGCCAGTGTGATCATGTCTGTGTCATATCTATGAACGCTAACACAGAGGTACATTCATGCTCAACCTCCTTTCCACAGCTTCCACCAGCTTGTTCTTCACGCTGTAGTAGCTACTAGAGATGAGCGAGTAGTATTCGATCGAGTAGGTATTCGATCGAATACTACGGTATTCGAAATACTCGTACTCGATGGAATACTACTCGCTATTCGAATGGAAAAATTTTATGCAGAACCAGCGTTGATTGGCCGAATGCTATACAGTCGGCCAATCAACGCTGGTTCTTCTCCTACCTTTAGAACTCTTCTCCTCGCAGCGTCCCCGCAGTGTCTTCCAGCTCTGAATTCACTCTGCCAGGCATCGGGCCTGGGCAGAGCCGACTGCGCATGCCCGCGCTACAAGAAAATGGCCGCTTAGACTGTAAGTCTAAGACTGCTTAGACTGTAAGTCTAAGCGGCCATTTTCTTGTAGCGCGGGCATGCGCAGTCGGCTCTGCCCAGGCCGATGCCTGGCAGAGTGAATTCAGAGCTGCAAGACGCCGCAGGGACGCTGCACGGAGAAGACTTCTTGGAGAATCCAGCCCGACCCTCACTTATGGACTTTGTAAGTTCAATTTGATCGAATGTTGCCTACCCTGAAACGAGCATTTTTCCCTCATAGAGTATAATAGGATTCGATATTCGATTCGAGTTTTCGAATATTGCGGGGCCACTCAAAACGAATATCGAACATTTTACTGTTCGCTCATCTCTAGTAGCTACCCATACCTATCGGACATTTATACGGTATCCTCTCAATATATCACAAATGCGAGTAGCCAGGTTAAACCCCAGAAGCAAGGCTTTTTGACAAAATTTTACAATATCAATATAAAACCGTCATCTGTGTTGTTTTATTCCAATTACAGCTTGTAGGGATTTGCCGACCTGTCAAACAGTTTAGTCTCAAAAAAAGGATTTGTTAGAGAGAAGAATAAACAATATAAATGTTATACAACCAGAAATAAGGAGAGACCCCAAGCAGGGGGCAAATAAATGTAAGGAGTACGTGGGATAGATACATTATTATAACAATAAAAGAAAGAAACTAAAAAGCACAGGAGATAAAAATAAAAGTCTCAAAATAAAACCAAAAAAAGGTAAGGAATGGGGAAAGGGGGAAGATAAGCCAAAAGAGAGAAGTCACAGACTACATCAAGACAGAGATATATGAAATGGTAACATTGTCATTCAATCCCTCTACCTGGGGATAGTATTAATAATGGAGATTTGGATTTGGAATGGAGATGGCTATATGTTGCCTTCTTGTATAATATAATGTGGTGACTCCTATGTAGTACGGTACAGACTGATACGCTGGGGGTATGACATTAGGCAGCAACATCTATGCAGGTGGCAATGGTAATAAACTGAAACAGACGAAAACCCTTATTATGAACTCCAGGAGGACTAGCTCCCAAGAGAAGGACCAAGAACGTCAACTCTAAATATCTAGTGAAGGCAATATAGATTGTGTCCCTGGTTTTTGACATAAGGCTTGTACCAGTGGGCAAGCCCAAAAAATTTACCACATATCATCCATGGCGTCACAACCACAAAATTATCTGATACATTTGGATAGAACTGATGCAGTTGTGCAGGAACATAATGAAGCAATTTTAGGGATGGTTCGGTGAGCAAAAACGACCCTGCGATACAATACTGCAACAATGATTCCATCTAGCTAAAAATAGCTCAAATGAGAGAAAGCAGAAACAGCACCGAGCCGTATATATAGTATAATGCAGAACAAATAGGTATAACTGTCACCATAGTTGGTTGTGAGCTAGTCACAACCACCTCAAGCAGGTTGGAACCAATTGACAGAGGGTTCCTCTCTGGATGAACAGCCGCAGGATCCATGGTCACCCTAAAGTGTCTGGAGCTATGCCAAAAGGACCAGGAATAGACCCCTCAATGGGTCAGAAGGAAGGAACCACGCTTCACTCAGGATGGTTCAGTTCAAAGATGCTTTATTAGTCCACAGCACACTACGCCTTTCGGGGTATACACCCCTTTCTCAAGTGTTCATGGAATAAAATAGCGCTTTTTAGTGTTTTTGCTTTATTAATAAATACAGCACATATACAGTATTAAAAATATAACTGGTATTATATGCTCATTTTTTTTTATTTTTTTTTTTACAAATTTTGATACACTGAGCACAAAAGGTTGTCCATCGCTGGTATAGGGGGACTCGAGGGAGAATTTGAGGCAAATCCATCCTAGGACCACCAACAAGAGTCAAAATAGTAGTGAGTTGAGCTATTTGGGCAGCCCTGTAGTACAGTGCAAAAATAGAAAGGGAAAAACCACAAACCCATCATTTATTTCTGAGATATACTTGGGTGCCTATCATTCCAAACAAAACTAGAAATTTGGGAATGTGAGGGAAAAAAAGTTGTTTATGCTAAGTTCTCACATGCATTCCAGTTTGGGGAACCCATGGATGGACACCTAATATGCTTAAAAAAAGCAATTACTCGTGGAGTGTAATAGGGGCCATTGGGGTTCCGCCTGAAAAAGGCGGAAAATTTGGAAAGAAAAGTCCTGCTTACTTTTTTAAAGCGGATTCAGGGTCAGAAACCCCAGGCTAGAGACAAGGCATAGGTGTGAACCTAGACTGTGAGACAAGGAAGAGAACCAAATAAATACAAAAATCTGGGCAAAGCTAACCTTATGGACCGTGCGTAGGAAAGAGAAGAGGTACTCCAGGTTTTAAAATCATGTGATAGCCTCTGAAGTAAGGGAACCTAATTCCATCGGAACAAAAAAGACCTATGATGGGTTAAATTATGTCACAGTCCCAGTCCAGAATCTGACAAAATTCAATCTTGGGCAGCTACCGTAGCATTAAGGAACAATGTCTCTGATTTATTAGCATTTACTTTAAGGCCTGAAACAAGTTCAAAGTCAAGTAGTAAGTTAAAAAAATTAGGTATTCTGGGTGGGGCTTGTTAAAAGGATATAGTCCGCGAATAGAGTGGGGACCTGCCTCAAAATCTCTGATATCTGAGTGAGACAGAATTGCTTGAGCCAGGGGCTCCATTGCTAAAGCAAATAAGGCTGGGGAAAGAGGACAACCCTGATGAGTGCCTCTGGCAAAATGTATCGGAGCGGGAGAGGTAATGGGGAGGTAAAGATAGGCCACTGGGTTATCATAAAGGAGTGACATAGCAATTAAAGTGAGTGGAAAATAAAAAACATGTAGAGTCTGAAGCGGAGTTCACACAGGGGATTTTGGCCAGGATTTTGAGGTGGAATCCAGCTTAACCCCTTAACGCTAAATCACGTACCTGTACGTCAGGGAATGTGGTTAGTTCCCGCATTCCCACGTACCTGTACGTGATTGAGATTGCACGGGCTCAGAAGCAGAGCCCGTGCAATCTCCACGGGAGGCCGGCTGTATCTGACAGCCAGGCTTCCCCTGTAGCAGCAGGGACAGTGATTGCACCGACACCCGCTGTTTAACCCTTAAGGTGCCATGATCCATAGTGATCATGGCACCCTAGGGGTTTGGCCGGGCTATAAAACATGCTGCCGGCTGCCTAAGGAGTCTGTGTTAGCTGTAATTTACAGCTACACGCTGCTCCTTAATCCCTCCCCCCATCGGAGCTCGCTCCGATGGGGGGAGGGTTAACCCCTTGGATGCCAGGACGAGTGGAAGCTAGTCTATGCATCTGCATAGATAGCTTCCTCCAGTGGCGTAACTAGGAATGGCGGGGCCCCGTGGCGAACTTTTGACATGGGGCCCCCCCTCCCCAAACCGATGCCGAAGACCTCGACTGACCCCCTCCTCCGCACTCTATTATGTCCCTTAGTAAGCCCTGCACACAGTATTATCCCCAATAGTGTCCCCTGCACACACAGTATTAACCCCTATAGTGTCCAATGCACACACAGTATTAACCCCTATAGTGTCCAATGCACACATTATCCCCCATAGTGTCCCCTGCACACACAGTATTTACCCCTAGTGTCCCCTGCACACAGTATTATCCCCCATAGTGTCCCCTGCACACACAGTATTTACCCCTAGTGTCCCCTGCACACACAGTATTATTAACCCCTATAGTGTCCAATGCACACACAGTATTAACCCCTATAGTGTCCAATGCACACAGTATTATTAACCCCTATAGTGTCCAATGCACACAGTATTATTAACCCCTATAGTGTCCAATGTACACACAGTATTAACCCCTATAGTGCCCCTGCACACACAGTATTATCCCCCATAGTGTCCCCATATGTCCCACTGTGGACACCTATAAACATTTATTATACTCTGGGGTCTGAAAAGACCCCAGAGTATAATAATCGGAGACCCGGGGGATTAAAACCATTAAAAGAACAGAGACAGTTGCTTACCTGTTCCTGTCGGCTGTCCTGTCCGCTCTTGTCCAGCTTTAATGACGTCAGACGACCCGGGAAGCTGGCCTGGGTCATGTGACGTCAGACACGAATGACGGAGGCCTGGCAGGATCGCGGAGAGGTAAGTAACACTGTTTTTTATGTTACCTTACCCCTCCCGGTGCGCCGATCATTATACTCGGGGGTCTGCAAAGACCCCCGAGTATAATGATAGCCTCTGTGGGCCCCGCAGTGTCACTTGCCGATCCCGGCCCAGCCAGGATCGGCAAGTGAATGGGGCCCGTAATGGACTTTTAAAAAAAAAAAAAAAAAAACGCAGCGGTAGCGGCTGTCACCAGGCCCCCTAATGGCCCGGGCCCTGTGGCAGCTGCTACTGCTGCTACCACGGTAGTTACGCCCCTGGCTTCCTCTATAGACTGCAATAAACGTGTATTGCAAGTCTATAGTTAGTATAGAACCAGTGATCCTCACTGATCGCAGGTTCTAGTGTGCTTACAGCACAAATGTAAAAAAGTTTAAAAAAAAAAATAATAATAAAGTGTGTAAAACAAACAAACAAAACAAACATAGTTACATTTCTTGTAAATCTGGAAAATCGCTCTTACACTTGTAAGCCTTGTAACGTTCAAAATAAATTAAAATACAATCAAAAGATGATGCCGATATAAAGCAGAGATATGGGAGATAATATTTATTAATGTATTTGGGTGGTATGACTATCTGCCTGAAAAGCAGAGAATTTCACATTTTGAAAATTGCAATTTTTTCCAAATTTCCATCAAATTTCCTATTTTTTTAATAAGTAAATACAAAAATATTGATTAGTGTTTACCACTAACATGAAGTATAATGTGTTACGAGAAAACATTCTCAAAATCAATTGTGTAAGTTAAAGCGTCTCAAAGTTATTGCCATTTAAAGTGACACATGTCAATTTTGAAAAAACAGGCCTGGTCCTTAACATATTTTTGGGCTGTGTCCTTAAGGGGTTAAAATCTTGACCAAAAAATGACTCCCATTGAAATCAATGGGAGCCAGTCAGTTCTTTTTTCCGGGAGCGGTTTGTTCTGGCTCCCGGAAAAAAAGATGCAACATGCTCATTCTTTCAGGCTGATTCGCCTCGCAACTTCTGCCTGAAGACACCTCCCTCCCGACTAGGTCCATTCATTTGTGCCTAATCCTCAGCGGAGTGCCGCGACTGGATGCCGGTGCACTACAACGGCATCCAGTCGCAGCTACCCATATTTTGAACCGGAATCTGAGGCAGTCTCTGTGTCAAATTCCGGTCCAAAATACCCGGTGTGAACCCAGCCTACAAAAGATAGGCCAAACAACTGTATCAAATGCTTTTTCTATATCAAAACATTAAAACCAGGGAGCGTTTCACATAGGAAGCATGAATGATGTTCAATACTTTATGGATATTATTGGGGGCTTCTCGAGTTGGAATAAAACCAGCCTGGTCTCTATGGACAAGTGGTTAATTCTCCTAGCTAGTATGGATGTAAAACACTTCAGGTCAAGGTTAAGTAGAGAAATAGGGCGATAATTTTAAGGGGACAGCGGCTCTTTAGGTATAATTGCAACCTGTGCAACGTGAAATTCCAGAGGCATTTGGGAACCCTGAAGAAGAAGTAATATGGGGGAGCAATATGTGGGCAAATTTTTTAATGCCAAAAGGCTGTCTGACCCATGGGCCTTGCCTGATTTAAGGCAACTTCAGGGATCGTAAAAAATCATCAATATGGGGGACAGAGGGGGCCTGTGGGTGATGAATCTGGCAGTCTGATGGACACTTCTGGATCTGACAAATGCCAGGCAAATGTAATTTTGTGTGGGAGGGATACCGCTAAGGAGTTGTTTTACAGGAATTAGCCTTGGACCCTTAGTTCCAGTGAAGGGAAATCTTAATGCCTCAGTATACACTACCGTTCAAAAGTTTAGGGTCACTTAGAAATTTCCTTATTTTGAAAGAAAAGTAGTTTTTTTTTCAATGAAGATAACATTAAATGATGCGTGCACACACTGGGTTGGTAGTACCAAGCTAATTAACTATTGACACAAGAGAAGGTACCCCTATGAAAATTGCTAAAACATAGCTTTTAATAGTCCAATTAAAATCTACAAAAGTCGTTCCCCCCACAATAAAGATAAAAGAAAAAACAAAATAGAGGGTGGGGGTCATGTAACCGCACAACCTCCCCACCCTATGTTTAGGACAAAATAGCAACTGAGGGGAGGGTGAGGATGTCTCTAGTTCTTTCTGTGTTATTTGCCTGTAAATCCACACTGGCGATGTCTTAACATCAGAACTCATATGAGACCCCCACTCCGTTTCCCCTCTGACACTCAATACAGAGACTATGCAGTCATAGCCTATATGGCATGGTCGGTCAAGTGGATCAGGTACTTAATAGAGATGACAGGGATACATTGTAATCCCAATCATAGTTAATGGGTAGTATCCAACAGGATAGTATGTCACCTCTAATCTTTTAAACCCCCGCTGCGAGCTTCTATTGTAAACCCTTCAAACAGTATAGGGGAGCTCACTATTGCTAGGATGGTTATAATCAGGCTGCATAGACTCAGTAAGGCAAGCCCCGGCACTGCTCACAGCCAGGGCTTAACACTATATTTTAGATATAACAATCTATCCCTCTACGCGTTTCATCTATGATTCCTCAGGAGAGTGATATTTATATTTCAGTAGAGCGTCAAAAATAATAAATTGCGGTTAAAACCACAAAAACTGCAGCCCTGATGGTGGGCTGCAGCATGCAAGCGAGTCCGACGCTGACTGCTGTTTTAGCTGTGTTTATAAAGCCCGCGATCCGGTCGTGGCTCCTCCCCCTCGAGACCCGCCCACCATAGGCCGACCATCAGGATTCATGCTGGTCGGGCAACATCATAGTGGGCGTGGTTCGGGCGGAGTCTCGTCATTCGCACAATCGCCGTACCAGTCTATGAAGAAAACCTGTATAGTAGATTACTGAACAAGTCGGTGTAACAAAAGGTAAGTGTCTCCTCAATATAACGTTCCGGATATGTAAGACAGCACTTAAGGGGACTTATATATACACTTACAATGTATCCACATGCACCTGGATGGATGGTCAATCAAGAGTACATAATTGGATGATCATTCCGGACAAGTGAAACAGTGTTGACGGGGGCTTACATATACAGTGTATTCACATGCATCTAGATGGTCCGGAAGGAGTAGATAATTGGATACATAGACAAAATCGTGTCTGTTTGTATTAAATGGATCTAGACCCAGTCACATTCCATGTCTCTCTATGATCCAGAGGTCAGGGACATAACGGACCTGCCGTATCACAGGATAAACGTGCTGTACAGCATAATTGCTACTATACTCATGACCACGGGTAAATATCCCTGCCACTAAGATGTAAGTACCAGATGTATTAGTCACTTCAGGTTCATTAGAACCTATTCATATCCATGCCGGGATATACCCCCATTCCGGATCTATTAACAGCACTGTAGGACCGTATTAGATCCATTCCCATGTATCTGGGGCCCTATTCATGTCTATAACCCATGGACTGTAACCCATAGCAACGGTCAACTCTCAACAGCCAGTAGCGATATAAGTCAGTTGATAGTGTCGCCCTCAGACCGTAATCCAACTGCCCATAATGTATGCTGCATCCCTCCATCCGGTAAATGTAATATATATTTATTACTCGCTCTACTCTTGATGGTAAAGATGCGCAAGCGGCATTCTGTCCCCCAGCGCCATCACCCCATGGAATCACATATAAGGTGACCGGTATGGGTATCATTCCATACATTATTCCGTATGTATGACAAATGGATGTACATTTTCCTAGCCGTTGGAATCGACAGTCGGTTGCTGATATCGCCATCGCACCCTTCTCACTGATGTCCATAGATCTATCCATTATAGAATGATACACTGTACATGTTTTAAATGCCCCTACGTCTTCACTGATCCCCATCCAACCTGTGGGGTGAACTTTTAAGGCAGTAATAGTCATACACCCCCAATTATATTAATGTTCATCAGACAAAGGGGGGAACATAGTGGTCCTTGATCGGGACCACTATATATCCATATGTGAATCTATCCTCCTAGACTCTGACAACTATACCATTTTACCCACGGATCCGACACCGCAATTTACCACTCAATTGATCACAATTCTTGACCAGGCCAAGGATGAAGGTCTGATCTCCCAACAGGAACATGCATTTATGTGTCCTGGTCACCCCCGGGTCCCCACGTTCTACTGTCTACCTAAAGTGCATAAAGGGTACACCCCCCTAAAGGGCCGCCCCATAGTCTCGGGCATCGACGGGTTGACGCAAGGGATTAGCAATTATCTTGACATCATTTTGCGTCCCTTCGTTTTAGCGCTCCCGTCGTATGCCCGAGACACTATGGATGTCCTCCGACATTTGGAGGGCATCCAGATACCACCTGGGGCGGCCCTTGCATCACTTGACGTGGAGGCGCTCTACAGCTCTATACCCCATGATCTGGGGTGTAGGGCTGTGGGGCGCTTCCTTGGGACCCGGGGGACCCAATACGACCGACACAGTGATTTTATCCTGAGACTCCTGGAGTTTACCCTCACCCACAATGTATTTTTGTTTAACGGTCGAGTGTTTCATCAGCGGCGGGGCACCGCGATGGGGTGCCCCGCCGCACCGACCTACGCAAATTTGTATCTTGGGGCGTGGGAAGAGGAGATAGTCTTTGGTGAGGCTTGTGAGCAGTGGAGTCAGTACATTGTCGTCTGGTTAAGATATATAGATGATGTGATGATTATTTGGTCGGGATCTACCCAATCTTTTGAGAATTTCGTTAGTCATCTTAATAACAATCATCTCAACTTGAGGTTTACATCTATGATCCATCCAAAAACGATCTCATTTTTGGACATCCAGATCACGTTATCTAGCACAGGAGAATTGTCCACCACTTTATTTAGGAAGGAGACGGCGACTAACGCGCTATTACGATACGATAGCCATCATCCCCAGCCCCTAAAAAGAGGAATTCCGAAAGGGCAGTTTCTCAGAATAAGGAGGAACTGCTCTGAAATGGCGGAATACGAGAAACAGAGCAAGGTTTTGATGAAGAGGTTTCTTGATCGAGGGTATCCAATTCAGATTTTGGAGAAAGCTTATGAACATGCTAGAGATACCCCGAGGGAGTCCCTCCTGATACCTAAACCTAAAAAAGAAAGGGATAATACCATCCGCCTTATAGGAACCTTCGACAAACACGCACAGGAGGTTCGGCGTATCCTTGGAACATACTGGGGAATTCTGCTCCAAGACCCCGATATTCAAAAGGCGATTTCACCAACAGCGTCAGTGACATACAGACGGGGCCGCAATCTGGGGGATCTACTTATGCAGAGCCATCTTGAACAAGATAAGAGACCTACATGGCTAACCCCTGAGCTGTCACCGGGTACACATAAGTGTGGCTCGTGTAGGGCCTGTGGCTATATCAAAAAGGGTCGTGAAGTAATAGCGTGTGCCACTGGCAAGAGGTACACCACGAATCAATTTATCTCTTGTTACACGGAGGGTGTAGTCTATGTCATCTCATGTCCATGTGAGTTAAATTATGTGGGCAAGACCAAGAGACAATTTCGTAGACGCATCCTCGAACATGTAGGAGATGTGGTGAGGGGCACTGATACACCTGTGGCGAACCATGTTCGCAATGCCCATGGAGGAAATGTCTTCTGTCTTAAATTTCAAGGGATGGAATGCATTCATAAAGATGAGAGAAGAGGTGATTGGGACAGAATTATTCTGCGCAAGGAGGCACAGTGGATTTTCAGGTTCAATTGTGTTAAACCTAGGGGCCTGAACGATAACATATCCTTTCTCCCTTTCGTGTAGAGTTGATGTATGGTGGGATGTCTCCAATGAGATCATATGGATATGGACATTTATACTAGATAGGGGCACATATAAGAGTTGAACATTAATATAATTGGGGGTGTATGACTATTACTGCCTTAAAAGTTCACCCCACAGGTTGGATGGGGATCAGTGAAGACGTAGGGGCATTTAAAACATGTACAGTGTATCATTCTATAATGGATAGATCTATGGACATCAGTAAGAAGGGTGCGATGGCGATATCAGCAACCGACTGTCGATTCCAACGGCTAGGAAAATGTACATCCATTTGTCATACATACGGAATAATGTATGGAATGATACCCATACCGGTCACCTTATATGTGATTCCATGGGGTGATGGCGCTGGGGGACAGAATGCCGCTTGCGCATCTTTACCATCAAGAGTAGAGCGAGTAATAAATATATAGTATATTTACCGGATGGAGGGATGCAGCATACATTATGGGCAGTTGGATTACGGTCTGAGGGCCACACTATCAACTGACTTATATCGCTACTGGCTGTTGAGAGTTGACCGTTGCTATGGGTTACAGTCCATGGGTTATAGACATGAATAGGGCCCCAGATACATGGGAATGGATCTAATACGGTCCTACAGTGCTGTTAATAGATCCGGAATGGGGGTATATCCCGGCATGGATATGAATAGGTTCTAATGAACCTGAAGTGACTAATACATCTGGTACTTACATCTTAGTGGCAGGGATATTTACCCGTGGTCATGAGTATAGTAGCAATTATGCTGTACAGCACGTTTATCCTGTGATACGGCAGGTCCGTTATGTCCCTGACCTCTGGATCATAGAGAGACATGGAATGTGACTGGGTCTAGATCCATTTAATACAAACAGACACGATTTTGTCTATGTATCCAATTATCTACTCCTTCCGGACCATCTAGATGCATGTGAATACACTGTATATGTAAGCCCCCGTCAACACTGTTTCACTTGTCCGGAATGATCATCCAATTATGTACTCTTGATTGACCATCCATCCAGGTGCATGTGGATACATTGTAAGTGTATATATAAGTCCCCTTAAGTGCTGTCTTACATATCCGGAACGTTATATTGAGGAGACACTTACCTTTTGTTACACCGACTTGTTCAGTAATCTACTATACAGGTTTTCTTCATAGACTGGTACGGCGATTGTGCGAATGACGAGACTCCGCCCGAACCACGCCCACTATGATGTTGCCCGACCAGCATGATTCCTGATGGTCGGCCTATGGTGGGCGGGTCTCGAGGGGGAGGAGCCACGACCGGATCGCGGGCTTTATAAACACAGCTAAAACAGCAGTCAGCGTCGGACTCGCTTGCATGCTGCAGCCCACCATCAGGGCTGCAGTTTTTGTGGTTTTAACCGCAATTTATTATTTTTGACGCTCTACTGAAATATAAATATCACTCTCCTGAGGAATCATAGATGAAACGCGTAGAGGGATAGATTGTTATATCTAAAATATAGTGTTAAGCCCTGGCTGTGAGCAGTGCCGGGGCTTGCCTTACTGAGTCTATGCAGCCTGATTATAACCATCCTAGCAATAGTGAGCTCCCCTATACTGTTTGAAGGGTTTACAATAGAAGCTCGCAGCGGGGGTTTAAAAGATTAGAGGTGACATACTATCCTGTTGGATACTACCCATTAACTATGATTGGGATTACAATGTATCCCTGTCATCTCTATTAAGTACCTGATCCACTTGACCGACCATGCCATATAGGCTATGACTGCATAGTCTCTGTATTGAGTGTCAGAGGGGAAACGGAGTGGGGGTCTCATATGAGTTCTGATGTTAAGACATCGCCAGTGTGGATTTACAGGCAAATAACACAGAAAGAACTAGAGACATCCTCACCCTCCCCTCAGTTGCTATTTTGTCCTAAACATAGGGTGGGGAGGTTGTGCGGTTACATGACCCCCACCCTCTATTTTGTTTTTTCTTTTATCTTTATTGTGGGGGGAACGACTTTTGTAGATTTTAATTGGACTATTAAAAGCTATGTTTTAGCAATTTTCATAGGGGTACCTTCTCTTGTGTCAATAGTTAATTAGCTTGGTACTACCAACCCAGTGTGTGCATGTTTTCGAGATTTGGGTAGAACCGACACAGGTTGTAATCTTATAGAACATTTCTGTTAGTCATTATGTCAGGGTTTCTGACAGATGGGATCAATCCTTCACTATGGCTTGAAGAGGCCAATATAGTCTTTTCTGAACACGAACTAGTGAGAAACGAACAATATAATAACCTTAAGGATACTTTTAAGGGACTTACTAAGATCTATCGTGAATTCATAAGGGGGTGGTGGGAGGTACAAGGATTAACAAAATACTTGGAACACAAAATTGTGCCAAGGGGGCTACGGAACCCAATACAACCCTCACCCAGAGTTAGATCACCACAGGTTATGAGTTCATGGACTAAAGAAGTCACTGAGTCATCTCTACGTCTCATAGGGATCATTTTAGAGGAAGAGAGAAATAATCTAGCAAAACTGGAGCCTAAATTGAAAGAGTGTATTAGTAAAGCCCAGAGTTACGCGTCTGACCCTGACTTCCCGAAAAAGGACCGAGAATTACAAAACAACATTGAAAAGCTCACTAATCAGATTAAGAACCGCAAACATCAACAGTTCCAGAGGGACCTTATAGAGTTCAAAGAAAACAGAGCGTATACAGAGCTAGGGAGGCCAGGGCAGACTAGTGACCTGTCATCCTCTGAGTACGAGACGTCTGACAGCGACAAATATAGAACCAAAACACGTAGAAGGGGCGGTGCCCAGAGCACGAGGAGCAGGGGTAGAGGTAGAGGTACATATCAAGTGGGAGAAAGTTCTCGCAACCCAGCCCCTACGGGTTTTTTAGCCCAGGGCCCCCCAATAACGCAATACCTACTGAGGAACAGGACAGAACAACTGACTCCAGGTTAATAGACTCCGAGATGGGAGACTGTAGAGAGGACCTGCTACAGGTTATTAATTTATCTAAAAGGGTCCTTACGGCATTAGAGATTTCGATTCTGTCCAAGGGGTTATCGTATGTTCCATCTACCCCTTTTCATCACTTTGATTGGGTTAAAGATATCGCACTATTCATGAGGAAATTGCGTTGGTCTAAATATATGACAACCGTGGAGAATAGAAGGGCGAGGGAGATGGGGGTGGAAGTGGGGGACCTAGAAGGCATTCGTGTCCTAGAGAGCCTGCTCCTTGAAAATGAGGAGCAGGCGAGCTCACAACCGCTTACACATTTGAGACCCCGAAATCGAAACAATCCCCCCCCTGGTGATTACAAGAATATCGATATTTTTGAAAAAATGGTATTGGATGATTTACAAAAATTGGCTTTAAACCTTAGTTTTAGGAGATCTAACATGAGTACAGCACAAATGGATGCTCTGAAGTCCCTGGAGTCTGATCGCTCGATTATTATGAAGGCATCAGACAAAGGGGGGAACATAGTGGTCCTTGATCGGGACCACTATATATCCATATGTGAATCTATCCTCCTAGACTCTGACAACTATACCATTTTACCCACGGATCCGACACCGCAATTTACCACTCAATTGATCACAATTCTTGACCAGGCCAAGGATGAAGGTCTGATCTCCCAACAGGAACATGCATTTATGTGTCCTGGTCACCCCCGGGTCCCCACGTTCTACTGTCTACCTAAAGTGCATAAAGAGTACACCCCCCTAAAGGGCCGCCCCATAGTCTCGGGCATCGACGGGTTGACGCAAGGGATTAGCAATTATCTTGACATCATTTTGCGTCCCTTCGTTTTAGCGCTCCCGTCGTATGCCCGAGACACTATGGATGTCCTCCGACATTTGGAGGGCATCCAGATACCACCTGGGGCGGCCCTTGCATCACTTGACGTGGAGGCGCTCTACAGCTCTATACCCCATGATCTGGGGTGTAGGGCTGTGGGGCGCTTCCTTGGGACCCGGGGGACCCAATACGACCGACACAGTGATTTTATCCTGAGACTCCTGGAGTTTACCCTCACCCACAATGTATTTTTGTTTAACGGTCGAGTGTTTCATCAGCGGCGGGGCACCGCGATGGGGTGCCCCGCCGCACCGACCTACGCAAATTTGTATCTTGGGGCGTGGGAAGAGGAGATAGTCTTTGGTGAGGCTTGTGAGCAGTGGAGTCAGTACATTGTCGTCTGGTTAAGATATATAGACGATGTGATGATTATTTGGTCGGGATCTACCCAATCTTTTGAGAATTTCGTTAGTCATCTTAATAACAATCATCTCAACTTGAGGTTTACATCTATGATCCATCCAAAAACGATCTCATTTTTGGACATCCAGATCACGTTATCTAGCACAGGAGAATTGTCCACCACTTTATTTAGGAAGGAGACGGCGACTAACGCGCTATTACGATACGATAGCCATCATCCCCAGCCCCTAAAAAGAGGAATTCCGAAAGGGCAGTTTCTCAGAATAAGGAGGAACTGCTCTGAAATGGCGGAATACGAGAAACAGAGCAAGGTTTTGATGAAGAGGTTTCTTGATCGAGGGTATCCAATTCAGATTTTGGAGAAAGCTTATGAACATGCTAGAGATACCCCGAGGGAGTCCCTCCTGATACCTAAACCTAAAAAAGAAAGGGATAATACCATCCGCCTTATAGGAACCTTCGACAAACACGCACAGGAGGTTCGGCGTATCCTTGGAACATACTGGGGAATTCTGCTCCAAGACCCCGATATTCAAAAGGCGATTTCACCAACAGCGTCAGTGACATACAGACGGGGCCGCAATCTGGGGGATCTACTTATGCAGAGCCATCTTGAACAAGATAAGAGACCTACATGGCTAACCCCTGAGCTGTCACCGGGTACACATAAGTGTGGCTCGTGTAGGGCCTGTGGCTATATCAAAAAGGGTCGTGAAGTAATAGCGTGTGCCACTGGCAAGAGGTACACCACGAATCAATTTATCTCTTGTTACACGGAGGGTGTAGTCTATGTCATCTCATGTCCATGTGAGTTAAATTATGTGGGCAAGACCAAGAGACAATTTCGTAGACGCATCCTCGAACATGTAGGAGATGTGGTGAGGGGCACTGATACACCTGTGGCGAACCATGTTCGCAATGCCCATGGAGGAAATGTCTTCTGTCTTAAATTTCAAGGGATGGAATGCATTCATAAAGATGAGAGAAGAGGTGATTGGGACAGAATTATTCTGCGCAAGGAGGCACAGTGGATTTTCAGGTTCAATTGTGTTAAACCTAGGGGCCTGAACGATAACATATCCTTTCTCCCTTTCGTGTAGAGTTGATGTATGGTGGGATGTCTCCAATGAGATCATATGGATATGGACATTTATACTAGATAGGGGCACATATAAGAGTTGAACATTAATATAATTGGGGGTGTATGACTATTACTGCCTTAAAAGTTCACCCCACAGGTTGGATGGGGATCAGTGAAGACGTAGGGGCATTTAAAACATGTACAGTGTATCATTCTATAATGGATAGATCTATGGACATCAGTAAGAAGGGTGCGATGGCGATATCAGCAACCGACTGTCGATTCCAACGGCTAGGAAAATGTACATCCATTTGTCATACATACGGAATAATGTATGGAATGATACCCATACCGGTCACCTTATATGTGATTCCATGGGGTGATGGCGCTGGGGGACAGAATGCCGCTTGCGCATCTTTACCATCAAGAGTAGAGCGAGTAATAAATATATAGTATATTTACCGGATGGAGGGATGCAGCATACATTATGGGCAGTTGGATTACGGTCTGAGGGCCACACTATCAACTGACTTATATCGCTACTGGCTGTTGAGAGTTGACCGTTGCTATGGGTTACAGTCCATGGGTTATAGACATGAATAGGGCCCCAGATACATGGGAATGGATCTAATACGGTCCTACAGTGCTGTTAATAGATCCGGAATGGGGGTATATCCCGGCATGGATATGAATAGGTTCTAATGAACCTGAAGTGACTAATACATCTGGTACTTACATCTTAGTGGCAGGGATATTTACCCGTGGTCATGAGTATAGTAGCAATTATGCTGTACAGCACGTTTATCCTGTGATACGGCAGGTCCGTTATGTCCCTGACCTCTGGATCATAGAGAGACATGGAATGTGACTGGGTCTAGATCCATTTAATACAAACAGACACGATTTTGTCTATGTATCCAATTATCTACTCCTTCCGGACCATCTAGATGCATGTGAATACACTGTATATGTAAGCCCCCGTCAACACTGTTTCACTTGTCCGGAATGATCATCCAATTATGTACTCTTGATTGACCATCCATCCAGGTGCATGTGGATACATTGTAAGTGTATATATAAGTCCCCTTAAGTGCTGTCTTACATATCCGGAACGTTATATTGAGGAGACACTTACCTTTTGTTACACCGACTTGTTCAGTAATCTACTATACAGGTTTTCTTCATAGACTGGTACGGCGATTGTGCGAATGACGAGACTCCGCCCGAACCACGCCCACTATGATGTTGCCCGACCAGCATGAATCCTGATGGTCGGCCTATGGTGGGCGGGTCTCGAGGGGGAGGAGCCACGACCGGATCGCGGGCTTTATAAACACAGCTAAAACAGCAGTCAGCGTCGGACTCGCTTGCATGCTGCAGCCCACCATCAGGGCTGCAGTTTTTGTGGTTTTAACCGCAATTTATTATTTTTGACGCTCTACTGAAATATAAATATCACTCTCCTGAGGAATCATAGATGAAACGCGTAGAGGGATAGATTGTTATATCTAAAATATAGTGTTAAGCCCTGGCTGTGAGCAGTGCCGGGGCTTGCCTTACTGAGTCTATGCAGCCTGATTATAACCATCCTAGCAATAGTGAGCTCCCCTATACTGTTTGAAGGGTTTACAATAGAAGCTCGCAGCGGGGGTTTAAAAGATTAGAGGTGACATACTATCCTGTTGGATACTACCCATTAACTATGATTGGGATTACAATGTATCCCTGTCATCTCTATTAAGTACCTGATCCACTTGACAGACCATGCCATATAGGCTATGACTGCATAGTCTCTGTATTGAGTGTCAGAGGGGAAACGGAGTGGGGGTCTCATATGAGTTCTGATGTTAAGACATCGCCAGTGTGGATTTACAGGCAAATAACACAGAAAGAACTAGAGACATCCTCACCCTCCCCTCAGTTGCTATTTTGTCCTAAACATAGGGTGGGGAGGTTGTGCGGTTACATGACCCCCACCCTCTATTTTGTTTTTTCTTTTATCTTTATTGTGGGGGGAACGACTTTTGTAGATTTTAATTGGACTATTAAAAGCTATGTTTTAGCAATTTTCATAGGGGTACCTTCTCTTGTGTCAATAACATTAAATGAATCAGAAATGCACTCTATACATTGTTAATGTGGTAAATGACTGTTCTAGCTGCAAACGTCTGGTTTTTAATGCAATATCTACATATAGAGGCCCATATCCAGCAACCATCACTACAGTGTTCTAATGGTACATTGTGTCTGTAACTGTATAAGAAGGCTAATGGATGTTCAGAAACCCCTTTTGCAAGTATGTTAGCACATCTGAAAACAGCTTTGCTGGTTAGAGAAGCTATAAAACTGACCTTACCTTCAGCTACTTGAGAATCTGGAGTATTACATTTGTTGGTTTGATAAAACTCTAAAATGGCCAGAAAAAGAGAAATTTCATTTCTCAGCAGTCTATTCTTGTTCTTAGAAATGAAGGCTATTCCATGCGAGAAATTGCCAAGAAACTGAAGATTTCCTACAATGGTGTGTACTACTCCCTTCAGAGGACAAACAGGCTCTAACCAGAGTAGAAAGGGAAGTGTGAGGCCCTACTAAACAACTGAGCAACGAGACAAGTACGTTAGAGTCTCTAGTTTGAGAAATCGACACCTCACAGGTCCTCAACTGGCAACTTCATTAAATAGTACCCGCAAAATGCCAGTGTCAACAACTACAGTGAAGAGGCGACTCCATAATGCTGGTCTTCAGGGCAGAGTGGCAAAAAAAAAAAAAAAAAAGCTATATCTGAGACTCGCTAATAAAAGGAAAAGATTAATATGGGCAAAAGAACTCAGACATTGGACAGAGGAAGATTGGAAAAAAGTGTTATGGACAGACAAATCGAAGTTTGAGGTGTTTGGATCACACAGAAGAACATTTGTGAGATGCAGAACAACTGAAAAGATGCTAGAAGACGCCTGACGCCATCTGTCAAGCATGGTGGAGGTGATGTGATGGTCTGGGGTTGCTTTGGTGTTGGTAAAGTGGGAGATTTGTACAAGGTAAAAAGGATTTTGAATAAGGAAGGCTATCACTCCTTTTTGCAATGCCATGCCATATGCTGTGGACAGCGCTTGATTGGAGCCAATTTCATCCTAAAACAGGACAATGACCCAAAGCCACCTCCAAATTATACAAGAACTATAATGGAGTGGCCAGTGCAGTCACCAGATCTCAACCCCATTGAGCTATTGTGGGAGCAGCTTGACCGTATGGTACGCAAAAAGTGCCACTCAAGCCAATTCAACTTGTGGGAGGGGCTTCTGGAAGCATGGGGTGAAATTTCTCCAGATTACCTCAGCAAATTAACAGCTAGAATGCCAAAGGTCTGCAAGGCTGGAATTGCTGCAAATGGAGCAATCTTTGACAAAAGCAAAGTTTATTATTATTTCAAAGAAACATCATCATTTCTAACCTTGTCAATGTCATGACTATATTTTCTATTTATTTTGCAACTTATCTGATAAATAAAAGTGTGAGTTTTCATGGAAAACACAAAATTGTCTGGGTGACCCCAAACCTTTGAACAGTAGTGTACCTATATATTTTGGATAATCGAATGCTTCCAACTTTTCTGTTCCGTCATGTCTGTGCCCCAATGCACAAAATCCATAAAGGCATGACTGGGTTAGTTTGGCGTGATGAACTTTAATGGCGTGCACAACACCTTGACTTCAACCCTGTTGAAAATTTTTAGATGAACTAGAATGGAGATTTCAAGCCAGTCCCTCTTGTCTAACATAATGTCTGCCCATGGAAATGCTCTTCTGGATGAATGGTTGGCTGTCATGTAGAAGATTCTGCGCATGCGCACACCGTCAATTCTTGTGGCCGCTAGCCAGCAGGTCACGAGGAATGCAGTTACGTGGGCTTTTCAGTTAGAAAAGACGCCCACATCCTGGCACACACCAATGGTATGCTCTACAGCACTACTGGATAAGGTATGTTACTCTAATCTTTTATTTTCTGTAATATGGACAAACCACAAAATGCGATATTATATACTATAGTCACACCAAGCCTGAATAGGATTCTGTTGACTCCTATATTTATACTCATGTTTATGTCGCTGAGCCACACGGGGAGCACGTATTTCACATAACCCTTGTGTAGCATATGTACTTAATTTTGCAGAGGGAACTATTCTAGTCCTTTCAATATAGTCTGTAACAAAAACTTGTGGTTATATGTCCCAAAACCTCTGAGGGAAATAAGGGTCTCAAGGTATTTCTCACATGTTGTATAGATATATTGATATTTTTTATATGATACTTTGATTATGTTTTTGATTCTTTGATTATATAGCACCCTGAATACCTATGGGTAAAATATCATTCTATTGATCCGACTTATTATGTATGGACCACGAATAGACACAAATACTAACTACTAAAAAGATATAAGGAAAAATATACCTTTGGTTTTAAGGGGGAATTTCAAATCAAAGAGAGACAGGAGAATATGGGAGTATAAACTCATGACCACCTTTGACACATTCCAGAGGGGGTTAAATCTGTCGCATGGATTTATGTCCTTCTACAAGACTTAGGCATCATATCACCAATCAAAGGGACCATAAAAACTCAGAGGGCCATCCTTTGAACTGATAATTTGTTTTTTAACTTATGTATTTGTGTCTACTGCTTTCTATCACCTGTCACTTGATTCCTTTGTCCTTTTTGTGTATAAGTATGCATGCCTTCAGAAATTGTGTCATACCATGCCTGATGAAGAGACCTAGTAGTCTCGAAAGCCTGCAATCTGTCATCATTTTTGTTAGCCATTAAAAAGGTATCAACTACTGAAGACTCAATCTTTATGTATAAAAAGATATAGTTTTTTAAACATGCATCTTGCATATATGACATCCTGAGTGTTCCGATTAATGTGATTTACATATATGTATTACTATGAAGGTATTAACATGTTTGATACTATATACATTTAAGTAGATTCTTTGAAATCATGTGGATGTTTTACAATTCAAATCTCTTTGTCTGTATTTTATTGTTTTTATTATTTTAGGAAAAGTATGCAAATCTGTTTTCCAAGATGTAAATAGGAAAACAATGCCTCTGCTTGCTGCCCTCTAGGGGCAGCCCCTTTAAACATCACGCACGACTTTTTCAACAAGCCTTAATGCTATGATCCGAGGTTTAGGCAAAACAGTAAATCTATTCCAAAAGGAACAGAATCCCAGCTGTGGACAGTGCTGTTTCGATCTGGTTGGATCTCATCAGCATAGATTTACTAGTTTGGCTAAACGTCGCATCATAGCATTAAGGCTTGTTGAAAAAGTTGTGCATGATGTTTAAGGGGGCTGCCACTAGAGGGCAGCAAGTTTCCTATTAACATCTTGGAAAACAGATTTGCTTATTTTTCCCATAATCCCCCAGTGGAGCAAAAAAGGCTTTGTAAGTCTCCATACGCCTGTGAAGGTGATCTCTCCTTAAGGAATGATAATATCCCCAGAGCCTTTATTATTTGTCACTTATTTATGAATAAAGGGGTGGTGCTTGTTTTAGCACCAAAAAAACCCAGAAACGCATTACATTTTACCAATAAATCCCATTTGTTGCTATACGTGTGTACCGTATTCTACCGAGAGAGAGCGCGCGCATCCTGGTTAAAATTTGGGAATTCCTATTCCCTAAAAGCATAGCTTAACTTTTACCTGTAGTATGTGCTTATCCCAACCAAGAGCATACACATTAACCCCCTATTGAGTGCTATGGATATCCTTTAATCTGTTTTATTATACAATTATACTTATTTTAGGGTTAAAAAGAAATTCTTCATTAAAAACACTTAATATTGTGTCTTCTGCAGGCTAAATTATTTCACATGCGTCAGGTTGCTTGGTCAGACTCAGCATGAAATCTGTCACAGAGCTTGTCCAATGGCTTTATCTGTAGCTCTTATTTCTACTCTCACAAGAGCTCATAAACACCCATTTAAGAAGAATTCTGATCAAACTGATCAAAATTCATCTTAAATTAACATTTATGAGCTCTCAGGAAAGCAGAGATAAGGACTACAAAGCGAACTCTCTGATGAATTGCATGCTAAACAGGATAGAGCAGCCATAAAAAAGCAGGAGACAAATGGTGAAGAACTTTTAATAAAAACCTAATGGAAAATAGTTTTAACACAAAAGTAGGTACAATGACATATAATTAAAAAAAAAATGCCGTCAGAGGTGCCCATAGCCTTTAATTGTTACCATAATATAATTATTTATCTTAATAAATATTAAATGTATTATTATCTTATAAATAAATATCTTATTTAACACAAACACGTGTGACCCTGGATACGACCTTTAAAAATAAATTCACTTGCACACTAACCGCACTAGGCTACATGACCCCAACATCTGAATATCCACACAAAAAGATGCCGCCAACCGACACTTACAGTAGACGAGTGACCGATATACTAAGTCCAGGCACAGCTCAGAAGTATTTTCCCTCTTTGGGACTGTGGGGATATGACAAAGATAAACCTATTATATTTTAAGATTTAATATGCATAAAAAAGCACAGTGCTTATAGGAAAAAGGTGAAAAAACAAAAAGACATAAACACAAGCAAAGAATCCCACTTAAGCTGGCTCATTACCAGTGCCAAATCAAAAGCGATTTCATATATTTTGGGAATATGAAAACAAAAGAATTTTGAGAATATGCTAACTCTGGGTGAGGGAGAGTTGACCTCATATCACTTTGATGTGCTCAGCAGCAAGTGATGCGGAATGTTTTTATCAGTCCAGGCATACCAAACATGCAGATTAAGACTTACTCCCTTCCCCCAATAGTTTGGGGTGTTTATTACCATTATAGGTCCAGATGCTTGACATCAGAAACACATCCAGGTGCCTCAACCTTATTTCTGTGTGCAGTTGGATATGGGACTTGAACTATGACATGCATGTATTTGATTTATCTTTTCCCTTTGTCCCTCTATATAGAAATTTTGGCCATGCAGGATTCCAGTCTCCAGGCACCCAACTGGGATACTTCATCTGTGCCCCACACAAAGACACTTGGCCTCCTGGTAAATAAATCAACCTGGACTGTCACAATTCAGTTAATTTATGACATCCTCGCTTGTGGAGTTGAAGTTACAATACAAACTAGACATACAAGACATAACCATTACAATAAATGGAAACCATAACTAGAAACACCAATGACAAACACTATAATCTATACATAATTTATCACATAGAGGTTCAAGGGAACATTTCACATTGAAAATGCATTCCCCCTACGCCCAACAGCAGCACAAGATGGGGTGTTCCTGCCCCTGTGTACTGTTAGGACAGGTGGAACTTTTAATAGGCTAACAGGTTTTTTACCCCTCCCATAAAAGGTCCAGGAGGCCTCCCCCTCCCTGCGTTTTTTTTCTGTCCTGTTACCAGGACAGGTGGAGGGAGAGGTCTCCTCTCCCTTTTACATTTCTTACAGAGTTAGCTGACCTCTACTTCCCTAGTTCTTACCGGGGTTGGTGAGGTCGGCCGGCTGGCTCCTGATTCCAGACATCGCTGGAGTACGGCGGAAGGCTCCCCTCCGGCACTCCGGTAGCCGGCCACGTAGTTAACTGTTGCACGCTGCGGCTCCGGACGCTGCCGTGCGTCCCTGGGTGTGCGTGCGCGGGCTTACGGGGCCCTAGCGTGCGTCGCAGTTGGTCTCCGTCCACGCGTGCGCAAGGTTCTTGACGCGCATGCGCGAGAGAACCGGACGCGCATGCGCAATACTACCTTCCCGCGGCAAGTGATTACGCTGAGGGAAGCATTATTCCTTTAGAGTAAGAGGGAACGAGTTTCCCTCATTGGAGATAGGGGAGGGGATCCCTGGCACCAATGGTTTCCCTCCTAGGGGGGGGGGGGGCGGAGCTAAGGAGTGCCGTCTCCAACCCATACCCCCCCTCCTCCCTCCCTCTCCTCCCCTGTGGTTATTTAAACCTGGTGTTGGCCCCAGCACATTACCTGACAGCTAGCTCTCAGGTTGCTGGTACTGGTCTTCCAGGACAGTGAGCAGAATCCTTGTTAAGGCTTCAAAACCCTGCTTTAAGGTGATGTATTGTCTCTGCTGGGCCCAGGGGAAGGAAGAGGTAAGAGATATAACTTAAAGTGTGTTTTCTTTCCCAGATGTCTTCCTCTTCCTCCATTACGGAGAATTCAAGAAGGAAGGCTGCTAGCAAGCGCTGTCACCTGGCTTGCATTAGTTGTGAGACACCCCTCCCGGACGGCTACGCCTACCAGGCGTGCCGCGGGTGTCGGGGAACCCCGACTGGAGAGACTTCGGTCCGCGATGTCGTGGACTGGGTCAAGGAATTCGTGGAAGAATCCATGAAGAGGATGGAGTCTTCCTTCGCACAGTTAGTTAAGAGACCGCGTCTAGACTCCTCCTCATCTGCCCTACCCGCTGTGGAATCTCTACAGATTATAGAGGAGGGTTCCTCGGAAGGGGATGCCTTGGAACCAACCAAGCCGGTTTTTCCAGTGGAGAAAATGGCGAAACTGCTGAAATTCGTTCGCACAAGGGGTACCGAGGGGTCAGCAGCAGACACCCAGGTGGGACCCCCTAAGTCCTTCCAGGTTGACACTGAGATGGCCGGAAGGATAGAAGCGGAATGGAGATTCCCGGAGCGTCCGTTTAATGCCTCCAGGTGCTTCAGGGCGCTTTTTCCTCTGGCAGAGGCTCAAGACAAGCTCTGGGGTCCTCCACCCAGGGTTGATATGGCGGTCTCAAGGCTGTCAAAGCGTTCTGCCGTTCCGGCAGACGATGGCTCCAACTTGCAGGATGTCATGGACTGAAGGTCAGAAGCCTCCCTTAGGCGCGCATATGTTTCCTCTTCAGCCCAGGTCTCGGTGGGCATAGCAGCCAGTGAGGTAGTGGGCAAGCTCCGTGAGGACATCTCTACACTGGAAAGAGACATTGACTCGGGTGTACACCGAGATGACCTTCTCATGGCCATGAAGGGGATCAATCTGATGGTAGACTATCTGACAGAGTCTACATTCTATCAAGTCAAGCTGGCGGCCAGGGCCATGGCTTTAACAACTGCCGCCAGGCGCCCGCTCTGGCTCAAACCTTGGAAACTAGACAACACGTCAAAATTTAATCTTTGCGCGTTGCCATTTGAACCAGGCAGATTGTTTGGTCAAGAACTTGACCGTATCATGGAGGGGCTGGCCGACTCAAAGGGTAAGAATCTGCCGCAGCCTGCAGGAACCAGACAGCGCTCCATTCGGGGGTATGGTTCATTTAGAGGAGCTGCCAGAGGCCAGTTCCGCAGGCGCCCCAGTGGACAACCGTGAGGTGGTGGTCGCGGAGCCACCCATGGAGGAGAAAGACGAGACGTGTTCTGACTATCTCAGTCCCCTCCCCCGCGGGATTCCCGCGGTTGGAGGCCGTCTCTCCTTTCACCTAACAGCCTGGCAGCTCTACATTCAAGATCAATGGGTTCTCCATCTCATACGAGACGGTTACAGGATAAATTTTCTTTCCCCTCCCCCGGACAAATTTACGAGAACCCGCCCTTTTCAGGGCACCAAGCAGCTTCATCTGCAAAGGTCTGTGCAGGAGTACGTGGACAAGGCTGCATTGGAACCAGTCCCAGTTCAAGAACAAGGACAGGGCATTTATTCCCCGGTGTTTCTGGTACCAAAGTCAACCAGCGGTTGGCGCATGATTATAGATTTAAGATATCTAAATCAATTTATTCGCAAAGTGCGATTCCGGATGGAGACCATAAAGTCGGTTCTCCCCTTTTTGCAGCCAGGAGATCTATTCGTCACCTTAGATCTAAGGGATGCTTACCTCCATATTCCCATCTTCCCTCCACACAGAAAGTATTTGAGAATTGCGGTGTGTCTAAACGGGAAAGTGCAGCATTTCCAGTTTACGGCTCTCCCATTCGGCATCTCCTCGGCCCCCCACACCTTCACGAAGGTAGTGGCTCCGGTCATAGCCGCCTTGCGCCTCCAAGGGATATTTATTGTCCCGTATCTGGACGACTGTCTCTTGAAAGCCCAGTCAAAGGAGGTTCTTGCCACACAGCTGGGGTCCACAGTGGCATTCATAAGCGAGCTGGGCTGGCTGATAAACTGGCAAAAGTCGGTGGTGCTTCCATCTACCCGGATTCAATTCCTGGGGTTCAACCTGGATTCTCTCAGTCTGATGATCCCTCTGCCCCCTCCTCGGAAGGAGAAGATTGGCCGTGCAGTTTGACACCTGTCCTGAACCAGGAAGGTCACTGTCAGGACAGCTATGAAGGTCCTAGGACTTATGTCTGCAGCCATCGAGGCAGTTCCCTGGGCACTCTGGCATATGCGCCCATTACAACATGAGATCCTGAGAGAATGGAACCACAAGCCCTCGGGGCTTCAGAAGCCACTCCAGTTATCCATCAGAACCCGTCGATCATTGAAATGGTGGTCTCAACTAAAGGACGGGAGATCCACGGTCCAGACCTCCTGGACCCTGTTGACCACAGATACATCCCTTTCTGGCTGGGGAGCGCATCTAGGGGAGACCCTGGTTCAAGGCACCTGGAGCCAGCAGGAGAAGACTCGCTCCTCCAACTGGCGAGAGCTTATGGCAGTGTTTCTAGCACTTCAGAGTCTGATTTCTTTTTTCTTTTTTCTGATTTATTATTTACATCAAAGTTTTGTCATTTTATGATGTATTGAAAATAAAAGTTATATTTTATCTACGGAGAGCTGCCGGCGAATTTTTCTTCTTCCATTGGATTCCGCTACGCTCAAGGAATAGAGTGTGCCGTGCACCCCGGACTTATTATTGCAAGCCGAGATCTTCACATATATGGGTGAGCTGAAAACTTTTTTCTACTTTTTTAGTGTTTCTAGCACTTCAGAGTCTGATGCCTCACCTACAAGGGAAAGCAGTCAGAGTAAGGACAGACAATCTATCTGCTGTACATTACATCAACAAACAAGGAGGCACCAGGTCCCACTCCCTGATGCAGGTAACAAATCAAATATTCTCCTGGGCGGAGAAGAACGTGACCCATTTATCAGCAGTTCACATTCGAGGGCGGCTCAACATCCTCGCGGATCATCTAATCAGAGGGCTGGTGACTTCAGCCGAATGGTCACTGAACCCAGGAATATTTCAACAGATAACCAGGATATGGGGTCTCCCCGAGGTGGACCTGATGGCCACCCAACACAATGCCAAGGTGGGACGCTTTTGCTCTCTCTACCGGGAGGACAATCCCTTGGCGATCGATGCCCTGTCGATACCCTGGAGGTTCAAACTGGTCTACATTTTTCCTCCAATCCCAATGATTCCCAGGGTGTTGGCAAAACTCAGCCAGGACCAGACCTCGGCAATTGTCATCATGCCATTCTGGCCAAAGAGGACATGGTTTACCCACCTCATGTTGATGAGTCGAGGGACTTACTGGAGGCTTCCACGTGTCCACAACCTAGTAACTTTGAACAGTCAGCTCTGCCAGGACCTGGACAGGTTCAACCTCACTGCCTGGAGGTTGACCGCGCCGTATGGAGAGGTAGAGGATTGTCCCAGGCGGTCCAGAGGACCCTGGCACACTCTAGAGCGGACTCCACCAATCGTAGCTATCAGAGAATAGCTAGGATATATAGAGAGTGGGGAGTCAGAAAACAGTGTGACATAACAGTGGAATCAGTCCTGGAATTCTTGCAGGACGGACTGGACAAGGGCTTGTCCCCTGCTACTTTGAAAGTACATGTGTCAGCACTGTCGGCTCTATTAGGGACTCAATTATCCCAGAATCCTCTGGTCAAGCAATTCCAAAGAGGGGCCTCTAGGCTCCGACCCCTGGTCCAGCTCCCAGCCCCTCAGTGAGACTTAGCTGCGGTCCTTGGAGGCTTATGTGCCCCACCATTCGAACCACTGATGGAAGTGGACTTCAAACATCTCTCACTAAAGGTTGCCTTTTTGCTAGCGATCACATCTGCTAAGCGGGTTGGGGAACTTCAAGCCTTAGCGGCTTCAGAACCCTACAGTCTTTTTCCCGGACAGAGTCCAATTAAGATTTGTCCGGGGGGTTTTGCCTAAAGTTCCCACTACGGAAAATATAAACCAAACTATCACCTTGCCAACCTTTTTTCCTTCACCTTCCTCAGAGTGGGAGGAAAGAATGCATACCCTAGACCTGGTAAGGGCATTACGTATATATTTGGATAGAACGGAACAGTTTCGCAGATCAGAGAATCTGCTTATTAATTTCTTTGGTCACAATAGAGGGAGCAAAGCATCCAAACCCACCCTTTCTAGGTGGATCAAGGAGGCTCCCTACAGGCCCAGGGGCTGCCTGCGCTGGATTTTCTACGCGCCCACGCAACCAGAGCAGTAGCAACCTCGTGGGCGGAGAGGCAGGCGCTTTCCGTGGACCAGATTTGCGCGGCCGCATCCTGGAGTTCACATTTAACTTTTGTAAAACATTATAGGTTGGATTGGTGCACCTCAGAAGCTATGGCCTTTAGTCATTCAGTCCTGTCATCTGTCTGTCAGGACACCCCCCCCCCCCTTAGAGGGATGTTACTTGTTAAATCCCCATCTTGTGCTGCTGTTGGGCGTAGGGGGAATGCAGGATTATGAAGATAATCTGTTTTCCCTTAGCCCCAACAGCAGCACAAGGCTCCCTCCCTTAATTCGTATGTATTCACAATTATTTATACCGGATTATATAGTACTTGGTGACTTACGCAGGGAGGGGGAGGCCTCCTGGACCTTTTATGGGAGGGATAAAAAACCTGTTAGCCTATTAAAAGTTCCACCTGTCCTAACAGTACACAGGGGCAGGAACACCTCATCTTGTGCTGCTGTTGGGGCTAAGGGAAAACAGATTATCTTCATAATCCTGCAGTCTAATCTACAAGCATGATGTTATAGAGCAAGAGGAAATGAGCAGATTGATATATAGTTTGGGGCAAAATATTTAATTTAACTTTAATTTTTGCTCTATGTTGTTGTAGTCAAGGGACAGTCCTATCAGTGACTGACAGTATCTGCCCTATGAATGTGCACACGGAAGTACCTGTACATCACTAGACCCACACCTAGGACTAGAGCAACGTAGAAAATGCAAAAAATAAAATGAATAAATAACAAGTTATTCTATTACTACTATATTAATACTAGCTATACTATAAATATTTTCCTAGATATCAATATGATCAGCTCATCCTGTCTGCTAAATAGACTATATATTTAATGTGACAGATTTTCAGATTCTCTTTTAGATATATAACTCCAGATCTGCACTTTCATTCTTGCACATGGAGCTACATGCTATAATTCTACCTCCCTTTAACCACCATTAGGATGAGTTCACTACATATGGATTTATAGAGCTGAAAAATTCTAGCTCCCCTATTGGCAGATGCTGCTATTAGGCTGAGGCCCCAAGTTGTGGAAATGCCAAGAAATTTATGGGAAATATATAGGAAATTCTTATACTTCTACCTTCTGCTCAATCCACTCCTGGCTTTGGCTCAAAAAATGCAACAAAATCTGCAACAAAAAAAGCTGCGTTTCCGCAACGCGGAGCTTTAGCCTTAAACAGTTTTTTGTTCAAGAGGATGAAAATATATATGTTTTTCAAAATGTCTTCTATCATGCCATGTCTCTTCTAGAATAGATGAACTCGGGGATGAGGTGAGGTTCGCATATTGCATATAATCCTCTGTAGTGATTTTGTGAATGTTTTCATGTTGACTTCATCATGGTCTCAGGAGATTTACATTACCAAGAATAAGTTAAAGCACGGCTCAGTTCAGTTGTTTTTCTTCCTGACTTACGTCTTGATTGCCACTTAAGTGCCCGACTCTACCCAGCAAAATGGCACTTGTGGAATGTAAATGTTTGCATTAGAGACGGGGAGTGACTTCCTTGTCAGACTGGGAACACCATGATAACTTACTACCTAGATGTAAAAATTGTGTTTTAGTATATAGCAAAATATTTCTTTACTGGCGGAGGGTGCACCTGGAGGAAAGCTATGCCACTCATAGTTATCAAGGTTTTTCAGCATTATTTACCCCAGATTTTTGGGGTAAGAGTAACTTCACCTATTGTTTATTATGGGTCCAGGGTTTTGTTGCAATCCTGCTTGTGATGAAAATGAGATCACCGCTGAGAAGTGATCTCTACAGAACAGGAAGTGTCTATTATTAGTCTTACAGACCAGAGTGAAAATTGCAACATTTTAGGATTTTATTTCATATATGGTCACTGACAAAAATTATCACACCTAGAAGGAATTGTTGGAATTTATATGTTTGACTGTAGAGATGAGCGAACACTAAAATGTTCGAGGTTCGAAATCTGATTCGAACAGCTGCTCACTGTTCAACTGTTCAAACCCCATTATAGTCTATAGGGGGAAATGCTCATTTCAGGGGGTACACAACATTCGATCAAATTCTACTTACCAAGTCCATGAGTGAGGGTCGGGCTGGATTCTTCTCCCTGCGCAGCGTCCCTGCGTCCTCTTCCGGCCTTGAATTCACTCTGGTAGGCATCTGGCCTAGGCAGAGCCGACTGCCATGCCCACGCGGACATGCGCAGTCGGCTCTGCCCAGGCCCGATGCCTAGCAGAGTGAATGCAGAGCCGGAAGAGGACACGGGGAAGCTGCGCAGGGAGAAGACTTCTAAAGGTAAGAGAAGAACCAGTGTTGATTGGCAATGTATAGCATTCTGCCAATCAACGCTGGTTCTGCATCGAATCTTAACTTCGAACATCTAGTAGTACTCGATCGAGTACAAGTATTTCAAATACCGTAGTATTCGATCGAACACCTACTCGATCGAGTACTACTCGCTCATCTCTATTTGACTATAATGATATATATATAAGTGATTACATGGTTAGAATGATGATGGACAAGGAAACTATGGGAGCTGTTGTGTTGTATACTGGAGGCTTATGTGGACCATCTGGAGCCGGTTTTCCATATGTGTGTGGCCTTGTATAACCACTGCTCCCAACATCTACTAACAGCTTGGTCTTAATGGCCTAGATGGTGGGAAATTCATCAAAACAACTATCCTGCTGCTCTTGGTCTAATGTTACAGCTTTTCTCAAAGTTTGTGAATGGCACAAAATTACATTGAGTGCATCATAGAGGCAGGTCTAGCAGTCAACGATCTCTCAGCAAGATGTACACTACCCAAAAGTAGCCTCTGAATGCCTTTTAATAGGGCAGTTGAGGGGGCACTTTTATGTCCTCTTGTGGCAAAATCCAACGTCTAATAAGATCAAACCTGTAATCATTTAAATATCTGCCATGTTGATACTTAACTCGATGTCACAAAAATCTAAGTCATGAGTGAGGCGACAGGAGTATATAGGGGGTGCAGCAGTAGCAGTTCCTGACCCCAAAGCTGCCTATGTCACAAAATATATCACTTTCCTAAATAGCTCAAGGTAAGTAGGGTTCTTACAGTTATGTCTCTGGGAAGCTGCTTAGGACTACCTCAGCCTTACTCTTAGGATTGGTGGAATCCCTATAACCAGACCCTCCTCAATATTACTTATATACAGTCCTATGAAAAAGTTTGGGCACCCCTATTAATCTTAATCATTTTTAGTTCTAAATATTTTGGTGTTTGCAACAGCCATTTCAGTTTGATATATCTAATAACTGATGGACACAGTAATATTTCAGGATTGAAATGAGGTTTGATAGAAAGATGTAGCACTAGATAACGTGCATCGTATTCCCAGAAGCTTAAAGGGTATGTGTCACCAGAAAATGTAGCTGAGTGACCGACATATGTTCCCTTTGCTTATCGGCGGGCCGTGTGCTTTATTATATCTTTAGGTCTGGTAATGACGGGCAGTAGTATAAATTGGCCACTTAACAACGCAGCTCCATTACACGTATTTTCCCGCAGGGTCGAGGTTAAACTTGTACAAAGTGGCAATTACAGGAATAGGTAGAACATTTGGTTTACATCTAGTGATGAAGAAATAACAATGTATCTCTCGGTACAAGGACCTTACTATACCTTGAGTTACATCATCTACTTTGTACTTAAAGTCTGCGCTGCCGCATGTCCACGACATGTCTTCCAGGGTAAAGGATTGGTTGGACCGCAGCATTATAACTTCAATAACCGATGACTTTAGCAAGGCAATTTGGTCCTCGGCAGTAAGATCCCTAGTGGTGAAAAAGAAACAAAGCGGTAATGTTAGGCTTTTAATTGAGGATGAGGACCCTGCAGTCCCTTAACTATTACTTTTTAACATATTTTCCTGGGTTTCCTTTCAGGACTTTTCTTTCTGACAATTTTAAGTGGATTCTGCACGGCGCCACCTATGCAGGTGTGAATCCAGCCTTAGGTGCTGCCGGCAGTATTGACCACAGCATTCTGGGTGGCTAAATAGCCAAGATAACAGTTGTATCCGACCTCAGCCCGAACCGCGTTGTGCTAATAAAAGGTGTTCCAATGATCGCGAGCGCTGTACTTCTTGCCGATTACTTTAGGGAAGCTGGTCCTTTCCATCACATTACAAAATTTCTCATCTTGCCTTTTACTGACTTATGCAAACTTTTGGAAACCTTAGTGACGATTTCAAGGAAAACTACTGTCCTTATCCTGGGACTGGGTCTGTCCACGAGGCGATAACTAAAGATTACACCAGCAGTTTGTTGCTAAGCAATGTCATTGAACAATCCAAGCAGCTGCTTAGCAAACAGTGTGGCTGAAAAATGAGCCTTTAAAGGGTACAACGAACGCCACATGAAAAAGTGATCACTTACTGCTAGGATATGTCATCATGTTAGGGTCCGACTGGGACTCCCACTGACGCTGAGAACATGTTTTGGTAAATGTTTTAATCGCACAGTAGCACTACCGTACGGTGAACTACAACACGTTCCCATTCACATGGTGCCACTGGGCAAAGAAACATTCTTAAGGGGCTGCAGCGCCCAACCATTGCTGAGTGGGGTGGTGGTGGTTCAGATTTGGAAATCACTTCATGGGATTAACCCTATAAGGAGTCACGGAGATAAGTTTGCATGAAAGCTTGAGAAATACTGTACAATGCTATAAAAGGTAAAACGTAAGCATTTATATGTTGTTCGCTTAGTTTCTACTAGTAAAAGAAGTCTTACCGGAATCCAGGTATCATCTTGGCAAATCCAATAACTTTCTGTATGCTGTAACTGACCAAATCTGCAAGGTGAGGGAGCATTGAGAGCTCAGGGGAACCTTCAGGTGAACCAGCGCTGGCAAACTGGAACAGTGAACTGGAGAAAAAGCTACTTAAAGAAGAATCTGTAAAATAAAAGAAAAGATATATTCTGAAGACAACATAGGAAAAAAAAACATAGATTGTGTAAGACCAGATAGTGACATTTTTGGTGTAGTGTGGCTTTTTGTGCCACCCTAGCACTTTTCAGAAAATGAGCAGGGCAAGGGCAGGGTCATCGCCAGCAAAAGATAAATGATTACTTACAGTCCTATGAAAAAGTTTGGGCACCCCTATTAATCTTAATCATTTTTTGTTCTAAATATTTTGGTGTTTGCAACAGCCATTTCAGTTTGATATATCTAATAACTGATGGACACAGTAATATTTCAGGATTGAAATGAGGTTTATTGTACTAACAGAAAATGTGCAATATGCATTAAACCAAAATTTGACCGGTGCAAAAGTATGGGCACCCTTATCATTTTATTGATTTGAATTCCCCTAACTACTTTTTACTGACTTACTGAAGCACAGAATTGGTTTTGTAACCTCAGTGAGCTTTGAACTTCATAGCCAGATGTATCCAATCATAAGAAAAGGTATTTAAGGTGGCCAATTGCAAGTTGATCTCCTATTTGAATCTCCTCTGAAGAGTGGCATCATGGGCTACTCAAAACAACTCTCAAATGATCTGAAAACAAAGATTGTTCAACATAGTTGTTCAGGGGAAGCATACAAAACGTTGTCTCAGAGATTTAACCTGTCAGTTTCCACTGTGAGAAACATAGTAAGGAAATGGAAGACCACAGGGACAGTTCTTGTTAAGCCCAGAAGTGGCAGGCCAAGAAAAATATCAGAAAGGCAGAGAAGAAGAATGGTGAGAACAGTTAAGGACAATCCACAGACCACCTCCAAAGAGCTGCAGCATCATCTTGCTGCAGATGGTGTCACTGTGCATCGGTCAACTATACAGCGCACTTTGCACAAATAGAAGCTGTATGGGAGAGTGATGAGAAAGAAGCCGTTTCTGCACGTACGCCACAAATAGAGTTGCCTGAGGTATGAAAAAGCACATTTCGACAAGGCAGCTTCATTTTGGAAACAAAAATTGAGTTGTTTGGTTATAAAAAAAAAAGGCGTTATGCATGGCGTCCAAAAAGAAACAGCATTCCAAGAAAAACACATGCTACCCACTGTAAAATTTGGTGGAGGTTCCATCATGCTTTGGGGCTGTGTGGCCAATGCCGGCATCGGGAATTTTGTTAAAGTTGAGGGTTGCATGGATTCCACTCAGTATCAGCAGATTCTTGAGAATAATGTTCAAGAATCAGTGACGAAGTTGAAGTTACGCCGGGGATGGATATTTCAGCAAGACAATGATTCAAAACACCGCTCCAAATCCTCAGGCATTCATGCAGAGGAACAATTACAATGTTCTGGAATGGCCATCCCAGTCCCCAGACCTGAATATCATTGAACATCTGTGGGATGATTTGAAGCGGGCTGTCCATGCTCGGCGACCATCTAACTTAACTGAACTTGAATTGTTTGTCCAAAATACCTTTATCCAGGATCCAGGAACTGATTAAAAGCTACAGGAAGCGACTAGAGGCTGTTATCTTTGCAAAAGGAGGCTCTACTAAATATTAATGTCACTTTTCTGTTGAGGTGCCCATACTTTTGCACCGGTCAAATTTTGGTTTAATGCATATTGCACATTTTCTGTTAGTACAATAAACCTCATTTCAATCCTGAAATATTACTGTGTCCATCAGTTATTAGATATATCAAACTGAAATGGCTGTTGCAAATACCAAAATATTTAGAACTAAAAATGATTAAGATTAATAGGGGTGCCCAAACTTTTTCATAGGACTGTAGCATACCCTAATATGTCTAAAGGTCATTTTAGGATAATCCCCAATACCAGCCATATTTTAATGGTTATACAAGTTGTCATCTGCAGATCGATCCTAACTGGAAATGTACTTTTAGGATGTTATTGCACTTTTAGAGCAGACTTTTTAGAAGATAAATAGATTTTAACGTCAGTAATACGTCACATAAACTGCAGATTGCAAATTAGGTGTAAAAATTGCCTACAGAATTAATTTTAGACCCATACCCACATATTATAAAAAATGAACTGTGATAATTCTGCTTATATCTGTTGTGGACCATTTTTGCTAGCATAGTATAAAAACATGTTCAGATAACACTTTTCCATCTGTCTGTATGTGACTCAAGTGTAAAAATTGCATTAATTATTGAAATCAATTATAAATGTGCACAGGCTGAAAGCTAAAGTAAAAATTCTGTCTCGCTGAAGAAGCTTTTCTGTGGTCACATTAGAGATGTGCGCACTGTCACAATTCATTAGGTGTTTACCAGTTTCTCCGCCAACAATTTATGGGATTCTATTTTGATGTAGCATATCATAATTAACTTTTTCGGCTATTTTATTATATAGACAATAACAAATAGTATAGACATTCAGCTATAAACAGTTGTATATACTACATATACCCTATTAATTACTGATGTCAAACTCAGGTTGGTAGTGCTGCACATAACAGTAGGTTGTATCTCACCATAGAGCTTTATTTATATAAATACTCTTCTATACTTCTGGAAAACTGCTAAAACTTACTGTTGCAGCAGGATCTCTGTGTGTACCTCTCTCACTCTCTGCTTAGAGAACATCCAGATTGAACATTGCTGGTGAAAGTTCAATAACAAATGGTGCTTGGGCCCAGCAAACAATTTTAGGGGTTAATAACTAACATGTCGACCTACCCCCTTCCTGGATTGCTTGTCACTTTTAGGCCTGGTTCACATCTGCGCATGGGTTTTTGTTCGGGCAGTCTGCTTGGGGACCCCATGAATGGAAACCTAATCTGCATAGAAAAGCAGTTATCTAAGGAAACCCGCAGACCCCATAGACTATAATGGGGTCCATGTGGTTTTCGCTTGGTTTCCATACGAAAAATGCAGAGATAAAAGTGCTGCCTGCAGGTCTTTTCACTCCACATTTGTCATGAGAGGGGAATGGCCCAAATGCAAATCTGAACCAGGCCTTAGTCTAAGGCCGCAGCTTTTTTGTTGCAGATTTTGTTGTGATTCTTTTGAAATGCAGATATATAGAATGCACTTATATTTATAGCTCCTGCTTATTCCACTCCTGACTTTGCCTCAAAAACCCACAAGAAAATCTGCAACAAAATAAAGCTGCCTTTACACAATGTGAGACGTTAGAGTCCATTGGTCTTGTCATTCATGTTGAAGACTGTAATTCAATGCACAGACTGTGTATGCTCCATCAATAGTCCTCTCATTCAAAGTATATTTATTAAACATATTGGATAAAGGGGTTGTCCCATCTCAAGGATCCTATCTATAATTGTAGCTTTTGTAAATTGAAGACTTTTCCTAAATATATTGCTTTAGAAATGCTACTTTGTTTGCCTGCTATGTGAACCTATTCCTCCCTTTGTTTACACAGCGTTACGATAACCACGGACCTGTGAGATAGGGCGAATGACGTCACTCTAGGCTCTTCCCACAGGACAATCAGTTCAGCTAATTGCAGCTTGCTGATAAAGCCAAGTCTATTATCTCTGTATGTAAACACACAGATAACACGGAGTCTGTTCTCTGGATATTATCTGATCTGTACTGTGATACTTCAGTGTCCCGTTCAGCAGGGGAGGGAAGAGAAATACAAGAAGTGAGAAGAAGAGACAACAGGAAAACTGCTGAAACATGGAGAAGGGAAAACCCCTTTAATAAAATTAAAGTCCTAATAAGGTATTTTGGGGGGCTAAGGACTTCCTCATCATTAGACATTCAAGGGTAGATGCAAACAGTCCAAACTTCTAAATATACTCCATGTGTGCTTTTGGGAAATTCTGAAATAAGAAGTGACTTAGCATTGACCTTGCATATTAGATTATCGTTTATTTTTTCTACCAGATGGATTAATTGTTCAGAACCATCAGAAAATCCTAACCTGACATGGTAACAATTCTAACAAATTTACAAAGTTGATGATGTAGACTGTCCTGCCTACGAAGGAGCTTAACTATGTAGTCCAATCCAGAATGTTTGTGTTCCACAGACTCGAAGTATCATATGTTCCATATACTGTATGGGTGTTACGGTCAGCAGAATATATTTTAAAAAAAACTAAAAGAAATAATATCCTGCGGAGCCCTCTGGATTCTGACTGCTAAACACCCAAGTGTGAGTATGGGCTGGTAGTTATTGTCACTGCCAGTTAAACAAAGTAACTGGGTGTGCTCTTGTTAGCTTCACAGAGCCACCTGTGCAGATCAGAGCAGCTACAATAGCAAACTGTCTCGCAAGAACTCCTGGCCAAGACAGAGACCGCCTAAACCCTGTGTGCTGAAGTTCTACCCAACCACAAGGCAACTATTTCCCATAGCAACTAGCTGTGCGAATACAGACTTAGAAATACACAGCTAGCTAAGGCCTACAGAGATTTTCCCCACTCAAACACACAAGGCAGCATGTTGCCCAACTAACAGTGGTATTGGTATCACTGGGGGAATATTGCTAGCTAGGCCAACTAACATTTCTTGAGAATGGACCACAAACATGCGCACACCAGGGGTGAACCTGCCCCTTTCGCCGCCCGAGGCGAAGTGCAGAAAGCGCCCCCCCCCCCGCCGGGGGAGGGGGCGGAGCGGGGGGGGGGTGGCTTAGTGGAGGGGCGGGGCTTAGCAGAGGGGGCGGGGCTTAGCACCGTTCGCCGGCAGAGAGCAGGCCCGGAGACTGCCTGCGCTCTGCCTGAGCGTGCGGGGAGGCTGCTGGAGCAGCGCTGCTCCAGTGGCCTCCCTAAACCACCGCTCCGTGCTAAGCCAGTCCAGGACAGCTTGTCCTGGACTGGCTTAGGTTAGCAAAAATGCCGCCCTCCCTGAGGCCCTGGCATAGTGCCGCCTGAAGCGCTCGCTTCAGGTCGCCTCATGGGAGGTGCGGCACTGGCGCACACACTAGGTTTTTTTATTTGATCTTAGAGCACAGGGTGTCCAGACTAGCCCCCTTATATAGGCAAAGGGCAGTCACAAGCAATTAGCCCAGCTGCCCAATCCGAGCGTCCATTGGTCAAAAAAATCAATCTATTATATATTATAATAATATTACTGGCTATCTTTTGCTGTAAGGTATTTTTTAGGTTTAGTTCACATGGGTGCGTAATAGTGTATTTTGGTCCTGATATTGACACAGGAAGCTGCATCAAAATCGGGACTAAAATACGCCTGCTGCGACTGTTAGTCACAGCTTCCCGCTCCGGAGTAGGCCCAAAATGAATGGGACACCACGGCACAATGAGCTGCGGAATCCGCCTGAAGAAAGGGCAGATCGCTAGCGGTCTCCATAGGCCACCATTGTGAGGGGACGGATTATGACATGGATTCCACGCCATAATCTGCCCTCTCTGTGCCCGTGTAAACGAGCCTTTAGTTTAGTGTTAATATAATGCCTAGGTGAATTGTCCAACGTTCCAAACAGTAAAAAGTTTTGCAAACAGGGATGTAGCTATTGGGACTAAGTGGTTCTTTCACTACCTGGCCCTAAAGTCCCCTCTGCTACATAATATATGCCATTATTGTACATAGCACAAAGGAAATAGGGGCCCCATTAGAGATTTTTTTTTTTTTTTTTTTTTTTTTATTAGGGCCCAGGAGCTTTTACTTACACTTCCGTTTGCAAAAGAGAAATATCATTGAGGGTTGGGGTTGGCTGGTACTCCAAAAGAGAAAAATGGAAATCCATATTCTGTAGACATCTTAAGCAGGGACTTCAAGTTTCTTGTCTGCCCCCCTTCAGTCATTTCATAGGAGTTCTCATTTTGGAGATGTGATTGGAGACCATCTTCTTCCCTGTGTTTGCATTGCTCAGAAGTACTGCTGGCACGTGTCCAAATCTTCCTCCAGCCCTCCACAAGTAATGCAGGTAACAGAGCCAGAAATATAGAAATCCCGCTGTATCACGTGATCTCTGAGAAGTCTGTTGCTAGGCAACATCCTAAACATATTTGCGCCTCTGCTTAGCCGATAGTATTTGCAAAAACGGATTATGGAGTTTGGAAGGCTTCCTACTGAAAGATTAGTATGGGACAGTTTTGGGGTATGGGACAGTCCATTGTATCCGTGCATTCAGTTTTCTTGGTTCACGTCCCTTTAAAGCCAGACATTCTGGTCTATTTAGTATTTTGCACTTTGGGATGGGGATGAGTCAGCAGAGATTTAACAGCTTTTTCTTCGATATCAATCTGTTCCATAATTATGTATCATTTGTATCAGAATTCTTCTCCCATTCTTTTTCACAAAAGTAGGACAAGAGCTGTCACCGTTTCCATGATGTAAAATAATGCACTATATAAATCGTATTTCTGACTAAACTTCACAAGCCTCCTCCAGGCCAAATGTGTATTTAGAAGAAGTATGTTAATAGTCGGATTCCCTGTTTAGTTTGGGAAATATAGCAGGCATTGGTGTAGGCAATGTTACTCCAAGGCAATTTACATTTTTGTATCTTTAAGCCGAAGGCGTAACTTTAAGCGCCGGTGTGCCGGTGAAAAATCTATGCCAGGCTGCCCACCGACTATGCCATTTATAGCACTAATGTTTAGCATGGTGGATGTGATAGGCCAGATATTTTTGAGCCTTTGCCATTAATTAAAAAAAACTTAAAATGATGTGGAAACCACATTGGCTTCCACATCTCAGCTTCGAAACGGCTTAAAGGAGTCATACTAAGATTTCACTTATTGATAGGATAGGAGAGTGTGATGAACGCACCCTCAGCCATGTGTCTTTTCTGTGAAAGGTCAATTTGCTTCAGTGATTTTATGCATATACCATGGGGATGACCACAGAGAGACAGAGATTGCTAATGACCCTCAGTTGAACCCCAGAATGACAGCTCTAAACATCCCTCTGAAATGGGGGAAGGGCGGGGGAACCAATTGGCGCTCTGCAGCCTAGGAGTGAGGTCCCAGTGAACCAAACCGTTACTTTGTTTGGTATTATATCTTTTCTATTCTTTTATCTCATTTAATCGTACTTTTATCTGTACTTGCTTATCCACTGACATATATTTACGTATATGTTTGTGGCTAGTACCGACCCACTTGGCTTAATAAATATTAGAGATGAGCGAGTACTATTCGAAACTCCAGTTTCGAATAGCACGCACCCATAGGAATGAATGGACGTAGCTGGCACGCAGGGGGTTAAGCAGCCGGCCGCCGGCAATGTTGGCCAGCCGCTTCCATTCATTCCTATGGGTGCGTGCTATTCGAAACGGCTGTTTCAAATAGTACTCGCTCATCTGTAATAAATATATAAAATTTATAAAGCTTGTTTTGTATTATCCTATGAGCCCAGATACACTCACGGGACGTCAGTGGAAGGTAAGAAAGGTGATCGCAGGTGTGCAAAAGTGGTTTTGGCAAGGCGAGATCCTTCACAGAGAGAATTTCCGGGAATATAAATGCTTGACATAAGTATTGATCTGCTGAGTTCTGTACTCTGCGAACCTGCAACATCATTTTCCACAGAAAATGATGGAGGAAGAGAGAATACTCAACACTCTGCTCCTTCATCAGGATGAAGAACAGGACCCTTGTTCTTGTGATCAGTTGGAGCTCTCTCCAATCAGGAATTTGTCCCCTATTCTTTCAATAACATGAAATGTTGGTACAACCCCTTTAACTCCTTCCCATTGACGGCATTTTTCGATTTACAATTTGACTCCCCATCTTCCAAATCCCATAACTTTTTTATATTTCCATTCGCTGAGCCATACAAGTGCTTAATGATTGCAGAACAAATTGTTATTCATATTAGTGCCATTTATTATTCTGTACAATTCAGAATGGGGTGGAATTGGAGATAAACTACATTTGTGTGACTTTCTTACAGGCTTTGTTTGTACGACATTCACTGTACAACCAAATTGAGATGTCACCTGTATTCTACATTTTGGTATGATTCTGGGGTATATCAAATTTATATGGTTTTATTTACGTTTTAACCCTTTAACAAACAAAAAAAAAAAACAAAAAAAAAAAACACTTGCCAATTTTTTTTTTTCTTATTCTGACACCCGTAATTTTTTTTTTTAATATTTCTGTGTATGAGGACACATAGGGCATATTTTTGTAGGCCCAAATTAACTTTTATACCATTTTGGGTAATGTCTGTGTTGCTTTGATCACTTTTTATTGAATTTATTTTTTTTTTTATCAGAGGTGAAACAGTGAAAAAACGGCAGTTCAGCACTTTTGATTTTTTTCCCCCCACTACGGCATTCATTGACAGGAAAAACTTTAACTTAAAAGTTTGTAGACCAGGCATTTTTAGCCACATGGGTACCTAATGTGTATGTGTTTCACAGAAATTTTTTTAGATTTTTAATGTTTCTATTCTATTTTTTAAACTTTAAATTTTTTATTTATTTTACTATTTAATTAGCTCCCCTAGGAGGCATTAACCAAGGATTCACTACATTATTATTGGGGCTGGTCATCGGTAAAGCTATGGGACTAGCGGGTACTGGCCCTGTGGGCCATTTTTTTAAATTTAGGGGGCCACAATGCAGTTCAATGCCCACGATCTGAGTAAACTCATCGTGGGCAATAGCTCCTGGTCTCCATTATAACGTACATGTAATATGTAATGAAACCTGGTAGCCATGGAGGCTGCTCTGTAACAGACTGTCCGCCATCTTTAAAGAGGCGGAATCTTCCGTAATAGTACGGCGGATGTCGGGAAGGGGTTAATATGTACTGTAAGTTTCCACTTAATTTTTCAAACGTATAAAGCTAAATTTTCCTTTCCTATATTTGTCAAACTTGACCAATATGTTTGGCTTCCTCAACATGAATCTTTCATCTGTGCGGAGAAAAGCGGCATGTCATTATTGGCACAAACACCCTCACTGGAGGATACGTGAGGTGTAGCTGTGGTTGGACGATCAGTTCAAAATCAGATCATCTATCTAAATAATTATTATTCCGCTGAGTTATACCGCCTGCGCACATCAACAATCTAGAACTGCTATCACATAGGTTTGTATCCCAAGAGAAAGCTTAAGTTAATCCCTCCCATCTCCACATGATCCCTCTTATGTTATGTAATTATTACACTGGTTCCCAAGCTATTGTCTCAACAGGTTCTCAACAGGTATTGTCTCACGAAATTCATCCTCACTCACAATTACTTTTCTTTTGGTGATTGCATCTATCTATAGCAAACTGGCACCGCAATGGGGAGCAAAATGGCACCACAGTACGCTAATCTCTTCATGGCCAAGCTTGAGAGTGGCTTTCTATCCACCTGCACCACCAGGCCTCTGGCCTACTACCGTTTCATTGACGATATCCTAATCATTTGGACTGGGTCTAAACAACAGCTGATAACCTTCCATGAACAATTCAACCAGTTCCATCCCACCATTAACCCGACACTCAATCACTCCTTCTTTTAAATAAACTTCCTGGACGCAGTCATCAAGATACAGGACAACATAATTGAGACATCACTGTATCGGAAGCAGATTGACCGACCAACCTACCTAAGATGGGATAGCTTTCATCCCAAACAAACACAAAGAACTCCATTGTATACAGCCAAGCCATCAGATACCATCGCATATGTTCAAACCCTGCAGATAGAGAAGGACACCTTGGAGGCCTCAAAAACACTTTGAGGCAGGGTTACCATCCAAGAACAATTAATAACCAAATCACCAGCGCCACGAGAATACCAAGATCAGATTTATTAAAATACAATACCAAAAGGAAAACAATCGGGTGCCCCTGGTCGTCACATATAACCCACACCTGGAGACGCTGAGAGGAATCACACGCAAACTACATCCACTACTACAAAAAGACCACAGTCTAAAATCCATATTTCCAGACCCCCCTCTCCTGTGCTACAAACAGCCACCAAACCTCAGGAATATGGTTGTGAGCAGCTCACTGTCACCTGCAACTAACACAGGAACATTTCCATGCAGACAGGTAAGGTGCAAAACCTGTCCTCACATACTGACCACTGACAGGATAGAGATACCGAACTCTAACAGAGAATATAAAGTCCCAGGAATGTTCACCTGCAGCACACCCAATGTAGTGAATTTAATAATGTGCACCAAATGTTCCACTGATAATGTTGGAGAGACCGGACAGCAGCTTAGAATGCGGATGAACTCACATCGCCATACAATTTAAGAACGAAGAATGGACCTCCCTGTATCAAAACATTTCTGCAATGAGGATCATAATATGACTGATCACATGAAAGTTTTGGTTTTGGGAGCGAATTTCAGATCAAAGAGAGAACGACGCATTCATGAGTGTAAATTTATGACCCTGCTTCAAACACTGGAGAGGGGGTTAAATTTGTCACATGGTTTTATGTCACTTTACAGAAACCTGTGAACTGATAAGGACTAGAGATGAGCGAACACTAAAATGTTCGAGGTTCGAAATTCGATTCGAACAGCCGCTCAATGTTCGTGTGTTCGAACGGGTTTCGAACCCCATTATAGTCTATGGGGAACAGATACTCGTTAAGGGGGAAACCCAAATCCGTGTCTGGAGGGTCACCAAATCCACTATGACACCCCAGGAAATGATGCCAACACCTCTGGAATGGCACTGGGACAGCAGGGGAAGCATGTCTGGGGGCATCTAACACACCAAAGACCCTCTATTACCCCAACATCACAGCCTAACAACTACACACTTTACACACTCAATACCACCTCTCTGACAGTAGGAAAACACCTTGAAACATGTGTATTTGGCACTTGCAGTGAGGAGAGCTTGTCACCAGCAGTGAATTTGGCCCTTGTAGTAAGTTGAGGTTGGCACCAACATTTGTTTTGAAAATCAGGGTGGATTGAGCCTCTAACCAGCAGAGTTTGGGCAAATTCATGGTGGAGGGAGCCTCTAAAAACCCCAGTTTGGACCAATTCATGATGGAGGGAGCCTCTAAAAACCCCAGTTTGGACCAATTCATGGTGGAGGGAGCCTCTAAACAGCCCAGTTTGGGCAAATTCATGGTGGAGGGAGCCTCTAACCAGCCCAGTTTGGACCAATTAATGGTGGAGGGAGCCTCTAACCCCTGGATGAGTATGAGGATGCGGAGGAATTGGAGAGGTTGAGTACAGACATGGAGTTTCATGTTGGGGTGCTTTACACAGGTGGGCACAAAAATGAAGGCTCTATCCAGTGGTGGTTCATTTTTATCAAAGTGAGCCGGTCGGCACTCTCAGCTGACAGACGGGTGCGCTTGTCAGTGATGATGCCACCGGCTGCACTGAACACCCTCTCAGATAGGACGCTGGCGGCAGGACAGGACAGCACCTCCAAGGCATATAGGGCAAGTTCAAGCCACAGGTCCAACTTTGACACCCAATACGTGTAGGGCGCAGAGGGGTCGGAGAGGACAGGGCTGTGGTCGGAAAGGTATTCCCGCAACATGCGCCTATACTTCTCACGCCTGGTGACACTAGGACCCTCCATGGCGGCACTTTGGCGAGGGGGTGCCATCAAGGTGTCCCAGACCTTAGACAGTGTGCCCCTCGTTTGTGTGGACCAGTGAGAACTTGGTTGCCTACTGGAGGAACTGCCCTCCCTGCCGCCAACGTCACATGCTGGAAACATCTCCATCATATTCTGCACCAATTGCCTGTGGCAAGCATTGATGCGATTGGCCCTCCCCTCTACCGGAATAAAAGACGAGATGTTGTTTTTATACCGGGGGTCAAGGATAGCAAAGATCCAGTACTGGTTGTCCTCCATGATTTTGACAATACGCTTGTCGGTTGTAAAGCACCCCAACATGAACTCAGCCATGTCTGCCACAGTGTTAGTTGGCATGACTCCTCTGGCCCCACCGGAAAGTTCAATCTCCATTTCCTCCTCATCCTCCATGTCTACCCATCCGCGTTGCAACAATGGGACGATTCGAAGTTGCCCGGAAGCCTCCTGTATCACCATCACATCATCGGACAACTCTTCTTCCTCCTCCTCCTCCTCCATTAAACGCAGTGAAGCGGACAGATGTGTGGACCTACTCTCCAGCTGTGACGGATCGGATGCTATCCCTAACTCCTCTGTGTGATCTGAGTTATCCCTGATGTCCATCAGGGATTCTCTCAGAACACACAAGAGCGGGATTGTAAGGCTCACCATCGCATCCTCAGAGCTCACCCTCCTTGTGGACTCCTCAAAGACCCGTAGGATGTCACAAAGGTCTCTCATCCATGGCCACTCATGGATGTGAAACTGAGGCAGCTGACTTTGTGGCACCCTAGGGTTTTGTAGCTGGTATTCCATCAAAGGTCTCTGCTGCTCAACCACTCTATTCAACATCTGAAACGTTGAGTTCCAGCGTGTGGGGACGTCGCACAAAAGCCGGTGTTGTGGCACATGCAGGCGTTGCTGGAGAGATTTTAAGCTAGCAGCGGCTACTGTCGACTTGCGAAAGTGGGCGCACATGCGCCGCACTTTCACCAGTAGCTCTGGAACATTGGGGTAGCTCTTTAGGAAACGTTGCACCACTAGGTTGAAGACGTGGGCCAGGCATGGAACATGTTGGAGTCCGGCAAGCTCCAGAGCTGCTACCAGGTTCCGGCCGTTATCACAAACGACCATGCCTGGGCCCAGGTGCAGCGGCTCAAACCATATTGCCGTCTCATCGAGGAGGGCATCCCTCACCTCGGAGGCAGTGTGCTGTCTGTCCCCCAAGCTGATCAGCTTCAGCACAGCCTGCTGACGTCTACCAACGCCAGTGCTGCAACGTTTCCAACTCGTAGCTGGGGTCAATCTAACAGCGGAGGAGGAGGCGGTGGCGGAGGAGGAGGCGGTAGAGGAGGAGGAGGAGGGGGGTGTTCTTCTCGTGTCCCTGCCAGGAATGTTAGGCGGGGAGACAAGGTACACCGGGCCAGTTTGGGAAGCAGTCCCAGCCTCAACTACATTCACCCAGTGTGCCGTCAGTGAAATGTAGCGTCCCTGTCCGCATGCACTTGTCCACGCGTCGGTGGTCAAGTGGACCTTTGTGCAAAGCGTGGAACTAAGTGCCCGCCTGATGTTGAGTGACACGTGCTGGTGCAAGGCGGGGACGGCACACCGGGAGAAGTAGTGACGGCTAGGGACGGCATAGCGAGGTGCCGCAGTTGCCATCAGGTCCAGGAAGGCGGGAGTTTCAACAAGCCGGAACGCCAACATCTCCTGGGCTAGCAGTTTAGCGATGTTGGCGTTCAAGGCTTGCGCGTGTGGGTGGTTAGCAGTGTATTTCTGCCGCCGCTCCAATGTCTGAGAGATGGTGGGTTGTTGTAAAGAAGCGCCTGATGGTGCCTTTGATGGTGCAGGAGAAGGAGATAAGACAGGAACAGGGGAGGATGAGGGAGAAGTCAACAAAGTGGCGGAGGCAGATGAAGTGGTGTCCTGGCTTGTCCTCTGGAGTGCATCGCCAGCACAGTCAGCAGTGGCAGTGGCAGAGGCAGAGGCAGTGGCAGAGGCAGTGGCAGTGGCGTGAACGGCAGGCGGCCTTTGTCCTGCCGTTGCTGCCTGCCACTGATTCCAGTGCTTGGATTCCAAATGACGGCGCATTGAAGTGGTGGACAGGTTGCTCTTCTCAGAGCCCCTAAAAAATTTCGAGAGGCAAATTGTGCAGACAACACTATATCTGTCCTCGGCGCATTCCTTGAAAAAACTCCACATCTTCAAGAAACGTGCCCTCGAGGTGGGAGTTTTTCGGGGCTGGGTACGAACTGGAACATCTTGGGAGATTCCGGGTGTGGCCTGGCTTCGCCTAAGCTGCTGACCTCTGCCTCTAGCTACCCTTTTTGGTGCTGCACCTGCCTCAACATCCACACTACTTTCCCCGCTTGACATCCCCCCTGTCCAGGTCGGGTCAGTGTCCTCATCATCCACCACTTCCTCTTCCAACTCCTGTCTCATCTCCTCCTCCCGCACAATGCGCCGGTCAACTGGATGCCCTGACGGCAACTGCGTCACATCATCGTCGATGAGGGTGGGTTGCTGGTCATCCACCACCAAATCGAACGGAGATGGAGGAGATTCTAGTGTTTGAGCATCTGGACACAGATGCTCCTCTGTTAGGTTCGTGGAATCGTGACGTGGAGAGGCAGGTTGAGGGACAATGAAAGGAGCGGAGAACAGCTCTGGGGAGCAGGGACAGTTGGGGTTATTGTTCTGTGAAGCTTGGGAATTTTGGGAGGAAGGAGGACAAGACTGTTGGGTAATAGGAGGAGAGGAGGCAGAGTCTGACTGGCTGCTGGACAATGTGCTGTAAGCGTTCTCTGACAGCCATTGCAAGACCTGTTCCTGGTTCTCGGGCCTACTAAGGTTTGTACCCTGCAGTTTAGTTAATGTGGCAAGCAACCCTGGCACTGTGGAGTGGCGCAATGCTTGCTGCCCCACAGGAGTAGGCACGGGACGCCCTGTGGCTTCACTGCTACCTTGCTCCCCAGAACCATTCCCCCGACCTCGCCCACGGCCTCGTCCACGTCCCTTTCCGGGAGCCTTGCGCATTTTGAATTCCCAGTTAGAAATTGGCACTATATACCAGTAGCAAAAATTGTGGGTGCACGTAACCCCAATATATTCTTTGAATTCCCAGTCAGACAATGGCACTATATACCAGTAGCAAGAAATGAGGGTATTTATAACCCCAATATATTCTTTGAATTCCCAGTCAGACAATGGCACTATATACCAGTAGCAAAAATTGTGGGTGCACGAAACCCCAATATATTCTTTGAATTACCAGTCAGAAACTGGCACTATATGGCAGTAGCAAGAAATGAGGGTATTTGTAACCCCAATATATTCTTTGAATTCCCAGTCAGACAATGGCACTATATACCAGTAGCAAGAAATGAGGGTATTTATAACCCCAATATATTCTTTGAATTACCAGTCAGAAACTGGCACTATATGGCAGTAGCAAGAAATGAGGGTATTTATAACCCCAATATATTCTTTGAATTCCCAGTCAGACAATGGCACTATATGGTAGTAGCAAGAAATGAGGGTATTTGTAACCCCAATATATTCTTTGAATTCCCAGTCAGACAATGGCACTATATACCAGTAGCAAGAAATGAGGGTATTTGTAGCCCCAATATATTCTTTGAATTCCCAGTCAGACAATGGCACTATATACCAGTAGCAAGAAATGAGGGTATTTGTAACCCCAATATATTCTTTGAATTCCCAGTCAGACAATGGCACTATATACCAGTAGCAAGAAATGAGGGTATTTGTAACCCCAATATATTCTTTGAATTCCCAGTCAGACAATGGCACTATATACCAGTAGCAAGAAATGAGGGTATTTGTAACCCCAATATATTCTTTGAATTCCCAGTCAGAAACTGGCACTATATACCAGTAGCAAGAAATGAGGGTATTTGTAACCCCAATATATTCTTTGAATTCCCAGTCAGACAATGGCACTATATACCAGTAGCAAGAAATGAGGGTATTTATAACCCCAATATATTCTTTGAATTCCCAGTCAGACAATGGCACTATATACCAGTAGCAAGAAATGAGGGTATTTATAACCCCAATATATTCTTTGAATTCCCAGTCAGACAATGGCACTATATACCAGTAGCAAGAAATGAGGGTATTTATAACCCCAATATATTCTTTGAATTCCCAGTCAGAAACTGGCACTATATACCAGTAGCAAGAAATGAGGGTATTTGTAACCCCAATATATTCTTTGAATTCCCAGTCAGACAATGGCACTATATACCAGTAGCAAGAAATGAGGGTATTTATAACCCCAATATATTCTTTGAATTCCCAGTCAGACAATGGCACTATATGCCAGTAGCAATAAATGAGGGTATTTATAACCCCAATATATTCTTTGAATTCCCAGTCAGACAATGGCACTATATACCAGTAGCAAAAATTGTGGGTGCACGAAACCCCAATATATTCTTTGAATTACCAGTCAGAAACTGGCACTATATGGCAGTAGCAATAAATGAGGGTATTTATAACCCCAATATATTCTTTGAATTACCAGTCAGAAACTGGCACTATATGGCAGTAGCAAGAAATGAGGGTATTTATAACCCCAATATATTCTTTGAATTCCCAGTCAGACAATGGCACTATATACCAGTAGCAAAAATTGTGGGTGCACGAAACCCCAATATATTCTTTGAATTACCAGTCAGAAACTGGCACTATATGGCAGTAGCAAGAAATGAGGGTATTTGTAACCCCAATATATTCTTTGAATTCCCAGTCAGACAATGGCACTATATACCAGTAGCAAGAAATGAGGGTATTTATAACCCCAATATATTCTTTGAATTACCAGTCAGAAACTGGCACTATATGGCAGTAGCAAGAAATGAGGGTATTTATAACCCCAATATATTCTTTGAATTCCCAGTCAGACAATGGCACTATATGGTAGTAGCAAGAAATGAGGGTATTTGTAACCCCAATATATTCTTTGAATTCCCAGTCAGACAATGGCACTATATACCAGTAGCAAGAAATGAGGGTATTTGTAGCCCCAATATATTCTTTGAATTCCCAGTCAGACAATGGCACTATATACCAGTAGCAAGAAATGAGGGTATTTATAACCCCAATATATTCTTTGAATTACCAGTCAGAAACTGGCACTATATGGCAGTAGCAAGAAATGAGGGTATTTATAACCCCAATATATTCTTTGAATTCCCAGTCAGACAATGGCACTATATGGTAGTAGCAAGAAATGAGGGTACTTGTAACCCCAATATATTCTTTGAATTCCCAGTCAGACAATGGCACTATATACCAGTAGCAAGAAATGAGGGTATTTGTAGCCCCAATATATTCTTTGAATTCCCAGTCAGACAATGGCACTATATACAAGTAGCAAGAAATGAGGGTATTTATAACCCCAATATATTCTTTGAATTCCCAGTCAGAAACTGGCACTATATACCAGTAGCAAGAAATGAGGGTATTTGTAACCCCAATATATTCTTTGAATTCCCAGTCAGACAATGGCACTATATACCAGTAGCAAGAAATGAGGGTATTTGTAACCCCAATATATTCTTTGAATTCCCAGTCAGACAATGGCACTATATACCAGTAGCAAGAAATGAGGGTATTTATAACCCCAATATATTCTTTGAATTCCCAGTCAGAAACTGGCACTATATACCAGTAGCAAGAAATGAGGGTATTTGTAACCCTAATATATTCTTTGAATTCCCAGTCAGACAATGGCACTATATACCAGTAGCAAAAATTGTGGGTGCACGTAACCCCAATATATTCTTTGAATTACCAGTCAGACAATGGCACTATATGGCAGTAGCAAGAAATGAGGGTATTTGTAACCCCAATATATTCTTTGAATTACCAGTCAGAAACTGGCACTATATGGCAGTAGCAAGAAATGAGGGTATTTGTAACCCCAATATATTCTTTGAATTCCCAGTCAGACAATGGCACTATATACCAGTAGCAAAAATTGTGGGTGCACGTAACCCCAATATATTCTTTGAATTACCAGTCAGAAACTGGCACTATATGGCAGTAGCAAGAAATGAGGGTATTTGTAACCCCAATATATTCTTTGAATTCCCAGTCAGACAATGGCACTATATACCAGTAGCAAGAAATGAGGGTATTTGTAACCCCAATATATTCTTTGAATTCCCAGTCAGACAATGGCACTATATACCAGTAGCAAAAATTGTGGGTGCACGTAACCCCAATATATTCTTTGAATTCCCAGTCAGACAATGGCACTATATACCAGTAGCAAAAATTGTGGGTGCACGTAACCCCAATATATTCTTTGAATTCCCAGTCAGACAATGGCACTATATGGCAGTAGCAAAAATAGTGGGTGTATATAGCCCCAGTTCTATTGCTAGGGGACTTGCAGTGTATTTCTGGGGTGAAGGTGGGGGGGGCACACCGTTGGAACGGGTATCGGGGGTATATATCGGGTATACGGGAATACACTGTCAGTGTATTCCATTCAGGATCCTGGGAAAGCTGGGTTGCGGCGATTGAGCCCGTCAGTGCCACGTTACACTGACAAGCTTCTCCCTGGAATTTAGCTCTTATAAGAGCTGTTGGTTGTCTTCTCCTTCCTATCCTAGCCTGTCCCTGCCTACCCAGAATCTAAGCCCTAGCTAACTGGACGGAAACCTCCGTCTCCGGTGAATTGCAAGCTCAGAATGACGCGAAGCTGGGCGTCGCTGTTCTTTTAAATTAGAGGTCACATGTTTTCGGCAGCCAATGGGTTTTGCCTACTTTTTTTCAACGTCACCGGTGTCGTAGTTCCTGTCCCACCTCCCCTGCACTGTTATTGGAGCAAAAAAGGCGCCAGGGAAGGTGGGAGGGGAATCGAGTAATGGCGCACTTTACCACGCGGTGTTCGATTCGATTCGAACATGCCGAACAGCCTAATATCCGATCGAACATGAGTTCGATAGAACACTGTTCGCTCATCTCTAATAAGGACCTGTAAGTGTTTACATTGTCTCTACCAATTACTAACAACACTCTACCCCCCTTCCTCCTGTAATTCTATCCCTATGTGCCCTTTTTGTACATACATATGTATCCTTCAGAAATGTTTTAAATTTACTTGAGAAAGGAACCGGGATATTCCGAAACGTTGTAATCGTTGTAAAAAGGTATCAACTACTGAAGACTATCAAGTTTTTTTGTTTTTTTATATTTCCAACCCACTGGCTAACACGGTACAAGAACAAACATTTTCCTTATTCATTTGAATGGGAGCCAGTAGCAGTTTTTTTCTTCCAGCTGATTTTTTTCAGGCGGATTCCTCCTTGAAAAACCATTGAAATCAATTGGAGGCAGAAAAAAAAAAAAAAAAAACACTTTTTTTTTACAGTTTTTGATGCATTTTTTTAATCAAAAACTGCAAGCATTTTTTTAAAGCAAAGTTTCCAAGACCATACAGTGTGCTGGAGCAAAATATGCCGCGAAATCAGCAACAAAAAAAAAAAAATCGCATCATGTAAAGAAAAAAAAAAAAAAAAAAAAGTTTCACAAAACCATTTCCTAATTCCTAATACAGATTTTTTTTCAGCCTGCAAAAAAAACTTACGGGGCTTAATTTTTTATCTTTTTTTTTTAAAGTTCAATAAAAACATGTTACAGTAAATAAAAATAAAAGAATGTAGAACACTATAAAGGCTAGAGCAAAGAGACAACAGCAGAGACATAAATGACACGTCTTAATAGAATTGCATTGATTTATTAATAAACAAGGTCTTTTTTTTTTAATTTACTGATTCAGTGTGAACAAGTTCTTAAGCTGTCAAAACAACTTTACACATAGAAACCTGAAACAGATAGTAGGTGAGAGCAGCTGAGGGAAGAACAATCACATTGACCATTTTTACAAATGCCACATTAGTAGAATTTACGGCTATAAATATCAGCTCCTTAGGTGCGACTCTGACACTTCTGTCGTCGCTGTAAAATTTTTTATTTTATCTCAAGATTTTAGTATTAATTATTCTGAGAAATAAATGTTCATGTAATGTGAGGATTGGCTGGGTCTGCCAGCGCAGGAGCCTTTCAAAGATACAAGCCCATAGCAGGGAGTTATACAGTATTTTAGACTAAACCTATATACACACAAGACAGTAATAAATGGGCGTGTGATGTTCTTTCAGTTTTCCCGGATCCCCATGCACATTTTTCATGACTATTTTGCATCTCGGTCGTATGAATGTAGCCTTAACCTGGCAACAATAAGGCTACATTCAGGCCACCAATTATATGGGAGATTTGTGAAAACGGGTGACCCTCGGGTGTTGTTTCATGGCCATTCTGCACCTCCACGCTCAGCCAATGGCCATATTGGAAAAGAACTCCGAGCAGCATAGATAACTATCGTGCTGGGTGTCCCTCTCCTGGCGTGAAGTTCAGGCTGGTAAATCCAGTCAACATATGGACAGAGTTTCACAGATCAAACTCGGCCATGAGAATCTATGGAAAAATACTGACAGGTTGCAACGTCTCCTGATGATGGCTGCTTTATTCTCACCTTCATAAAGCTTTGCAAGGAACTCACCTCTTCACTTTTCAATTGGGGTTCAAGGTAACAATTACCAATTGGCTACTGTGCATCAGGAAATTCAAAAAAATTCTCATTCCACACAATGAATTCAGCTCAAAACTGACCTCAGACAGAACATCCCAGCACAAAATTTACTGTGTAAAGGTCAGTAAAGAGGTTCTTATACTGTGTAGGAACCAACACAGGGGTAATACACTGTGGCAGTAATGAGAGCATTATAATGTGGGTGGACCAAATAGAAAGGACTAGAGGGCCATGAAATATAAAGATTGAGTCTTCAGTAGTTGATATCTTTTTAATGGACAACCAAAATGATGACAGATTGCAGGCTTTCACGACTACTAGGTCTCTTTATCAGGCATGGTATGAATTTCTGAAGGCATGTATACTTATACACAAAAAAGACAAAGGAATCAAGTGACAGGTGAAGGAAAACAGTACACACACAAATACATAAGGTAAAAAACATTGACAGTTGAAAGGATGGCCCTCTGTGTTTTATGATCCCTTTGATTAGTGATGTGATGCCTAGTTGTTGTAAAATGACATAAAACCATGGGACAGATTTAACCCACTCTGGAATGTGTCAAAGGTGGTCATGAGTTTATACTCCCATACTCTTCTGTCTCTCTTAGATTTGAAATTCCCCCTTAACACCAAAATCTTCATGTCATTGATGATATTATGATTTTGATTGCAGAAGGGTTTTGACACAAGGAGGTCCATTCTCTGCTCTGTAATCGTGTGGAGGTGTGAGTTCTGAGTGTCTGTCCAGTCGCCCCTACATAAAGGCCCCCAGTAGGACATTTGGTACATATTATTAAATACACCACATTAGATGTGCTGCAGGTGAAGGTATATGAGATCTTGTAGTCCTGATTAGAGTTGGGTCATGGTCAATGATTTTCATTAGATTTTCATTATTGCAAAACTCTGCCCCATTTGGGACACGACACCCACCTTTCTGGTGGGTATCCCTGTTTGTGACAGATGCACAAGAATTCTTCCAGACCTGAGAGATTTAATTGCTCATTCATGCAGGCCTTCGGGAGGTTGCCTCTTTTTTGAGAGCCTACCTGATGTTTAAGAGTAGATGACAAGTATATATATATATATATATATATATATATATATATACACACACACATATACACAGTCCTATGAAAAAGTTTGGGCACCCCTATTAATCTTAATCATTTTTAGTTCTAAATATTTTGGTGTTTATAACAGCCATTTCCGTTTGATATATCTAATAACTGATGGACACAGTAATATTTCAGGATTGAAATGAGGTTTATTGTACTAACAGAAAATGTGCAATATGCATTAAACCAAAATTTGACCGGTGCAAAAGTATGGGCACCTCAACAGAAAAGTGACATTAATATTTAGTAGATCCTCCTTTTGCAAAGATAACAGCCTCTAGTCGCTTCCTGTAGCTTTTAATCAGTTCCTGGATCCTGGATAAAGGTATTTTGGACAAACAATTCAAGTTCAGTTAAGTTAGATGGTCGCCGAGCATGGACAGCCCGCTTCAAATCATCCCACAGATGTTCAATGATATTCAGGTCTGGGGACTGGGATGGCCATTCCAGAACATTGTAATTGTTCCTCTGCATGAATGCCTGAGGATTTGGAGCGGTGTTTTGGATCATTGTCTTGCTGAAATATCCATCCCCGGCGTAACTTCAACTTCGTCACTGATTCTTGAACATTATTCTCAAGAATCTGCTTATACTGAGTGGAATCCATGCGACTCTCAACTTTAACAAGATTCCCGATGCCGGCATTGGCCACACAGCCCCAAAGCATGATGGAACCTCCACCAAATTTTACAGTGGGTAGCATGTGTTTTTCTTGGAATGCTGTTTCTTTTTGGACGCCATGCATAACGCCTTTTTTTTTATAACCAAACAACTCAAATTTTTGTTTCCAAAATGAAGCTGCCTTGTCCAAATGTGCTTTTTCATACCTCAGGCAACTCTATTTCTGGCGTACGTGCAGAAACGGCTTCTTTCTCATCACTCTCCCATACAGCTTCTATTTGTGCAAAGTGCGCTGTATAGTTGACCGATGCACAGTGACACCATCTGCAGCAAGATGATGCTGCAGCTCTTTGGAGGTGGTCTGTGGATTGTCCTTGACGGTTCTCACCATTCTTCTTCTCTGCCTTTCTGATATTTTTCTTGGCCTGCCACTTCTGGGCTCAACAAGAACTGTCCCTGTGGTCTTCCATTTCCTTACTATGTTCCTCACAGTGGAAACTGACAGGTTAAATCTCTGAGACAACTTTTTGTATCCTTCCCCTGAACAACTATGTTGAACAATCTTTGTTTTCAGATCATTTGAGAGTTGTTTTGAGTAGCCCATGATGCCACTCTTCAGAGGAGATTCAAATAGGAGATCAACTTGCAATTGGCCACCTTAAATACCTTTTCTTATGATTGGATACATCTGGCTATGAAGTTCAAAGCTCACTGAGGTTACAAAACCAATTTTGTGCTTCAGTAAGTCAGTAAAAAGTAGTTAGGGGAATTCAAATCAATAAAATGATAAGGGTGCCCATACTTTTGCACCGGTCAAATTTTGGTTTAATGCATATTGTACATTTTCTGTTAGTACAATAAACCTCATTTCAATCCTGAAATATTACTGTGTCCATCAGTTATTAGATATATCAAACTGAAATGGCTGTTGCAAACACCAAAATATTTAGAACAAAAAATGATTAAGATTAATAGGGGTGCCCAAACTTTTTCATAGGACTGATATATATATATAGATATATATATATATATATATATATATATATATATATATATATATATATGCTGCTATACCTATATAATTGCTAGCACATTGCTTATATATCCACTGATAGCTCTTATGATGTTCTGTAGCAAATGTCCCTTTTATCTTTTAAATCATTATAAGCAGTTTTGAAGATCTATCAAATTTTCCAATGTTCTCTATTACCTGTATGTGGCAACAGATTATGCCCCAAGCACCAGGAATGAAGACTATGACCGCAACCTGTCGCTTTCTTTTTATACAATCCATTCTTGTCATCTCTAAATAAGGAACAGAAAAAAAAATAAACTAAATAAAAGTCTAGTATGAAAGAGACAGATTGTACGAGCATGGATCGATTGAATTTCCAGCCAGCAGATAATAAAGGACCTTATTATTACAAAGCAGGAACACTGTCAAAGCAAAATGTCCAAGATAATGGATATAATAAAACCAATGGCCTCCTGGCAATGTGGAGGGCTTGTGTCAGGTTCATTATGGTACAAAGGTAATGCAGGTATTGTGTTTAGGAGCCAATGGTTCACATTCAAATAATAAGCCATGGAATTTCCTACAAAGTACATATTACTAGAGTGAAATGTTCGAAGTTCGATTGGAGTAGACTCTCAATACTCGACTGTTTGATCGAACCCCATTATAGTCTATGGGGAAAAAATACTCATTTAGGGGGAAACCAATATTCGACTCAGGAGGGTCACCAAGTCCACTATGACACCTCAGCAAATGATGCCAACACCTCTGGAATGCAACTGGGACAGCTGGAGAAGCATGTCTGGGGGCATCTAACAAGCCCAAGTCAAAGCCTATCAACTACACACTTTCCACACTCAAAAAACCCACTATGAAAGTGGAAAAATACCTGGAAACCTTTTTTCCTCCCCAATTACATGGACAGAACCCCAAATTTTACTCTAATGAAACCTTAACAAGCACCCCTTTAAATAACGTTTCCCATGACAATCACAGATGGAATAGGCAATGGGAAATTCAACAGTACCCACCCTGTACTGTCATTGTGGATATGTGCGTGTGTGTGATGTGGTAAGACCTTCCAAAATTCACTTTTCTGGTCCTTAACATGAGCCCTTCCAAATTAAGTTAGAGGCCCATAAGCTGAGTTACCAGCAGAGATTAAGGCCCTTTAGGTGACTTCAGCCTCTTACCAGCAGAGTTTTAGGCCCTTTAACTTAGCTGAGCCTTGCACCAGCAGTGTTTTTAGCCCTTGGGGTTAGTTGAGCATTGCACCAGCAGCGGTTTTTAGGCCCTTGGAGTGAGTTGAGCCTCTAACCAGCAGAATTTGGGGAAATCAGGGTGGATTCCGCCTAGAAGGATCAGAATTGTGCAACGCAGATGGTGGAGGAATATGAGGAGGAATTGTAGAGGTTGAGCGCAGACATGACAATTCACGTTGGGGTGTTTGACACTGGTGGGCACGAAAATGATGGGTCTATCCAGTGGCTGTTCATTTTGATGAAAGTCAGCCGGTCATCACTCTCAGCTGGCAGCCGGCTGCGCTTATCTGTGATGATACCACCGGCTGTGCTGAAAACCCTTTAAGGTAGCACGGTGGTGGCAGGACAGGACAGCACCTCTAAGGCATATAGGGCAAGTTGAAGCCACAGGTCCAACTTCGACACCCAATACGTGTAGGGCGCAGAGGGATGGGAGAGGACAGGGCTGTGGTCGGACAGGTATTCCCGCAACATACGCCTATACGTTTCCCGCCTGGTGACACTAGACCCCTCAGTGGCAGGAGTTTGGCAAGGGGGTGCCATTAACGTGTCCCAGAGCTTAGACAGTGTACCCCTTGTGGGTATGGACCGGACGGCACTTATTCGCCTCATGTAGGAACTGTCCTCTCTGCCGCCAACGACACTTGATGAAAACATCTCCATCATGTTCTACACCAGTTGCTTGTGGCAGTCATTAATGCGATTGGCCCTCCCCTCTACCGGAATAAAAGATGAGATGTTATTTTTTATACCGAGGGTCAAGGATTGCAAATATCCAGTATTGGTTGCGCTCCATTATTTTGACTACGCGCTTGTCACTTGAAAAGCAACCCAACATGAAGTCAGCCATGTATGCCAGAGTGTTACTTGGCATGACTTCGCTGCCCCCACCGGAAAGGTCACACTCCATTTCCTCCTCTTCCTCCCTTTCGCCCCATCCGTGCTGCAAAAATGGGAAGCATTGAACTTCCCCGGTAGCCTCCTGTGTCACAATCATATCATCTGCCACGTCTTCATCCTCCTCCTTCTCCTCCGTCATTAAACGCTGTGAAGCGGACAGGTGTGTGGAACTGCTGCTATCCCTGACTCCTCAGTGTGATCTGCGTTATCCCTGACGGCAATGAGGGATTCTTGCATCACACACACAAGAGCGGGATTGTTGCGCTCACTAGTGCGTCGTCACAGCTAACCCTCTTGGTGAACTCCTCAAACACCCGTAGGATTTCACATAGGTCTCCAATCCATGGCCACTCATGGTTGAGAAACTGAGGGAGCTGACTCCCTACCATCTCCTTTGGAGATGGTACTCCATCAAAGGTCTCTGCTGCTCAACATATGATATGTTAAGTTCCAGCGTGTGGGGACTTCGCACAACAGCCGGTGTTTGGGCAGATGTAGGTGTTGCTGTAGTTTTTTTGAGGCTAGCAGCGGCTACTGTAGACTTGCGAAAGCGGGTGCACAAGCATCGCACTTTCACCAGTAGCTTGTGCACATTTGGATAGGTCTTTAAAACATTGCCCAACTAGGTTAAAGACCTGGGCCAAGCATGGAACATGTTGGAGGATGGCAAGCTCCAGAGCTGCTACCAGGTTCCTGCCGTTATCAGACACGACCATGCCTGGACCCAGGTGCAGTGGCTCAAACCATATTGCTGTCTCATCGAGGAGGGCATCCCTCACCTCGGAGACAGTGTGCTGTCTGTCCCCCAAGCTGATGAGCTTCAGCACGGCCTGCTGACGTCTACCCACGCCAGTGCTGCAACGTTTCCAGCTCGTAGTTGGAGTCAATTTAACGTCGGTAGGAGGAGGATTTTGTTTCAGAGCCCCTGCCAGGAATGATAGGCGGAGAGACGAGGTACACCGACCCAGTCCCAGCCTCGACTACATTCACCCAGTGTGCCGCCAGTGAAATGTATCGTCCCTGTTCGCATCCACTTGTCCACACGTCGGTGGTCAACTGGACCTTAGTGCAAAGCGCGGAACTTAGGGCTCACCTGATGTTGAGTGACACGTGCTGGTGCAAGGTGGGGACGGAGAAGTAGTGACGGCTAGGGATGGCATAGCGAGGTGCCGCACTTGCCATCAGGTCCCGGAAGGCCGGAGTTTCCACAAGCCGGAACTCCAACATCTCCTGGGCCAGGAGTTTGGAGATGTGTGCGTTCAAGGCTTGCGCATGTGGGTGGTTAGAGCTGGATTTTCGCCTGTGCTCAAATGTGTGAGAGATGGTGGGTTGCTGGGGGAAGGCGCATGATGGTGCAGGAGAAGGAGCTGAGACAGGAACAGGGGAGGATGAGGGAGAAGTCCCCAAAGTGGCGGAGCCAGATGTTGCGGTGTCCTGGCTGATGCTCTGGACTGCAGCGCCAGAACTGGCAACAGTGGGAGAGGCAGTGGTGGTAACGCCAGACGACGATTGTCCTGTGTTTGCTCTCTCCCACTGAGCCCAGTGCTTGGATTCCAAATGATGGCACATGGGAGTGGTCGAAACGTTGCTCTTTTCAGAGTCCCTACTCAGTTTAGAGTGGCAAATTGTACAAACTATATTTGTCCTCCGCGCATTCCTTGAAAAATCTCCACACCATCGAGGAACGTGCCTTCAATGGGGGAGTTTTTCTGGGCTGGCTATGATAGGGAAAATCTTCAGGCCATTCTGGGTGTGGCCTGGCTTCGGCAAAGAAGCTGACCTCTTCCTTTGGACATGCCTCTGCCTCTAGCTACCCTCTTTGGTGCTGCACCTCCCTCAACATCGACACTGCTTTCCCCGCTTGACATCCCCCTGTCCAGGTCGGGTCAGTGTCCTCGTCGTACACCACCTCCTCTGCCAATTCCTCTCTCGCCTCCTCACCGCACATGGCAACAGGCTGCCCTGATGGCAACTGTGTCTCGTCATAGTCACTAAGGGTGGGTTGATGGTAGGGTTGAGTGATCGGGATCAGAAAAGATCGGATTCCGATCGGAATTTCGATCCCGATCTTTTTGGGTAGGATCGAGATCGGGCTTATTTCCCACAATGCTTTGGCTACTGGCTAATCATTGTGGGAAAAGCTTAGCACCCATAGGAATGAATGGAAGCGGCCGGCCACTTAACCCCCTTAGTTCCGGCTGCGTCCATTCATTCCTATGGATTTACCGCAGTCTGCCACTCTTCTGCTTCGTCCCTGTTTTACCGTATACTCAGCTGAATATCAATACCTCTCTACTCCTGCCACTGCTTATCTCGCACAGTTTGATTGGGTTACTCTTGGTCACATTGAAAGTAGATGAGCGACTTTATATTGCTCCTATCCCCAGACCATGTTCTATGTGAGCTTGAGGCACAACAGTATGTAGGACTTGGGGGCACTATGCTGTGTGGGACCTGGAGAGACTATATAGGGTGAGACCTGGGGAGAATATATAAACTCATCAATAACAGATGTGGCTTAGGGGCTGGAGCCACACATTGAGTTGCCTTTGTTGACTATTTTGGTGTAGATTTTGTTGCGTCTTTTGAGCCAAAGCCAGGAGATGTTTTACTAGGAAGGAATTTATAAGCCCTTCTTTTATATTTCCCATTCGTTTTGAATGCAATACATTGATTTGTCTAACAAAAATAAATAAATAAGTACCCAAAAAGCAACAAAAATTAAATGGAGGGAATTTATTAAAGGGGCGCTATCATTGGGAAAAGTCATTTTTAACTAAGCACATACATGCATAACCTTTAGAAAGGCTATCCCACACCTACCTTTTGTATGTAAATTGCCTCAGTGGTTTTTGATTAAGTCCGTTTTTATTCATATGCTAATTAGCTTCCAGCCAGCACAGGAAGTTCCCAGCAGCCTCCTCTCTGCTATTATCTCCTATCTGTGTGTGCAAACAGGAAGCTGAGTCATCAGTAGCAGCAACCTGTGCTGTACACATAAATAGGAAAGAATAGGCAGATGATGCACGACGAGACTTCTGGGCTGCACCAAGAGACTAATTAGCATATGAATAAAAATGGGCTAATTCAAAAACCACTGAGGCAATTTACATACAAAAGGTAGGTGTTGAATAGCCTTTCTAAAGCCTATGCAAGGATGTGATTAGTTAAAAATGACTTTTTCCAATAATAGAGCCCCTTTAAGATGGTTTTTCACTATACCAGTCTGAATTAGTTAAAGGTTTTGTGCAGTTCTGGACATTTAAACCCATTCTGCAGGACAGCGGATAAGTGTCTGCTTGTTGTGAATGGAGCAATATTGTGTTATGGGGTTACAGGCACTGCGAGAGATTACAATCCCAGCAGCCTCCTAGCAGTGAATGGAGTGTCAGTCACACAAGCACACTGGGATCTATTTACATAGAGGGTTTAGGCAGACATTCATTTCCCTGTTCTTCTGACCACTGGGGGACCAACATTTGGGCTGCCAGTGATCAGACACTTATCCCCTGTCCTGTAGATAGGGTATAAGTATCCATAACCCTTTTCACATAGGGGTTTCTCATTAATAGTGTTGTAAAGTTTTCCTGACTTTCTCTAACCTAACCCCCAATAGTCGTACAATAGCAAATATTGGATCTCTTAATCTTTTCCATACCAAAGGACAAACTTTGAAGTAGCTACAGTAAGAACAATTTGCTCCTATAACTTTGTCTACATCAGCACCTGTTTCCTATAAATCCTAAATGTCTACAATACAGACTTTATGGAGGTGAAACACTGTACAGAGTATGCTATAAGGAGGTGTTGTTCACATGCATCAGTTTTTATTCATTTCCTTTATCACTTTACAGCCAAAGGCCAAAGAAATCATTTAGATGAAATATATCTAGATGCAGAATGAGGAGAAAACATACAATAAAAAGCAGATTATAAGGCCCGGTTCTCAGGTGGGCCAGAATTTCTCAATTTTTGTCCAAGATAAGATAGTGGGACCAGTTTCTTTTGACTAGCTCTTAGTATGCCAATCTTAACCGGATCATGTGCTGGCGTTAGATGCGCCAAATGTATTAAAAGGCACACGCCACTTAATAATTCTGGGACTTCTCTGGATATCTGTGCGCCAGAATCTAAAACCCACGCCAGCTAGGAGTTGGCGCAGACGGCAGGTGTTCTTTCTGCTTTTTTTGCTGCAATAAAAATTCTGGGAAATAATCTGGCGAGGTTATTTATACAGTTATTATTCGTAGCAATATATACGTGCTAGATGTGGGGGATTAGAAATATGCTCCTTGTTCACACAGTTATTATGTATTACATTATATTTATAACACCTGACAACGTCTGCCGGAGCTGTGATTAACAAAACGTCTTGACAAATGGATTTCATACAGGTTTCCCTAATATGTTGAACCAATAGATAATGGTTATCGCATTTTGCAGGTGGATAAAATATAGCATAATCGCCTCAATCCCTAGTAAAAGCATATTACAAATGACATATAAGGGAAAAGAAGACAGAGCGGTCTGTGCCCGGGTTTGTGTAATCCATCTGTAGAGTCCGGGGAAGATTAACCAGTCACTTGATTAACTCTGAAGCTCAATTAAATATAATGTCATAATGGAAATATTCTTCTATTATATATCGTGAATTAACATTTTCTGTACAGGATCGAGTTTTTTTTGTTATTTTGAAATACATGATCAAGGATGTTTATGGAAATTTTTACTGCATTTATTTTAGAATTCATTTGGTGCATTATAAACCTTCATAGCACTGTCTGATTGTCTGAAAATTAAAAAAATAAAATAACTTTATGTTTAGCGTTAACACTTAGAGCTATGCATCTCTATAGTAACAGACTACAGGCAAATCAATGTCCCAAAAAGTGCAGTGGAAAAGACAATGGCGGAAACGCATCGAGTTTTGTTTCCAGGCTTTTTCAAGCCTGGTGGCAACGTGGTGGCTCAGTGGTTAGCACTGCAGCCTTGCAGCGCTAGAGTCCTGTGCTCGAATCCTGCCAAGAACAACATCTGCAAGGAGTTTGTATGTTCTCCCCGTGTTTGCGTGGATTTCCTCCCAGTGTACAAAGGCATACTGATAGATAAAAAAAAAAAAAAAAAAAAAAAAAAAAAGTATATTGTGATCCCTATATGGGGCTCAAAATCTACATTTAAGAAATAAAAAAGTCTGTAGGCTTTTCTTCTATGGATTTTCTGCTTTTATTAGATCTATATGGAAAACGCCCAAAATTTCCATAGGTATAATTAACATGCCGTGATTTACAAAAACACAAGCGTTTTTGAAGTCGCAGCATCTACACAGTGAATATTTTTCTGCAATGTGTGGATGGGATTAGCCAGAATCCCATCCACTTTGCAAGTACCATAAAACCCAGCATTTTTTTCCCATTGCATTTTCGCAACATGGGGCCCCGAATTTAAGGCTAAAGCCTCATGTAGAAAAAGCGACTTTTCTGCAGTGTGGGGCTTTAGCCTAAAGTTGACCTTGCACCTCTCCTGACATCTGATATATTGAATACTATTCTGGAAAATCTGTTCTCCTAGCAGTATTCTGTAGCCAGCATTAAATGGACAGTGATAGATAAATAACATCCAGTATTCTCTACTATCTACAGTATTGTTCAGTCAGGGTCAGCAGCACTTACATAAGTTTTACACCGAGGACATAATTTTTTGCCCCTATAGGCAACTTGAGATGCTGCATTTTATGCTAGGGTATGCAGGCATCAGGGCAAGTTCTTTTTTATATCTTAATTTTAATAGTTTTTTCATAAAAACTGCTAAAAAAAATAATAGAATGTTAAGTAGTCTTACTTTAAGGAGTTTGAGTGCACTAGTGATGGATTATTTTGCTTACTTACCGTATTTTTCGGACTATAAGACGCACTGGACTATAAGACGCACTATAAGACGGTTTTAGAGGAGAAAAATAGGGAAAAAAAAATTTCAGGCAAAAAAATGGTAAAATATTTAATGTATGGAAGTTGTAGTTTTGGAACAGCTGCAAGGCCACATTGACAGGTGACCCTGCAGCTGTACGGGGATGTATAGGGCATTTTTTTTGTGGGGCCAGCTGTACTTTTTAGTTATACCATTTTGGGAAATGTTTATTGCTTAGATCACCTTTTATTTAAATCAGAGGCAAAACGGTGAGAAAAACCCGGTGGTTTAGCACTTTTGATTTTGACGTTCACTGTACATAAAAATATTAGTAGACCGGGCATTTTCAGACACAGGGATACCTAATGTATATGTTTCACAGTAATGTTATACTTTTATATGTATTCTAGGGAAAGGAGGTGAACTTTTATTTATTTTATTTTTTATTATATTTTTTTTAAGGTTTTTTTTTTTTTTTTTTTACTATTTTATTATCCCCCGCCTAGGGGGCTTGAACCTGCAATCATTTGATTGCAAGTCCCATAGACGGCAATACAAGTGTATTGCTGTCTATGGGAGATTCTATTACTATCGCGGAGTGTCATAGACCAGCCGCGATAGTAATATATAGCTATGACAGGCCTGGGAGCCTTCATTAGGCTCCCAGCTGTCATCGGAACAGGTCGGCTCCTGCGGCCTCGCCATGCAGGAGCCGGCCTGCATCACTAAAGGTATGGGGCGCCCCGGGGCTAACTTTAAACTGCCGGGACCTGCGGAGGAGGAGCGGATTTGCAGCATGGCCGCGCTACTGCCACCGCTGGTTTTCTTCAGCGGCAGGAGCGTGGCAATCTGCAGGCCCCGGCAGCTAAGACAGTCCCCGGCATCTGCTGTAATAGACCGGCGGATGCCGGGGAGTGTTTTAACTCCTGGGGCCTGCAGTATTGTCACGCTCCTGCCGCTGCAGAAAACCAGCGGTGGCAGTAGCGCGGCCATGCTGTAAATCCGCTCCTCCCCCCACATTCGGACTATAAGACGCACCTTCAATTTCCTCCAAAATTTGGCGTCTTATAGTCCGAAAAATACGGTATATAGAACCATCATATTCCACAGCGCTTTACAAGGATATTGTCTCCAGTAGGACTCACAATCTAAATTTACCATCAGCAGGTCTTTGGAATTACAGTGACACCTTTATGACAAAGTAATACCAGGAAAATGTTTGTTCTCATACCATGTTAGCCAGTGGTTATGAAATATAAAAAAAGTTATGCAAAAAAGTTAAAAGTAATACCAAACATATTATTCTAAAAAGTCCACCGATGATGCCATGAAGGTTACACGCTTCTATCCTGGTCTCGTTCTGGTCTCTTTGATGACTCGTGTTAGTAGGTAACGTAGAATTAATGACTTCCATCGCCTTTAACACTGCAGGAACTCTTCAGTCTTAGGTCACCATCAGTGGTGTAGCAATAGGGGTCACAATGGGTGTACTTACAAATAAGCCCCTTAACTAATCAACAGGCCCCCCTTGCCACAGTGCGGCTGTCTGTTCTAAAGAATTCTATCGTTGATGTCGTCCTACACATTGCTGATGCTGAATGTGGCAGAGTAGAAGACAAGCGGTGTAGGGAGACATCATTCATGCAATCCATTAATAAGACAGCAGTACCTTGGGGCAGCTTGGACAATACTATTAGCTATGGAGAGTGTGTGTCATGATCTCTTATGTGGGAGGGGCATTATTAAGTAGGTAGGGGGCACTATTACCTACAGTATGTGTGTGTGGGAGGGCACTATCATTTTTGTGGGGGGGGGGGGAGCACTATTACCTGTGGGGATGTACCATCATCTAAGTAGAGAGAGGCACTATTATCTATGTGTTGTGTGTATCTGAAATCAAACTTAAAGGGATCCGATCATTAAAGCGCAATTTTTTGTGACTAACACGTAGGAATAGCTTTAAGAAAGGCTATTCTTCTCCTACCTTTCGTTGTCTTCTCCGCGCCGCGGTTCATTAGAAATCGGTTTTCATCGGTAAGCAAATGAGTCCTCTCGCATCACTGGGGTCGGGCCCCAGCGCTCAAACAGCACTGGGGGCATCCCCAATGCTGCGAGAGAACTCTCCAGAGCCGCCTCCAGGCCTTCTTCAGGAACGGCCTCTTCAAAAATCTTCTTCCAGCGCTGGGGGTCAAACTTCTAGGCCTCAGACCTCAGAAAGAGCAGACTACGCATGCCCGCGGCCACATGAAAAATAGCCGCTTACACAGTAAGTAAGCGGCCATTTTCTTGTGGCCTGTGGGCATGCGCAGTCGGCTCTGCCAAATTCAGACCCCTGAGTATAAAATTCGGAGCCCCAGAGGAGGTGAGGGAACATAATAAAACACTGTTACTCACCTCTCCAGGATCCAATGTTAATCCTATCAGGCTTTAGGCCTGTATGATAATGTCCCAGACGTCACATGGTCTGGGATATTACCATATAGGCCCAAAGCCTGTGCTGGCAGTAATAGGCTATTACTACTAGTACTGTCAGGATACGGAGTCGCCGCGGTCTCCTTGCTGCGTGGCGTCTCCCTGGGAGACGTGTTAGGAGTTCTATTGGGTGTGCTTAGGTCATTAAGGGTTAATCTTTTCCTTGCTTTCAGTCTCCATGTCATTAGCCATCAGGTGTATTTCTCTGCTGCTATTTAAACCCCACCCAGGCATGGATCCTTGCCAGCCATTCACTTTGTGGTTCCTGGTTCCTCTGCTCAGTCTGATTCCCTGTCTGTTAGTATTCGGTCTGTTCTCTTGGTTTATTTACCCGGCTTGTATTTTTGACTATCCCTTGTCTTTTGATTTGGTACCTTTATTATATCTCCTGGCTCGACCTCTTGCTCGTCTGACCTCGCCTTCTCTTCTGTGTCTTGCTGGGACTTGTGGTCCTCCCTGGTTCCATGCTGTTTAGTCTTTTGTTTTGCATTGCATTGACACTGTGCTTTCTGTTTAGGTGTGACCCCGTGACTCCAGTCCCTAGGACTTTAAGGGCCTCCTCTCCCCTTATCCTAGCCGCCGGATAGAAGTGTAGGAGCCGTGGTAGGCGCACTTCAATTAGGAAGTGCATTGGTCTGCCTCATCTCAGATATTACAGCATAGTTATAGCTGCAGGGCCTGCGACCCCTTTTGTCATTAGTTGCACAGTGTTGCTTTCCCAGCTGTGTCACTTTGCACTGCCCGACCCCGACTCCAATCCTTTCAAGTACAGGCTTCAGGCCTATATGGTAATATCGCAGACCACATGACGTCTGGGACATTACCATATGGGCCCGAAGCCTGCTAGGATTAACATCAGATTCCAGAGAGGGAAGTAACACTGTTTATTATGTTCTCTCACCAACCCTGGGGCTCAGATTATTATACTCGGGGGTCTGAAAAACATAACTGAGGGTCTCATCATCACACCTCCCCCAAAGCCTTGCCTGCAGTACAGCCACACTCAATATTAAACAGTGCTGACATTTTGACCTAGTTGAGTAGTGATCTGCTGGAGTGAGAAAAGAGTTGGGGTATTCAGTTCAAGGATTCTGTCCCTCTTAGTGGCAATAAGTGGGACAGGAGACATCACACAACTGTCCCCAACACCACTTGATCCATACCTCCCAACTTTTGAAGAACCGAAAGAGGGACAAAATGTGTGGCGCGCAACTTCATTCCACCTCTAAGGGTGAGTTCACACGGAGTAAAGTGCTACGTATACGATCCCGGCTCCCCTTGAAATCAATGAGAGCGTATACGGCCTGCAAAATCTCACGTGGCGTATACGTGTGAACTCACCCTTAGAAGTGGAATGAAGTTGCACCTATGAGTCGCACTGTGAGAAAAGATATTTATTGCTCCCCCCATGGATTGATCCAGTGAGGTCAGGCATTGTCCACTTTATCCAGGGAAGAAGCAGCTCTATATTTAGGTGCTTGGAAGCTCATTGAACAGTTTGGAGTGAAGCAGCCTCACAGCTGGAGAGATGCCAATGGATTCCCTGAAGTGAGGCACCTTATGCTAGGTTCACACCTGTGTTAGGGTTTCCGTTCTTCGGGTCTGCTTGGGGACCCGAAAAACGGAAACTCAATCAGCTTAAAAAGCGGTTACCTATGGAACCCACAGACTATAATGGGCTGCATTTTTCAAGTGGAATGGCAGACAGAATCCCGGAACGGTCACTGAGGGCAGGTCTGACTGAGAGCCTCTCATAAGTAGGACACCTAGTTCTCTGGTGGTGGGGGCGGGCTGCAATTTTGGGAACTAGGCCTATCGCCCAACTGTCAAATTCTATTCCACTGTAGGATTCCATTTTCTGATCTGAATAAAGAGAATTTTAGCAAGGCTTGAAAATGCCCAGGAGACATATGCTATCTAACATACTCTCGACAACTGTAAGGCAATGAATGGCCACAAGGGTATGTCGCTACCGGTTTTTTAAGCCCTCTGCCCAGTGAGTCGCCCCGGCTCGGCCTATGTAGATTCACGGTGCGAGCAGGCCCGACACCGGGGGCGGCAGCGCCTTTAAAAAGGGGAGTTTTAAGCAAAAATGGATTAAATTAAAAGACAAATAAAAGTTTGTCGTGACGCCAGTTGGGGTTTCGGCTTGAGGTGAAGCCGGGCACTGTAGATTGGGCCTCTGGGAATAGGTGGTGATGCAGTTCCAGATGTTATACCCTCTCCAACCAGGGCAGGTCCCAGGGCCAGATGATATAGGTGAAGAAGGGGAGATTTCCAGGAGGAGTAACAGAGGATCAGTGAACGAACACAGTCCAGACAGGGGTTAACCAAACACTTACAGTTTACTTCTGTAGTCAGCAGGAGATAACAGATGTTACAGGAGGATTCACCTTGCTCCAGTATAGTGAGATGCCAGTCTTCCCTTTTACCACTAGTATGATTCAGCCTTCCATTGCTGCTCAAACTCTCTAATAGATTTCCTCTGGTCCTGGGTTCCAGGAGCTCAGAGGTTAATTACAACCGGGTAGATCCCCCTTCTGGACAGCAGGTAACGCGAGTTCTTTGGGATGCTGGATACACTCACCCCAACTATGTTACTGAGCCTCCAGGAATCTTGCATTCACTAGGCCTCAGTCCAGTGAATCTCTCAATGTTCTTAGTGTTTCTCACACTAGTTAGGAATTGATGGTCCTATGACTGCAGCTCCGTCCCTGCAAGGTCTCATCTCACCTCTGCAGGTCTCCGGCCTCCTGTGCCGTGCACACCATGCGGCTGCAGCACACACTGCACCTCCACACACCTCTCCTCTCTTGCACACTCCTGCCCAGGAACTAAAAGAGAGAGACCCTCTTCCAGTCTGTAGCTCCACCCCTTTTCTTAAAGAGATAATGGCTGTGGAACTTTGTGCATGCTAACAGGTTGACTGGATCTCACTATACCTTCACAGTACACAGTGCAGATCACATAAGATGACATTTGTAGTGACCCACTCTGTGGGGCGCTACACCAGCACTGTGAGTAGTTTACTACTCTAAATGATAAGCCTCTATTGGGTAGGAATAAGAAGAGATTTGACCGATTACTACATCTGTACAGGCTGTAGAATATCTTGGTGCTATATGAGCAAGTAACACTGCTCAGCCCCTGGAGTAATATAAAATCTAAGATGGAGGTGGTGAAGGAAATCCTGTAAAGCACGAAAATGAGGGCACAGTGAGAAATCTCACTTACCGAAGGCGACATGTCAGCAGTGTACTGAAGGGGGAGCTCTACATTCACATATGCAGTTACAGGTTTGAAAATTATGAACATAGGAAGAAACATCAAAACTGTGCTCATGGTTTTCACCTGGTAGATTCTTGGTATTGAACAAGAAGGAAGCATCACAAAGGATAAGGCATGCTTGTTAGGGAACTTACCTGGCTCTTTGCTTAATCATGGGATTAGACACCCCAAAGCCAGTAGCAAAAGAGAGGTATGGCTTTGGGACGGGGGAACCTATAAGGACCCATTTAACACGTTGGTGGTCCCAGTGCAAAGATTTCAAGTGGGACCCCCCTTCCCTTCAACATACCTGACCCACCCAACTTTTAATGGTTCCCACATAGTATAATTCCTTCTTTGTGGCCCATACAGTATAAGTAGCCATTCCCTGCACTTATCAATAATATTTGTAAGGCGGTCATTATTTATAAGGGGGTAGTTACTTGTGAACTAGTATGTAAGGGAGGACTACTATTTATAAGCAGGGGCTATTTAAAAAGGGAGTATTATTATTTACAAGGGGGTCTAAGATTCCTTGTTTATAAGTAATAATGCCCCCTAATAAATAAAGATCCCTGCTTATAAATAGATTGTAAGCTCTTGCGAGCAGGGCCCTCAGTCCCATTGTGTGAAATGACTATTTCTTTGTAATGTATGTCTATTTGAACCCTACAAATTGTACAGCACTCTGGAATATGTTAGCACTATATAAATAAAATTTGTTATTATTGTAAATTGCGCTAGAGATGAGCGAACAGTGAAATGTTCGAAGTTCGATTTGAGTAGCCACTCAATACTCGACTGTTCGATCGAACATCGAACCCCATTATAGTCTATGTGGAATAAATACTCGTTTAGAGATGTAGCAGAGCTGAGTGTGCGCTGAACCCTGCTGCACACTCAGCTCTGCTGCATCAGAGATGCGCTGAACCCTGCTGCACACTCAGCTCTGCTGCATCAGAGATGCGCTGAACCCTGCTGCACACTCAACTCTGCTGCATCTCAGCAGAGCTGAATGTGCAGCAGGGTTCAGCGCACACTCAGCTCAGCACAGCCAGCACTGCTACATCTCGGCATAGGAATGCACTGACCAGCGTTGAGTGTCCGAATGCCATACAGAGTACAGCATTCGGCCAATCAACGCTGGTTCTGCTGGAGGAGGCGGAGTCTAAGATCAGTCCACAGCAGTCTCCATTCTGGTCTGATATTACACTCCGCCTCCTCACACACACAAGCCTCCGGCAGAACCAGCATCAATTGGCCGAATGCTGTACTTTGCATGGCATTCGGTCAATCAACGCTGGTCAATGCATTCCTATTGGAAAAAGTCAGCTCGTGCATATCGCAAGCTGACAGGGATCCCAACCAGATAGAGCCCCAAAGAGTTGGGTGAGTAACATTCCCACCTAAATAAAGGTAATCCCTAGCTAACCCTGCCTGCACATCTATCCCTGTCTCACAATCACATAGTTCACAGTCTCATATGAACCGGATATTAAATCCACCATTTGTATAAATTGGAGGTCACCTGAATTAGCCAGCCAATTACTTTTTCCAATTTTTTTTCGATGCCTCCGTTCCTGTCCTACCTCCCCTGCGCAGTTATTGGTGCAAAAAAAGCACCAGGGAAGGTGGGAGGGGAATCGAATTTTCAGTGAGTTTGCCACCTGGTGTTCGACTCGAATCGATCTCGAACAGCCTGATATCCGATCAAACGTACTCGATTGAGCGCTGTTCGCTCATCTCTAAATTGCGCCCCTTCTCGGCAATTATTCCTCACTAGCTGGTACCCGCGACTTCGTCTGCGGTGATTGTAGAAGTGGGTATATACAGGCGTGGGTAAGGTTTTCGTACTGTGTATAAGGTATGGGATATGAAATGTAAGTTTGTATCTTGTTTTTGTTGTAATGCAGAGAATACGTGAGACTTTTGTGTTGAAGTTAATTTGTATTTGAGCTGCTATATATACGGTGTTGTGAGAAACTGTACATAGTGACTTTGGGACAGAAGTATTTGAAGTTAACCCTTTCCCACCGATGGCATTTTTTGATTTTTGTTTTTCGTTTTTGACTCCCCTCCTTCTAAACCCCATAACTTTTTTATTTCTCCGCTCCCAGAGTCATATGAGGTCTTAATTTTTCCTGGGACAAATTTTTCTTCATGATGCCACCATTGTTTATTCTATATAATGTACTGGGAAGCAGGGAAAAAATTCAGAATGGGGTGGATTTGACGAAAAAAATGCATTTCTGTGACTTTCTTACGGGCTTTGGTTTTACAGCGTTCACTGTGCAACCAAAATGACCTGTCCCCTGTATTCTGTGTTTCGTTACGATGCTGGGGATACCAAATTTATATGGTTTTATTTACATTTTGACCCCTTAAAAAAATCCAAAACTGTGTAAAAAAATTATTTTTTGAAAAGTCATATTCCGACAGCCGTAACTTTTTTATACGTGCGTGTACGGGGATGTATAGGGCATCTTTTTTTTGCGGGACCGGGTGTACTATGTAGTTCTACCATTTTTGGGAAATGTTATTGCTTTGATCACTTTTTATTCAAATTTTTATCAGAATCAAAACAGTGAAAAAACGGCGGTTTGGCACTTTTGACCATTTTTCCCGCTACAGAGTTTACCGAACAGGAAAAATATTTGTATAGCTTTGTAGAGCGGCCAATTTCGGACACAGGGATACCTAACATGTATGTGTTTCACAGTTTTTAGCTACTTTTATATGTGTTCTAGGGAAAGGGGGGTGATTTGAATTTTTAATCCTTTTTATTTGTTTTTATATTTTTTTTAAACTTTTTTTTTTTGCATTTATTAGACCTCCTAGGGGTATTGACATGGGTGGGCGGTGTCGCGGATTGTCAGAGTGGTGGGGGGTCAGCAAACATGGCTGCTCCGGAGCGTTAATGAGAGCCTCCTGGAGTATCGTTAAGGTGAGGGGCAAAGTGGTAAAGTATATGTATATGAGATTGTGTGGGGTTAGGGGCGAGGCTGTAGAGGGCAATATGAATTTTGTGGCTTGCTATGGTCCAAAGTGTGTGAGATTGCAGAGATGGTGGTGTGAGTTTGGGTTTTGTGGGGGTCCTGGCACAAACGTATGTGCGCTATTGTGACGAAAAGTAGCCTATTGCGCAATCGAGTGTAGTGACTATGTTTGTGGAAACTTTCAGCTAAATCAGTGGAGCGGGTTTTGCGTGATTTTGCGTGATTGAGGAACAAACATCCAAACATCCAAACATCCAAACATCCAAACATCCAAACTTTCACATTTATAATATTAATAGGATTACAAATAATAGTCCCACTTTTTCAGTAATACTTCTCCCTTATTAATAGTTGAATAAGTACAAAACATACATGGCTAGCTTGCTGAGTGATTTAGTACACGTGGAAAAGAGGACCCTGCTTGCATGGACCTCCAATTTTTAGGCCTATGTTTACTCGGTTATTGTCACTGGCTTTGCCTGTATTATGTAACTCTATCTGGTATGGTTGCTTAGGATTGGGATGCACACTCAATGTCCTAGTACCGCCAAGCCAGTGTGTAACTGCGGGTGGTTTGGGATATACCGACAACCTGCTTTTGACTGAACGTGTTTAAGGGGGCGTTCACACTACCGTTGGTGTCCGTTATGAAGGTGTCCGTTTAAAAGAAAAAAAAATGGACACCTATCATAACGGACATTAACGGACACTAACTGATGCTAACTGATGTTAATGTGTCCGTTTTTTTAACTGATCCATTTAATGGATCAGTTAAAAAAAACGGACACATTAGTATCAGTTAGCATCAGTTAGTGTCCGTTTTTTATACTGTCCGTTTTTTTCTTCTTGCTGTTTATGCTTTCTGAGCATGTGCAGAAAATAAACGGACAGAAAATAACGGACTGTAACTGATGGCCATCAGTTACTGTCCGTTATATGTCCGTTGCCCATAGACCTCAATGTTAAATAAAAAACGGACACTTTCTGTCCGTTTTTTCAAACGGACAAAAAAATCCTGCATGTGTGATTTCTCTGTCCGCTTGAAAAAACGGACATGGTTGTTAACGGACCCTTAAGGACACAAACGGACACAAACTGACAACAGATGAAATCCCATTGAAATGAATGGAAATTGTAACGGACACAGCTAGTGTCCGTTGCTAAAATCTTGAACGGACAGTAGCAACGGACACTGCAGTCGGACACCAACGGTAGTGTGAACACCCCCTACCAGAATTTAATATAGTTATTTACTAATGTGCCTTCTTAATCCTTTATCTTAAATATAATCCTACACTATAGTCATTGTTGTGCATTATAAATTGTACTATATATAAAAATATATATATATTATGCGTCCTTGAAGTTACTTATAATTTGGCCAGTAATGGGCAACCATCTGAGGTGTAGCCCAGCGCAGAGGTAACCATTGGAGGCATGGCCACCTGGTGTGGAGGGGTAACCATCAAAGATATGGTCCCATGGTGTGGAGGAATAACTATCGGTGGTATGGCCCCTTGTGTGGAGAGGTCACCATCGGAGGTTTGGCTCCCTGGTGTGGATTGGTAACCATTGGAAGTAAATGGAAGTATGGCCCCCTGGTGCAGAGGGGTGATGATCAGAGGCATGGCCCTCTGGAGTGGAGGGGTGACCATCGGTGGTATGGCCCCCTGGTGTGGATGGGTAACAGAGTTATGGACCCTCTGGTTTCTGCAATCCAGTTAGGGTAAGTCCCTAGGGTCATGGCTATCAGTTTTTACATACCTGCACAATAAATTGAGCCCTCTGAGATGGTGGTGGCTTTGGCTGGAGGGAGGGGAAAAAAAAAAAAAAGCTGGCACGTTTTTGATAAAAATCTACAGCTTCAAGAGCCATTTCTGTTGACTTGTAAGTGAAGATTTATGACCATTTATATTGACTAACTCATATTTCTCTTAAGGTTGCCGACAGTTTGATACCGCCGTAGCTGCAGTACAGAGTCTATCGCAACCAGCTAGCGTATAGAGCCTGGCACTGCTTACCATGATAACCCCATGCTCTGCATGAAGGAGTTATATAGACCTGTAGCCCCCCTTATAGAATGGGCAGCATCAGGATGGTTCTGGCCCATGTCCAGCAAAGACGAGAATTTCAGCTTCTACTTTCAGTCTTGGTGCCCTTGGGCCAGTGCATGCGGCTAAGGGTAAAGGTCATCAAGTGCTCTGAAAATGATTGAGAGATGACAGGAGGGGGTCTGTCAAGGCCTTCAGAGACTACTGTATCTCAAGCTGATCATGGGCTTCTTCTCATCATGCTAAGCATCATTTAATGGCTTATTTTGCTGTTGATGTGGCAGTGTAAGTGGGTATAGGGTTGCCAATTAATATATGGACAGTTCTAGTTTTTTAGTGGCATTTGTTTACAGTTACCACCATAAGTGGAACCCCACACCAAATAAGTGGGAAGTATATACTATATATGGTTGCCAATTACTTGTTTGTGTATACTTGTTTATGGTAATTTCAATATTATAGTCCATTTCTCTTCTGTAGTTTCTAACTAAAGCCATATCACTTTAGATGCATTTTCAGCAACATTCATGGCTTAGTTGATCTGGTTTAACAATTTTCTTTATCCATCACTGACTAAGTTATGTAGTAGAGAAGATGTTATGGGACTAGTAGTATATAGCATTTCCTGAGGTTATTGCACTCCTAACCAGTTTGTTGGTGGTCAAGTCCATTTCAGGTGTCCAATGGCCTCTTCAATGGTGGTTGAGGAGTCAGGTGGAAGTTGCAGGCAAGTTATTGTAGACTTATTTTAACTAATAGAGGAGGTTAAACCTCATGGTGGTGAACAGGCTGAGCTTTGGAAATGGCCGGCCTGAAGGATGTCGTAATAGTAACGTCATCCAGGGGCGGGAACAGGGTTAAGCACAGGGTCGATGGTGCCCTTACAGTGTACTGGTTCTGCTAGAATTGCAAGCCGGAGCATGCCGCCCCATATATTTATTTATTGCTGTCTGGCCGGGTGCTGTATGTCAGACAGCTGGGGATCTCACAGTATTCGTGAATCCCAATGCTCTAGCACTTCACCTGACTCCTCCTGTCATTATTTTAGTTCTGTAATTTAAATAAAGCTGTGGCCATTTTGACACCCAAAATAAAGTGTTTTGTGCGTTTCTTCCAAAGTCAATTTTCACTGTAGTGGGTGGTTTTAAGAAGGAGTGAGGGACATCCCATATCCAAAAGTCATGTACAACCCTATTTATTACTATGAAATATAACATATGATTGTTGCTGTAAAACAATATAGGGATCAAAGCATGAAGAAAAAAAAACGCCAGGAAAGGACAGAATGATACACAGTATCACATGTCTCCATTCATGTGAGAAAACAAGTCACATTTCTTATACCATTACTACCACCTAGTGGAGAGCATGGGGTCTACAATTAATGTTGGGTTCCTCTTCTGAAATCTGACTATATTATATTCTGATATTACTAGCAAATACAAATATGTAATTAGTGACACTTTTTAAAATATTTTGTTAATCTATATATACAGTTATATAGTAGATGAGGTTGGATAAAGACATTAGTCCATCATGTCCAACCTATAACCCTATAATCCCTACAGTGTTGATCCAGGGGAAGGCAAAAAACCCCATGAGGCTCATGCCAATTGCCCTATTTTAGGGGGAAAAATTTCTCGCCAACTCCAATCTGTCCTTAAAACCTAGAGACCATAACCCGTTATATTTTTCTCTTCAAAAAAAAAAAAAAAAAAGTGTTTATTAATTTTTTTTAAAATAGACTACATGAAATGAAGCTTTTGCAGTTATTGTTCTCTTTTAGCAGTGTTATAACATTTCAGGTCACAAACCAGACTACGTTGCATACTAGTGTCATGTAGGGGAAGTTTATGTCACAACCTGCTCACCAGACGTTGCCTTATTGTGATATTTACTGGTAAGCGCCTTGTATGAGGTAGATCAACTATAAGTATTAGCCAAAGACAATTCTGAAGGGTCATGTACAGTCAAAGGTCACGTACTGTGACCCTAAACTAACGTCAGGTATTGTGGGGGGAAAACTGATTTACTGACATCAAAACAACAGCTATCAACGTCACTTCTGTTGTAATTGAAGGGGTTGTCTTGGATTTAGGGGCATAGCTAGAAAAGACTGGGCCCCATATCAAACTTTTGACTTGGAGCCCCCCCAACGACATAGTGCCCCCTTTCCTGGCCCCCACACAGTATAATGTCTCATTTAGACACATTATAATGTCCCAAAGTGGCCTCCAGGCAGTATAATGTCCCATAGGGGCTCCTCCTCACAGTATAATATGCATACCTCCCAACCGTCCCGATTTCCATGGGACAGTCACGATTTGGGTGACATGTCCCGCGGTCCCGGTTGGAGGGAGGTATGTCCCGATTTCAACTCAGATCTGCGTCCAGAGGAGGCAGATCTGCGTTGAACACATATGCGGCTGAAGGAAGGAGCTGACACAGGTCAGCTCCTCGCTTCGCCGCTGCTACTGGCGTGTCACATCACGTCTACAAGCCAGTAGCAGCGGCAGCGGCGAAGCGAGGAGCTGACCTGTGTCAGCTCCTTCCTTCAGTCGCATGTGTCAGGGAGAGGCGCACACAGAGAGCGGCGAGGGAGCGGAGGAGAAGGTAAGTTTAATGTGGAGGTGGAAAGTGAATCTGGGGGCAGATGAAGGAGAGGACGGCATGACACTGGGGGCAGAGATGTGGGGACATGAATCTGGGGGCAGAGATGGGGGACATGAATCTGGGGGCAGAGATGGAGGGACATGAATCTGGGGGCAGAGATGGGGGAAATGAATCTGGGGGCAGAGATGGGGGAAATGAATCTGGGGGCAGAGATGGAGGGACATGAATCTGGGGGCAGATGAAGGAGAGGACGGCATGACACTGGGGGCAGAGATGTGGGGACATGAATCTGGGGGCAGAGATGGAGGGACATGAATCTGGGGGCAGAGATGGAGGGACATGAATCTGGGGGCAGAGATGGAGGGACATGAATCTGGGGGCAGAGATGGAGGGACATGAATCTGGGGGCAGAGATGGAGGGACATGAATCTGGGGGCAGATGAAGGAGAGGACGGCATGACACTGGGGGCAAAGATGTGGGGACATGAATCTGGGGGCAGAGATGGGGGACATGAATCTGGGGGCAGAGATGGAGGGACATGAATCTGGGGGCAGAGATGTGGGGACATGAATCTGGGGGAAGAGATGGGGGACATGAATCTGGGGGCAGAGATGGGGGACATGAATCTGGGGGCAGAGATGGGGGACATGAATCTGGGGGCAGATGAAGGAGAGGACGGCATGACACTGGGGGCAGAGATGTGGGGACATGAATCTGGGGGCAGAGATGGAGGGACATGAATCTGGGGGCAGAGATGGAGGGACATGAATCTGGGGGCAGAGATGTGGGGACATGAATCTGGGGGCAGAGATGTGGGGACATGAATCTGGGGGCAGAGATGGAAGGGGGACATGAAACTGGGGGCAGATGAAGGGTGTATATGAAACTGGGGGAGAGATAGAGGGGGGACATATAATTTACGGTTGACTGTAGGAGGATTATATTGTGTGCGGGCACATGAAAAATTAACGAGTGGGCGGAGTCAACACAAAAGTGGGCGGGGCTAAATTTGCCGCGGCGTGCATAGCGCGCCGCACATTTTGTCCCTCTTTCAGTTCTTCAAAAGTTGGGAGGTATGTAATATGACATAGTGGGGTCTCCACATACTATATCTTGTAGTCACGCCGGAGCCCAGGAGAGGAGAGGACCACTGGTTTTAATGCTCGCTCACCTCACTGGTGCCTCCATTCATAATAACAGGATTTGTTGGGTTCCTCTCCTGAAGTCTGACTACATTCTGATATTATTAACGAATAAAAAGGTGTTGGTTTTTTTTGTTTGTTTTTGTAATAGACAATATTAAATGAAGCTTTCGCTGTTATTGTTCCATTTTAGCATTGTTATAACATTTCAGGTCACAAACCAGACTACGTTGTATACTAGTGTCATGTAGGGGAAGTTTATGTCACAACCTGCTCACCAGACGTTGCCTTATTGTGAGATTTACTGGTAAATTCTGTGGTTGCAGTAACCAACTTTTCCATGAGGTAGACCAGCCAGGTATTAGCCAGACAATTCTGAAGGGTCTTGTACAGTCAAAGGTCACATACTGTGACCCCAAATTAATGTCAGGCATTAATGGGGGGGTAAACGGTCTCACTGACATCAAGACAACAGTTGTCAATGCCACTTCTGTTGTAAATGAAGGGGTTGTCCAGGATTCAGAGGTGTAACTAGCAAAGACTGGACCCCATTGCAAACTTTTGACATGGGCCCCATATCAACATAGTGCCGCCTTTCCTGGCCCTCACACAGTATAACGTCTCATTTACACACATTATAATGTCCCAAAGTGGCCTCCAGACAGTATAATATGCCATAGGGGCTCCTCCTCACAGTATAATATGCCATAGCAGCCCCTCCATAAAGTAGAATATTCTGTAGCGGCCCCTCCACACAGTATATAGAACAGAAGGGGAAGCGAGGATGCTGTGAGCAGGAACATGGACGGGTAAGTAAAAAGAACCCGTTACCTGCTCAAGCCCTGTAGCAATCGTAGCAGTACTTACACCACTGCCAGGACTGGATAAACATTCTTCCAAAAACAGCACCTGTCCACAGGTTGCATGTAGTATGGCAACACAGCACATTTCACCTTCAGGCAAAGGTCCCACATTGCAGAAACGCAGCTTTTTTTCAGCCAAAGCCAGGAGTGGTTTTAACAGGAGGGAAAGTATAAGTACTTCCTTTCCCCCTACGCCCAACAGCAGCACAACTGGGGTATTCCTGCCCCTATGAGCTGTTAGGACAGGTGGAATTTTTAATTACCTAACAGCTTTTGACCTCTATAAGAGGCCGGAAGACCTGCTCCTCCCTTGTGTTTTTTTCTGTCCTGTGGGACAGGACAGGTGGTCAGGGGGGGAGCAGATGTTCTGACCTCCTATAGGGGTCCACTACTCTCCCCCACCGGTACCTGACAGCAGATGATCTTTTTTCTGGACATCCTCTTTTTTCAGCAGAGGTCCCCTTCTCCCGGCGGGGACCCTGCCGGCTCGTGCACGCTCCTGTCCGGCTGGCGCGCCGGGTCGGGGCTTTCCCCTAGGAACCTCTCAGGTTCCTCCGGTCCGCCGTCTAATAGGGTCCGCCGCACATGCGCAGTGCGCGGGTCTCGCGGCGGACGGGAAGAGAACAACCCCTAGACACGAGCATTGCACGGTAGTTCGGGAGGGGGGGTCCCCCGGTCCTGGAGACCGTACCTGGGTCAGATCCCCCTCCCCCTGTCTTCTCCCCTCCCCTTTTTTTCATGAGATTCTGGCTCCGTTGTAGCCCCTACCCCTTGGGCGGGGCTCCGGGCAAAACCCCGCCCCCTGGCCTATTTAAGTCCCCTTAGAGCTTCAGTTAGTGCTTGTCGCTCCGGTTGCAAGCACATCAGTTGGTGAAGCTCCCTGGTCAATTTCTGTGCTGGAGAACTGTCTTCATTGACTAAGGTTTGGTGGACATGGCCGGGGGGGGGGAGGAGGGAGGTTGGAGAGTTGCATCTCTGAGTGCAGTAAGTAGTTAGTGTATCCTTTTTCTTCCTCCTCAGAATGTCTTCTTCTTCCTCCACTGTTCCGCCTAGAAGGAAGGCTACTTCCAAAAGGAAGCATCTGGCGTGCGCTTCTTGTAGAGTGCCGCTGCCTGATGACTCCCAATATCGCTTCTGTCAGGGGTGCAGGGCCCCCTCTGTTGAAACAACTCCCATGCAAGAGATGGTGTCCTGGGTGAAGGGGTACGTCCAGGACTCCATGAAAAGAATGGAAGCCGTCTCCCTGGCCAAGAGGCCACGGCTGGATTGCGAATTGTCCCTGCCGCCTCTGGAAAAGCTGCGCCTCAGGGATGTGGAGTAGTCTTCTAGTACGGAGGAGGAGAAGGAGCTTTTTCCCCTGGACAAAATGTCCAGAGTATTCAAGACCCTAAGAACCGGGAAGGCGGGGAAGGCTCTAGCCGTAGGTCTCGTACCTTCAGGCCCTCTTCGGAGATGCTCCGCCTGATGGAGGGCGAATGGAGGCACCCGGAGAGATCCTTTGCGCCATCCACACGCTTCAAGGCACTTTTTCCCGTCTCTGAGAGTCAACTAAAGGCGTGGGGTCCCCCGCCAAAGGTGGACGTCGCCGTGGCCAAGTTATCAAGGCGCTCCATCCTTCCATCAGAGGACGGCTCGGGCCTCAGGGACCCCATGGATCGCCGAGTCGAAGGATCTTTGAGGCGTGTATATTCGGCCGCCTCTGCCCAGGCCTCTTTGGGCATGGTCGCGAATGAGGTAGCAACTGGCTTACGCGCAGAAGTGTCATCCCTGGCCAAGGACATCGATTCCGGCATGGATCGTGATGATCTTCTCGCGGCAGTGTCCGACATCACGCTGTTGGTGGATCACCTGACAGAAGCTACCCATTTTCAGACCCGTCTGGCGGCTAGATCCATGGCACTAGCTACTGTGGCTCGCCGACCCCTATGGCTGAAGCCCTGGAAGGCTGACCTTACTTCCAAAAATAGCCTCTGTGGTCTCCCCTTTGAGCCCGGACGGCTGTTCGGAAGGGAGCTCGACCATATCATGGAAGGCTGGGCCGACTCTAAGAGCAAGAACCTGCCACAGCCCCTTGAAGGTCGGAGTACCTCCTTTCAAGGAAGAGGCACTCGAAGAGGCACCAGAGGCCAGCGGCGATCCGGGAAAGGAAGAGGTCGGGGCTCATCTTGTGGCCGTAAGAATGCCCCCTACTAATTCCCTCTCAGTACACCCCCCCCTTCCTACTCCCCCCCCCCCCTCCCCTGGGGTGGGCGGTCGTCTTTCCCACTATGTGGAGGCCTGGCGGCAGAATATTCGGGACCCCTGGGTCATCCAGGAAGGTTATAAAATTAATTTTGTTTCCCAGCCGCCAGAGAAGATGGTAAGAACCCGCCCTCTTCAGGGCCCCAAACAACTTCATCTGGAGAGATTGATTCAGGAGTACGTGGACAAGGCCGCGCTAGAGATGGTTCCTCGCGCAGAACAAGGCACAGGCGTCTACTCTCCAGTCTTCTTGGTCCCCAAGCCATCAGGCGAGTGGCGTATGATCATCGATCTCAGGTATCTGAATCACTTCATCCGCAGGCTGCGGTTTCACATGGAAACCATAAGGTCAGTACTACCTTTCATGCACCCTGGAGATCACTTCGTCACTCTGGACCTGAAGGACGCCTACCTCCACGTACCCATCTTTCTGGCACACCGAAAGTTCCTAAGGATTGCCGTAGACATACAGGGGAAAGAGGCGCACTTCCAGTTCGCAGCCCTCCCGTTCGGCATATCCTCCGCCCCCCACACCTTCACAAAGGTCATAGCTCCGGTCGCTGCCGCCCTGCGCCTTCAAGGCATATTCATAGTCCCGTACCTGGACGACTGGCTTCTGAAGGCTCATTCAAAGGAGGTTCTTACCACGCAGGTGCAGACCGTCGTAGCTCTACTAGACAAGCTGGGGTGGCTGGTAAACTGGCAGAAGTCAGTGATGGTGCCATCAACACGAGTTCAGTTCCTGGGACTTATTCTAGACTCTCTCAACATGACGGTCTCTCTACCCTCTCCTCGCAAAAGGAAAATTGCTCGGGCGGCACATCATTTGTCTTCCACACGGAAGGTCACCATCAGGACGGCGATGAAGGTCCTCGGATTGATGTCCGCTGCCCTAGATGCAGTTCCTTGGGCCCTATGGCATATGCGCCCTCTACAGAACGAGATCTTGAGTCTGGAATCACAGTCCTTCAGGTTTACAGAAGCCAATCCAGTTAACCATCAGCACCCGGCAAACCTTGCCCTGGTGGACCCATCTGCGAGATGGGAAGTCCTCGGTCCAGCCCGCCTGGACCCTGTTGACTACAGATGCCTCCCTCACAGGCTGGGGAGCTCATCTGGGGGAGACCCCGGTTCAAGGTACATGGAATCAGCGGGAGAGGACGCACTCATCCAACTGGCGCGAGCTTACTGCAGTTCATCGAGCCCTTCTGTCATTTGCACCACTTCTACGAGGGAAAGCGGTCAAAGTAAGATCAGACAATCTGACGACAGTCCACTACATCAACAAGCAGGGAGGAACCAGGTCCCCCTCGCTCATGAAAGTCACCAACCTGATCTTCTCCTGGGCAGAACGAAACCTCTCCCAGCTGGCCGCGGTACATATCCAGGGCCGCCTGAACATCCTAGCGGATCAACTCAGCAGAGGCCGGCCGACCGCAGGCGAATGGTCCCTGAACCAGGACATCTTCCACTACCTGACCAGGAGGTGGGGTCTCCCCGAGGTGGATCTGATGGCCACCCAACACAATGCCAAAGTAGAAAGGTTTTGCTCCCTGTACCGGGAAGACAACCCTTTGGCTGTGGATGCCCTGTCAATACCATGGAGGTTCGAACTGGCATACGTGTTCCCTCCCATCCCGATGATACCGAAGGTATTGGCGAAACTCAGGCAGGACCAAACTTCGGCAATAGTGATCATGCCGTTCTGGCCAAAAAGGGCATGGTTCACCGACCTTATCCTTATGAGTCGGGGGAACTACTGGAGGCTTCCACCAGTCAGGAACCTGGTGTCACTTTACAGTCGGCCGTGCCTGGGCCTAGACAAATTCAACCTCACTGCCTGGAGGCTAACCGCGCCATACGCGCAGACAGAGGATTGTCCCAGGGAGTACTAAGTACCTTAGCCCATTCAAGAGCAGAGGCAACCAATCAGAGCTACCAAAGGATCGCCCGGATATTCCGAGATTGGTGTACAGGCAGCCACCGCGATCCAGACAGAGATGCAGTCCTAGAGTTCTTACAGAACGGCTTGGAGAGAGGACTAGCACCTGCCACCCTCAAGGTTCAAGTGTCAGCTCTATCTGCTCTCCTGGAGACACGGTTATCACAAGATCCTCTTGTCAAACAGTTCCTTAGGGGGGCTGCCATGCTCCGCCCCCAGGTACGGCCCCCTGTCCCCAGGTGGGACCTGGCCGCGGTTCTACAAGGGCTATGTGCGCCCCCCTTCGAACCATTATCTGAAGTGGACTGGAAGTACCTGTCATTTAAAGTGACCTTTCTGTTGGCAATAACCTCCGCCAAGAGGGTTGGCGAATTGCAGGCTCTAGCAGCCTCCGAACCTTTCATAACTTTCTTTCCTGACAGAGTACAGCTAAGGTTCGTCCCAGGATTCTTGCCGAAGGTACCCACACTTCAGAACACCAATCAAGTGATCACCCTACCGGGTTTCTTTCCCTCCCCTGCCACTGAGCAGGAGGAGAAGCTACACACACTGGATCTGGTAAGAGCACTACGTATCTACCTGGATCGTACAGCACCGTTCCGAAGATCAGAGAATCTTCTGGTTAATGTGTTTGGCCACAATAGAGGCGCTAAAGCATCAAAGGTAACCCTGTCTAGATGGATCAGAGAAGCTATCAGCTGTTCCCTACGGGCTCAGAATCTTCCTGTTCCAGATTTCCTACGAGCCCATGCCACCCGATCAGTGGCGACATCATGGGCAGAGACACGGTTCCTCTCTCTAGAGCAGATATGTGCTGCAGCCTCTTGGAGCTCACAGCTGACTTTTGCCAAACACTACAGATTGGACTGGCGTACGGCCGATGCTACAGCATTTGGGCACTCCGTCTTGGCATCAGCCTGCCAGGAGGTCCCGCCCTAGGGGAGATAATACTTGCTAAATCCCCAGTTGTGCTGCTGTTGGGCGTAGGGGGAAAGAAAGATTATGAATGATAATCTGTTTTCCCTTAGCCCAAACAGCAGCACAAGGCTCCCTCCCTAAGAGGTGCTATTGTACAGATTTTGTGTATGTTTGTAGCTCTTGGCATAGATTGCTCTGTATAGCATACTTGTTACTAACACAAGGGAGGAGCAGGTCTTCCGGCCTCTTATAGAGGTCAAAAGCTGTTAGGTAATTAAAAATTCCACCTGTCCTAAAAGCTCATAGGGGCAGGAATACCCCAGTTGTGCTGCTGTTTGGGCTAAGGGAAAACAGATTATCATTCATAATCTTTCTTTATATCTGTCACTCCTTTTCAAGCCTCTCTTGGCAAAAACAAAAAAAAGCTGATTTTCTGCAATGTGGGCTCATAGCCTTAAGTAATTCCAGACAGAATCCATGGATAGGTATGGCTCTAGTTTTGATAGCAAACAGATATTTTTTTTTTTTTTTTTTTAATGTTAGAAATCTTAGGGAAAATGTGCGTTTTGTTTTTGCAGATTTTGCTGCATTTTTTTTTTTTAGCCAAGACTAAGAATGGCTTCAAAATGAATGTGAAATATATAGAAATCTCTAGTGCTGCTCTCTCTTTTGCTAAATCCACTCCTGGCATTGGCTCAAAAAGCAAAATCTACAACAACAACAAACAAACATCTTTTCTGCAACATGTGACCTTGTGATAATTACATGTAAATAAGTTATAAGCTCTCTGTATACTTATATTCTATACTGCAGAAGAATTTAGGATTAGGATCTTTACCAGGTTCAGGGTACAGTTTTTTGGATAGAACGTAGCACACGCACAACACACAGACCCATTATAGTGAAAAAAGCAAATCACATATCCACTTTGTTTTCATAGACCAAGACACTTTGGGAAAAAAAAAAAATAAAAAAAAAATCGAATCTATGGGTCAGTAAAAAAGAATAGACAATACACAAACGTCATTGGACTTTAGCGGTGACCCCAAGACACAGGATGTCACCCAAGAGACTGGAAAAGGCCAGAAGAGGATTCAGGGAGAGTGCTAGGGTGCTGAAGGAGTTAATTAGGTACAATTTAAAGGGGTTGTCCCGTCACAAGGATCCCATCTATAATGCTTGTAAATGTGAATGTAAGACTTTTCCTAAATACATTGCTTCAGCAGAACTCCTTTGTTTGGCCACTATCTCACTTTATTCATTTTTTTGTGGCCACAGCCCTGACCTAGCTGCTCCTGAGTCAAGTGATGTGTCTGCCTGCTCTCAGGCGGGGAGGGAGGAGGGGCTAAGTACACGGGAGCGAGCCTGGAGGGGGGGGGGGGTAGTTTACCCTTTGAGGGACAGGTGAAGCCAGCAACATCACTATGCTTCTGCCCTGCATGAAGCCAGCAGCGGCAGAAGCGATGCTGCTATTCCGGGGCGGGGGGGGCGGAGGAGCGGAATAACAGCATCGCTTCTGCCGCTGCTGTCTTCATGCAGGGCAGAAGCATAGCGATGTTGCTGGCTTCACCTGTGCGGCATCTAACTCCCCGGCATCCGCTGTAATAGGCGGATGCTGGGGACTGTTAGACGCCGGCACATCGCTATGCTCCTGCCCTGTATGAAGACAGCAGCGGCAGAAGCGATGCTGTTCCGCTCCGGGGTCACATATGCAAAGCCAAGCGGCGAGATGCCGCCGACCCTGCGTGCAAGCTCATACACCAGTCTAACCTTCACAATGCGAATACAGACCCGCAGGGTGTCGGGTCTGTATTCGCATTGTGAAGGGTAGACTGGTGTATGAGCGCGCACGCAGGGCCGGCGGCATCTCGCCGCTTGGCTTTGCATATGTGACCCCGCCCACCAATGACGAGACAAAGCCGGAAGACAGAAGATTTTAGAGGAACGAAGACTGGTAAGTATGCGACGTGGGAATACCCCTTTAATTATCTCAGATAAAAGTTGCATGACGCTAATTCACAGTCCAGTCATATTAATGTGACCACCGCCTACTTTTGACGTCAACGTTAAATACCCAATCGCAGAAGACACATGTCATCAGCCATCTGGATGCACTCATTGTGCACTCACTGCATTGTGGAAGGCACGATGGATCCACACAAGTATGCATCTATCCTTGCGGACCATGTTCACCCCTACATGCAAATTGTTTTTCCTCAGGATGATGGCATCTACCAGCAGGACAATGTGACGTGTCATAAAGCTCGCAGTGTACGTGCGTGGTTCGAGAACCACCTGAATGAGTTTTCCGTACTTATTGGCCAGCAAATTCCCCGGACCCAATCAAGAATCTGTGGGACCACCTTGATCGGGTTGTTCACACCATGGATACTCAACCACGTAACCTAGCGCAGCTGGACACGGCACTGGAGTCGGCATGGCTCAACATCCCAGTGACATCACCACAACATCCCCTCTCTTCCTGCACGTCTTGCAGTGGTCCGCTCTGCCAAAGGTGCTTATTCTGGATTTTGACAGGTGGTCACATTAATGGGACTGGACTGTGCAATATGTAATACATTTCCCCAGTGTTTTTCAGTGCTGCTGCTACAAAGAGAAATTAAAGAGTTGTCTCAATCCTCCATTTTTCATATGTCTTATAAAGCCACAAACATACTTACCAACATTTACATTGCTAAAGTATGAACATTTACTGTAAGTCCCACCCCTGGGACAGCCTCCTAACTACTGAAACTGGATTAGATCATGCATGCCCAAATTTGCCAGGATTATTTCTGAAAATTAAAGAGGATCTTTCATCACCTCCAAGAAGTCCAGCTCTTTACATTATATAACTGGTAATTCTGGTACAGTTAGAATTTTTTCTCTAACCCTCCACCTTTCCTGAGCAATCTATGCTGTTAGTTTTGGTGCCCGATATACTATTTCGTCTCTGTATTGTCAGGAGGGCGGTGTCAGGCAGGAGTATACAAGGGGTGCGATTCTGAGCTCTGACACTGGCTGTCTCTGATTGGAGCTCTGAATCACACCCCCTGCCTGACCCCGCCCTTCTGACATTACAGAGCTTATATAGCACATCAGGTACCAAAAGTAACTGCGGATATAGCTCAGGAACAGTAGGAGTTAGAATAAACCCTATAAGAAAGAAGCAAAGTATTTTTTCAAATGGAGACAGTATTTTAAAAAAATTGTATAACTTTAGAGTTTTAGATAATGTCAGTATAGTTGGCAGTTTTATCATTGCTGCTCTGGTCAACCTGAACTAAACTATAATCATACATGTCACTTTATTGAATGGAAAACTCTGATTAGTATTTACAGGTGATAATACATAAGCCAATAACTTGTTATTATGTTGCCATTATATCGGAGCAAACTGGAATAGGTGAAGATGCCACCAATAGCACATAATTTTATCTGCACTTACGTGACCGGAGCTGTCCTGTTGTGTTGCTTGTTGGTTAGACAGTGATAAATGCTATATCCTTAATACAGAGGTGTATCTGCCACCTGTAATTTGTTCCCATCTAGGGCTCCTGTGTGTTTTTAAAGGCATTACCACTAAAAGTATCCCAGTGTATAATATGGATGGCTAGATTAAGATTAATCTCTACTGTTACATGCTGCTTATATGGTGTAGTTGGGTAGTATAAACCACCTATATGTGCTTAGATTATTTTGTTTTAAATAATGGGATACCCTTTCCATGGGAATGAACCAGATGAGTAAGTCTTCACTCCCTGAGCTTTGGGTGCCCATGGTCCTTTCCTTGGACCACTGGTTCTCCTCCTTTGGTCCTAGTTTGGTAGGTTCTAACCACTGCATAGCACAGGCTTAGCTTGTGTTACCCCTACCACATTCAAAAGCTGTTGGACCCAAGCTCTACCATGCAATAACTGAAGAGTTTTGCGGACTACAAGGGGCAACGATCCTGGAAGCAGGTGGACACAAGGACGTCACTTTATTGCACCTCCTACACTGAGACACAGATTGTTTGCCTGGGGTGATGGCACCTTGAAGGCAAGACTGTCAAATGACTTTCAGACAAGTTGGATCAAGAAGAGGTGGCAGTGGCTGAATGTATCAGGGATTAGGAGACAGGTAACTAGAATTTTTCTTTGGGGGTCCTATCAATATATAGCGCATTGGGGGTAATGTCAGTATAAAGGGGTCATTAGAGGGTATTATTAATATAAGGGGGGCATTAGGGGCCAGTATCTAAGTAAGAGGTCATGGCTGTCTGGATGGATGAGACGGGAAATGTGAATGATTAGAGCCAGAGAGGTCTCCTTTGAGTCACCAAATTGTTCCTGTACTGTATTTACATAAATGCAGAACCCTGTGTAGGGCCATATGTCACAATACTGGTATATGTGGGTTGGTGACCCACCTGGATCTGTTTGATCGCCCTATGTTGAACCCCTGTTGCACACCAAGAAAACCCTATAAGACTTGTCTAGACATTACAATTTGTCCCTTTTGTTTAGACCCTTATGCTTGCTCATTTTTCTTACATCCATTGTATCAAATTCCAGAACTGACTGCTGGTAAGTGACAAGTTCTATTGTCATGAGATGATCAATGGTATTCACTTTTCCTGGTTTAAACCCCTTCCTGATAATAGTATAGCAGTAGTTTTTAAATATGGTGGCTGCTCATCATGAGCATTAAAGCCCCTGACTGAGACGCCATTTTGGGTAGAGTTGACAGCGCCTAGAATCAGATTTGGTGTTCCGTTGCTTATAAAAACCATTTGTGGTGAATGCTATAGCAGAAAGGAAAAAAAAAAAAAAAAGCAGAAACATAAAAGTGGCGAAAAGTTTCCATTGACTTCAGGGAGGCTTTTTTTTTCAGCATTCAAATTCCACACCAAATTCCTCACCATTTTCCTCTGTGAATGCACCCTAATTATATATATATATATATATATATATATATATATATATATATATATATATATATATATATATATTTAAATTTATTTATTTTTGTGCGAAGTTTTGATTTTTATTAAGGGGTTAAAATGTAAAAACTATATAAATTTGGTTTCCCAGAATCGTATGAAACAGAATACAGGTAAAATGTCTTTTGGGCTGCACAGTGAACGCCGTAAAAATGAAGTCTGCAAGAAAGTCGCACAAATGCACTTTTTCTCCAATTCCACCCCATTCTGAATTTTCTTCCAGCTTCCCAATACATTGTACAGGATAATAAATGGTAACATTATGAAGAACAATTTGTCCTGCAGACATTAAGCCCTAATATGGCTCTGTGAATGGAAAAAAAAAAAATGATATGGGATTTGTTGGCGGACAGTCAAAAATGAAAAATCGAAAAATGCCTCAGTATTAATTAAGAAAATTAATAGAACTCATAAAGAAAAGCTGTTATTCTGATTTATCCCTCATATGGTTCTGAGGTCGTGATGCACCAATGAAACAAGCCATACACTGCCCCTTTTCCCTTGTCCCTGGTATAACACAGTGTATTGGTTTTTCCTGGAGTTCTATAGCAAGCAATAAAATTTGATTTTCTTATCTAACCCAATTTTCCAAGAATCTGATTAGCTCATTGGTGGGAAATAGCGCTGGACCTGCCATCAGGAGATAGACTTCTGAGACTGAATGAGCAATCATCTAGTGGCAGGTCAGTAGTGGTAAGGCAACTTTCGGTATTACCCCTGGTGATCATATCAGTGATAAATTAAAAGGTTAACTTCATAAAACTTCAGTATATGGCGTGCTAGAAAAGGTGCTTTGAATACAGTATTTTTGGTAACGCAACATATAGCCCCAGGCTAAGGGTAAGTTCAGACATGGTTTTTTGGACCAGATTTTGACGCGGAATCTGTATCAAAATCCAGCTCAAAAAACTGCCTCCCATTGAAATCAATGGGTTCCTTTTTTCCACGAGTGGTTTGTTCCTGTTCGTGGAAAAAAGCAGCAACATGCCCTTTCTTAAGGCGGATTCTGTAGATGACACTCCCTCTGGACTAGGCTCATTCATTTGGGCCTAATCCGGAGCAGAAAACCCCAATTGGATTCCGTTGCACTGTATGCACTGCCCCGCCATCGAGTTGCGGCTAGCCATTTCTTGGACCGGATTCTGAGGTGGCCTCCGCCTCAAATTCTGGTACAAAAAAAAACTCGTCTGAACTTACCCTAAGGTAGATTTTTCTGAGTGGCAAAGTTCTTTAAATGGAGCCTACAACATTAGACGTGCTGTCTGATTTGCAGGCATCATGTCATGGAGCAAGAGGAGAGGTGAACGATTCCAATGGGTTTATGTACTGTGTGATTTTTACATACAGAATAGTGGGCGGTCCTGCTCAATGATTGACAGCTTTTTTTTTTTTTTTTTCCTGCAGATTTTGCTGCTTTTTAGAGCCAAAGCCAGGAGTGATGCGTTTCCACAATGTGGAGCCTAGGTCAAGACCATAGGATGGGTAATTTACTATAGATAAAAGAGGGGATCAGAATTCATTATCTGGTAAATTTAAGCTCACAAACCCTGATAGTAAACATTTCCGATGACAATTCACTTCTGGTTTTCTATGTAAGCCATGACTAATGCTGAAATAGCTTAATTCCTTAAAGATCCTTAAATGTCTGCTCCTCCTAAGATCCAGTAATTACTGGGATATTTTATTTTCCTTTGAGGAAATCACATGAGCCATAATTTAATGGACAATCCACCTCAATGTACTGTATATTTTTGGTAACAAAGGCTTTATGATATAATTTCACAAGGCGGGATGCGTCGGGGAGAAGCAGAACATGAAATTACTTTACCTGGTAAGGCACTACTAAAACTTCTGCAAATATGGCAGATAAGGACCAGTTTGCATACATACATACAGAGATGGGGAATACTGTAATGTACTCATTGGGATTTTGCAGGGGTGGATTCACACACAGCAGATTTTGATTTGCCACAGCAGATACACCTGCAGAATGGATGGGATTCTAATTCCATCCACACATTGTAGAAAATATCCGCAGCAAACATGATGCAATTTCAAAAACCGGCCTTTTTGGTAAATTGAAGCATGTCAGATATACTTACAGAAACACTGGCGTTTTCCGTATAGGTATAATTGAAGCCGGAAGTCTGCAGAAGAAAACTACGTAGACTTTCTGTGATAAGCACTGTAGGAAAAAAACAGGATGAATTTGTTGTGTTTTTTTCCGCATCGCTTTTTGGATGCCACTTGTTATGTGGGGCTTTAGCCTATGTTCACATACCATTTTTATATCTGTAGTTTAGTAAGAAAAATAATCATATTTTACATAAAATATGTCCCAACCAGTACTCTATAGTTTTCGAAGGTAAAGGCTGTAGTTGGCCTTGTTCACAAAGTGCATATTATTACATGTGTAACATGTAATGGGAGTTACAGAAGGTCAAGCTGGAAGAGTCACCATAGGCCCCCAGTGTCAGCCCAGCGGACAAGAACTACAGTTACAGCGAACAAGATATTGAACATCAGGTAGTTAACAGAATAGTCGCTATAGTCTCTACAAGTGAACGTGTCTTTGCAAGTCTCTTACCCTTGCCGGCCTCTCCAAGCTAGCCTGACTCAGTTGGCTTTTTACGAATGTGTTGGTCGTGTTCTACACTGTGTCAACTGTGACACCAGATAGGCCTTCAGTCCTGACTCCGTCAGCTCAATTTGCAATCGCCTTCCACTGGTGATATAGCCAATACCTCTTATTGGGCTGGTTGCTGGCTACACAATAACCAGCCTGTGGGTCACCATGGTTCTTAAAATAAATATCCTTTTGGGCTATGTTTGGTTCTGCTACATTGTGTTCTTCTGCAAAGATGTGACACCGCCAAGAACTCTGTCCTGATAGTGAGATATTGAAGTTACACTTGCCATTAGCAACACAAAGTTATTTACCCGCAGACCTACAAGTGGTGCCTGTCTCAGTTTTGTGGGTTTTTTTGACAATCATACACTCAGTATCACCTGGCAGCATGACACACACATCATCTGCATCACCACACGTACATACTTAAAGGGGTTGTCCCATCACAAGGATCCTATCTATACTGCTTGTTAATGTGGATGTAAGACTTTTCCTAAATACACTGCTTCAGCAAAACTGCTTTGTTTGTCCACTATCTTACTTTATTCAATTCATTGTTGACACAGCCCTTGACTTATCTGCTCAAAAGTCAAGTGATGTATCTGCTGCTCTCAGGGGGGGAGGAGGGGCTAAGTGCAGGGAGCAAGCCTGTGTATCTAGCTATTCCTGTGTCTACACCACATGACCTAGGTTCTGCTATCAGATAGGAGAGAGGAGCTGCTTTCATTTCTGAACTCGTCTTCTGTTCTGATAAAAGCTGAGTTTTATGAAAATTGGTTCAATTGTAATAGTTGGTATAAAAGTGGAAATTTGTTGTCAATAGGCAAAATGACACTGAATTATCTCTTAAACTCTCAAGTCATGACCTTGTCCAATCCCATCTATATATATTCCAGTTGATGACACAATACTGGAGTTTATAAACCTTAGTAGTTACTTGCTACCATACACACTTGAAGTAATTATTAAGAACATGTCAGTCAATAACTAAAAGGAGTTTGGAAAAACAACCAAATGTGGACCAGGCTGGACTGTAATGTGACTGATATATTCCCGCCAACAGTGTGTACAATCTATCACTGACATGACATGTTCTAAAAATCTAAATTATTATTATTCCTAGTCCAGGGTAGTAATTATGGATCAATGATTTAGTGAGTTTAGAAGGTCAAGAGCATGCACACCTTGTAACTAATGCTGGTACAGTACCCCTGACTACATTATACACTTTGTATAGATGTAGAAGCCCCCAATGAATGGTCGTATTAAACTAATGAATATGTGTAATGTGGCCACCATTCACTTTCAGTTGGTAGCGGCCGTGCTATGAGAAGGATGTAGTTCGAAAATTGTGAAACAAACGTTCAGTAATGCAACAAACGTTTGGTTGGAGACTGCTACATTTGTATATCCAAGTTGTACAGCAAAAAAAAAAAAAAAACAACTATTTCATAAATGCACTGAAGCTATAGGGGATGCAGCAGTCACTCCCTGGCCCTGGATTCTAAGGCAGCCCAATGACCCCTATACAATGTATAACATGGTCCTGTTTTATGCACAATGAAAAAGTGTACTGAAATAAGGAGGATCTGCTATATCTTCTCTTGATACAGATACATTGTCACACTGTTAAGTGTACCATTAGTCTTCACCTCATTCCAGGGCCAGCACAAAGGTGACAGGACAACCCTTCCTGCAGAAAAGCCAGCCAGCCCCACATGACCTATTCCTTCTGAAGGTTGGGTACTATGAGAGCTACAAAACTGCTTTCAATGACTGTTAGCCCAGCAGTGTGGAAATGGCGCAGTTGGAAAACACCCAAGATGGCAGGTGCATTGATCACAATGGTGGCTATTGGCTCCATATCCTCTTACTCGATATGGTTTTATCTCCCTAAAGTTCTAGGTTTTACCACTATGTTATAGTGACAAGTCAGTGGTGAAGCAGGAAGTCCTACAGATAATATCCCTCTCAGACAGATGTCTCATTGTTACTCAGTTTATAGCAGTTTAGTAATAGATAGAGATGAGCGAACACTAAAATGTTCGAGGTTCGAAATTCGATTCGAACAGCCGCTCAATGTTCGTGTGTTCGAACGGGTTTCGAACCCCATTATAGTCTATGGGGAACAGATACTCGTTAAGGGGGAAACCCAAATCCGTGTCTGGAGGGTCACCAAGTCCACTATGACACCCCAGGAAATGATGCCAACACCTCTGGAATCACACTGGGACAGCAGGGGAAGCATGTCTGGGGGCATCTAACACACCAAAGACCCTCTATTACCCCAACATCACAGCCTAACAACTACACACTTTACACACTCAATACCACCTCTCTGACAGTAGGAAAACACCTTGAAACATGTGTATTTGGCACTTGCAGTGAGGAGAGCTTGTCACCAGCAGTGAATTTGGCCCTTGTAGTAAGTTGAGGTTGGCACCAACATTTGTTTTGAAAATAAGGGTGGATTGAGTCTCTAACCAGCAGAGTTTGGGCAAATTCATGGTGGAGGGAGCCTCTAAAAACCCCAGTTTGGACCAATTCATGGTGGAGGGAGACTCTAAAAACCCCAGTTTGGACCAATTCATGGTGGAGGGAGCCTCTAAAAACCCCAGTTTGGACCAATTCATGGTGGAGGGAGCCTCTAACCAGCCCAGTTTGGACCAATTAATGGTGGAGGGAGCCTCTAACCAGCCCAGTTTGGACCAATTAATGGTGGAGGGAGCCTCTAACCACCCCAGTTTGGACCAATTCATGGTGGAGGGAGCCTCTAACCAGCCCAGTTTGGACCAATTCATGGTGGAGGGAGCCTCTAAAAAACCCAGTTTGGACCAATTCATGGTGGAGGGAGCCTCTAAACAGCCCAGTTTGGGCAAATTCATGGTGGAGGGAGCCTCTAACCACCCCAGTTTGGACCAATTCATGGTGGAGGGAGCCTCTAAACAGCCAAGTTTGGACCAATTCATGGTGAAGGGAGCCTCTAAAAACCCGTTTGGACCAATTCATGGTGGAGGGAGCCTCTAACCAGCCCAGTTTGGGCAAATTCATGGTGGAGGGAGCCTCTAAACAGCCCAGTTTGGGCAAATTCATGGTGGAGGGAGCCTCTAACCAGCCCAGTTTGGACCAATTCATGGTGGAGGGAGCCTCTAACCAGCCCAGTTTGGGCAAATTCATGGTGGAGGGAGCCTCTAAACAGCCCAGTTTGGGCAAATTCATGGTGGAGGGAGCCTCTAAACAGCCCAGTTTGGGCAAATTCATGGTGGAGGGAGCCTCTAACCAGCCCAGTTTGGACCAATTAATGGTGGAGGGAGCCTCTAAACAGCCAAGTTTTGGGAAATTCATGGTGGAGGGAGCCTCTAACCAGCCCAGTTTGGACCAATTCATGGTGGAGGGAGCCTCTAACCAGCCCAGTTTGGACCAATTCATGGTGGAGGGAGCCTCTAAACAGCCCAGTTTGGGCAAATTCATGGTGGAGGGAGCCTCTAAAAAACCCAGTTTGGACCAATTCATGGTGGAGGGAGCCTCTAATTAGCCCAGTTTGGACCAATTAATTGTGGAGGGAGCCTCTAACCAGCCCAGTTTGGACCAATTAATGGTGGAGGGAGCCTCTAACCACCCCAGTTTGGGCAAATTCATGGTGGAGGGAGCCTCTAACCAGCCCAGTTTGGACCAATTAATGGTGGAGGGAGCCTCTAAACAGCCAAGTTTTGGGAAATTCATGGTGGAGGGAGCCTCTAACCAGCCCAGTTTGGACCAATTCATGGTGGAGGGAGCCTCTAACCAGCCCAGTTTGGGCAAATTCATGGTGGAGGGAGCCTCTAAACAGCCCAGTTTGGACCAATTCATGGTGGAGGGAGCCTCTAAACAGCCCAGTTTGGGCAAATTCATGGTGGAGGGAGCCTCTAACCAGCCCAGTTTGGACCAATTCATGGTGGAGGGAGCCTCTAACCAGCCCAGTTTGGGCAAATTCATGGTGGAGGGAGCCTCTAAACAGCCCAGTTTGGGCAAATTCATGGTGGAGGGAGCCTCTAACCAGCCCAGTTTGGACCAATTAATGGTGGAGGGAGCCTCTAACCAGCCCAGTTTGGGCAAATTCATGGTGGAGGGAGCCTCTAAACAGCCCAGTTTGGGCAAATTCATGGTGGAGGGAGCCTCTAACCAGCCCAGTTTGGACCAATTCATGGTGGAGGGAGCCTCTAACCAGCCCAGTTTGGGCAAATTCATGGTGGAGGGAGCCTCTAACCAGCCCAGTTTGGACCAATTAATGGTGGAGGGAGCCTCTAAACAGCCAAGTTTTGGGAAATTCATGGTGGAGGGAGCCTCTAACCAGCCCAGTTTGGACCAATTCATGGTGGAGGGAGCCTCTAAACAGCCCAGTTTGGGCAAATTCATGGTGGAGGGAGCCTCTAAACAGCCAAGTTTGGACCAATTCATGGTGAAGGGAGCCTCTAAAAACCCGTTTGGACCAATTCATGGTGGAGGGAGCCTCTAACCAGCCCAGTTTGGGCAAATTCATGGTGGAGGGAGCCTCTAAACAGCCCAGTTTGGGCAAATTCATGGTGGAGGGAGCCTCTAACCAGCCCAGTTTGGACCAATTCATGGTGGAGGGAGCCTCTAACCAGCCCAGTTTGGGCAAATTCATGGTGGAGGGAGCCTCTAAACAGCCCAGTTTGGGCAAATTCATGGTGGAGGGAGCCTCTAACCAGCCCAGTTTGGACCAATTAATGGTGGAGGGAGCCTCTAAACAGCCAAGTTTTGGGAAATTCATGGTGGAGGGAGCCTCTAACCAGCCCAGTTTGGACCAATTCATGGTGGAGGGAGCCTCTAACCAGCCCAGTTTGGACCAATTCATGGTGGAGGGAGCCTCTAAACAGCCCAGTTTGGGCAAATTCATGGTGGAGGGAGCCTCTAAAAAACCCAGTTTGGACCAATTCATGGTGGAGGGAGCCTCTAATTAGCCCAGTTTGGACCAATTAATTGTGGAGGGAGCCTCTAACCAGCCCAGTTTGGACCAATTAATGGTGGAGGGAGCCTCTAACCACCCCAGTTTGGGCAAATTCATGGTGGAGGGAGCCTCTAACCAGCCCAGTTTGGACCAATTAATGGTGGAGGGAGCCTCTAAACAGCCAAGTTTTGGGAAATTCATGGTGGAGGGAGCCTCTAACCAGCCCAGTTTGGACCAATTCATGGTGGAGGGAGCCTCTAAACAGCCCAGTTTGGGCAAATTCATGGTGGAGGGAGCCTCTAAAAAACCCAGTTTGGACCAATTCATGGTGGAGGGAGCCTCTAATTAGCCCAGTTTGGACCAATTAATTGTGGAGGGAGCCTCTAACCAGCCCAGTTTGGACCAATTCATGGTGGAGGGAGCCTCTAACCAGCCCAGTTTGGGCAAATTCATGGTGGAGGGAGCCTCTAAACAGCCCAGTTTGGGCAAATTCATGGTGGAGGGAGCCTCTAACCAGCCCAGTTTGGACCAATTAATGGTGGAGGGAGCCTCTAAACAGCCAAGTTTTGGGAAATTCATGGTGGAGGGAGCCTCTAACCAGCCCAGTTTGGACCAATTCATGGTGGAGGGAGCCTCTAAACAGCCCAGTTTGGGCAAATTCATGGTGGAGGGAGCCTCTAAACAGCCAAGTTTGGACCAATTCATGGTGAAGGGAGCCTCTAAAAACCCGTTTGGACCAATTCATGGTGGAGGGAGCCTCTAACCAGCCCAGTTTGGGCAAATTCATGGTGGAGGGAGCCTCTAACCAGCCCAGTTTGGACCAATTCATGGTGGAGGGAGCCTCTAAACAGCCCAGTTTGGGCAAATTCATGGTGGAGGGAGCCTCTAAAAAACCCAGTTTGGACCAATTCATGGTGGAGGGAGCCTCTAATTAGCCCAGTTTGGACCAATTAATTGTGGAGGGAGCCTCTAACCAGCCCAGTTTGGGCAAATTCATGGTGGAGGGAGCCTCTAACCAGCCCAGTTTGGACCAATTCATGGTGGAGGGAGCCTCTAACCAGCCCAGTTTGGACCAATTCATGGTGGAGGGAGCCTCTAAAAAACCCAGTTTGGACCAATTCATGGTGGAGGGAGCCTCTAAACAGCCCAGTTTGGGCAAATTCATGGTGGAAGGAGCCTCTAACCAGCAGAGTTGTGGGAAAGCAGGGTGGAGGGAGCCTCTAACCAGCAGAGTTGGTGGAAATCAGGGTGGAGGGGAGCCTCTAACCAGCAGAGTTGGGGGGAAATCATGTTGGAGGGAGCCTAGTATTAGCAGAATTGTGGCAACGCTTATGGTGGATGAGTATGAGGATGCGGAGGAATTGGAGAGGTTGAGTACAGACATGGAGTTTCATGTTGGGGTGCTTTACACAGGTGGGCACAAAAATGAAGGCTCTATCCAGTGGTGGTTCATTTTTATCAAAGTGAGCCGGTCGGGCACTCTCAGCTGACAGACGGGTGCGCTTGTCAGTGATGATGCCACCGGCTGCACTGAACACCCTCTCAGATAGGACGCTGGCGGCAGGACAGGACAGCACCTCCAAGGCATATAGGGCAAGTTCAAGCCACAGGTCCAACTTCGACACCCAATACGTGTAGGGCGCAGAGGGGTCGGAGAGGACAGGGCTGTGGTCGGAAAGGTATTCCCGCAACATGCGCCTATACTTCTCACGCCTGGTGACACTAGGACCCTCCGTGGCGGCACTTTGGCGAGGGGGTGCCATCAAGGTGTCCCAGACCTTAGACAGTGTGCCCCTCGTTTGTGTGGACCGGTGAGAACTTGGTTGCCTACTGGAGGAACTGCCCTCCCTGCCGCCAACGTCACATGCTGGAAACATCTCCATCATATTCTGCACCAATTGCCTGTGGCAAGCATTGATGCGATTGGCCCTCCCCTCTACCGGAATAAAAGACGAGATGTTGTTTTTATACCGGGGGTCAAGGATAGCAAAGATCCAGTACTGGTTGTCCTCCATGATTTTGACAATACGCTTGTCGGTTGTAAAGCACCCCAACATGAACTCAGCCATGTCTGCCACAGTGTTAGTTGGCATGACTCCTCTGGCCCCACCGGAAAGTTCAATCTCCATTTCCTCCTCATCCTCCATGTCTACCCATCCGCGCTGCAACAATGGGACGATTCGAAGTTGCCCGGAAGCCTCCTGTATCACCATCACATCATCGGACAACTCTTCTTCCTCCTCCTCCTCGCTCCTCCTCCTCCATTAAACGCAGTGAAGCGGACAGATGTGTGGACCTACTCTCCAGCTGTGACGGATCGGATGCTATCCCTAACTCCTCTGTGTGATCTGAGTTATCCCTGATGTCAATCAGGGATTCTCTCAGAACACACAAGAGCGGGATTGTAAGGCTCACCATCGCATCCTCAGAGCTCACCCTCCTTGTGGACTCCTCAAAGACCCGTAGGATGTCACAAAGGTCTCTCATCCATGGCCACTCATGGATGTGAAACTGAGGCAGCTGACTTTGTGGCACCCTAGGGTTTTGTAGCTGGTATTCCATCAAAGGTCTCTGCTGCTCAACCACTCTATTCAACATCTGAAACGTTGAGTTCCAGCGTGTGGGGACGTCGCACAAAAGCCGGTGTTGTGGCACATGCAGGCGTTGCTGGAGAGATTTTAAGCTAGCAGCGGCTACTGTCGACTTGCGAAAGTGGGCGCACATGCGCCGCACTTTCACCAGTAGCTCTGGAACATTGGGGTAGCTCTTTAGGAAACGTTGCACCACTAGGTTGAAGACGTGGGCCAGGCATGGAACATGTTGGAGTCCGGCAAGCTCCAGAGCTGCTACCAGGTTCCGGCCGTTATCACAAACGACCATGCCTGGGCCCAGGTGCAGCGGCTCAAACCATATTGCCGTCTCATCGAGGAGGGCATCCCTCACCTCGGAGGCAGTGTGCTGTCTGTCCCCCAAGCTGATCAGCTTCAGCACAGCCTGCTGACGTCTACCAACGCCAGTGCTGCAACGTTTCCAACTCGTAGCTGGGGTCAATCTAACAGCGGAGGAGGAGGCGGTGGCGGAGGAGGAGGCGGTGGCGGAGGAGGAGGCGGTAGAGGAGGAGGAGGAGGGGGGTGTTCTTCTCGTGTCCCTGCCAGGAATGTTAGGCGGGGAGACGAGGTACACCGGGCCAGTTTGGGAAGCAGTCCCAGCCTCAACTACATTCACCCAGTGTGCCGTCAGTGAAATGTAGCGTCCCTGTCCGCATGCACTTGTCCACGCGTCGGTGGTCAAGTGGACCTTTGTGCAAAGCGCGGAACTAAGGGCCCGCCTGATGTTGAGTGACACGTGCTGGTGCAAGGCGGGGACGGCACACCGGGAGAAGTAGTGACGGCTAGGGACGGCATAGCGAGGTGCCGCAGTTGCCATCAGGGTCCAGGAAGGCGGGAGTTTCAACAAGCCGGAACGCCAACATCTCCTGGGCCAGCAGTTTAGCGATGTTGGCGTTCAAGGCTTGCGCGTGGTGGGTGGTTAGCAGTGTATTTCTGCACGCCGCTCCAATGTCTGAGAGATGGTGGGTTGTTGTAAAGAAACGCCTGATGGTGCCTTTGATGGTGCAGGAGAAGGAGATAAGACAGGACCAGGGGAGGATGAGGTAGAAGTCAACAAAGTGGCGGAGGCAGATGAAGTGGTGTCCTGGCTCGTCCTCTGGAGTGCATCGCCAGCACAGTCAGCAGTGGCAGTGGCAGAGGCAGTGGCAGAGCAGTGGCAGTGGCGTGAACGGCAGGCGGCCTTTGTCCTGCCGTTGCTGCCTGCCACTGATTCCAGTGCTTGGATTCCAAATGACGGCGCATTGAAGTGGTGGACAGGTTGCTCTTCTCAGAGCCCCTAATCAATTTCGAGAGGCAAATTGTGCAGACAACACTATATCTGTCCATCGGCGCATTCCTTGAAAAAACTCCACACCTTCGAGAAACGTGCCCTCGAGGTGGGAGTTTTTCGGGGCTGGGTACGAACTGGAACATCTTGGGAGATTCCGGGTGTGGCCTGGCTTCGCCTAAGCTGCTGACCTCTGCCTCTGCCTCTAGCTACCCTTTTTGGTGCTGCACCTGCCTCAACATCCACACTACTTTCCCCGCTTGACATCCCCCCTGTCCAGGTCGGGGTCAGTGTCCTCATCATCCACCACTTCCTCTTCCAACTCCTGTCTCATCTCCTCCTCCCCGCACAATGCGCCGGTCAACTGGATGCCCTGACGGCAACTGCGTCACATCATCGTCGATGAGGGTGGGTTGCTGGTCATCCACCACCAAATCGAACGGAGATGGAGGAGACTCTAGTGTTTGAGCATCTGGACACAGATGCTCCTCTGTTAGGTTCGTGGAATCGTGACGTGGAGAGGCAGGTTGAGGGACAATGAAAGGAGCGGAGAACAGCTCTGGGGAGCAGGGACAGTTTGGGTTATTGTTCTGTAAAGCTTCGGAATTTTGGGAGGAAGGAAGACAAGACTGTTGGGTAATAGGGAGGAGAGGAGGCAGAGTCTGACTGGCTGCTGGACAATGTGCTGTAAGCGTTCTCTGACAGCCATTGCAAGACCTGTTCCTGGTTCTCGGGCCTACTAAGGTTTGTACCCTGCAGTTTAGTTAATGTGGCAAGCAACCCTGGCACTGTGGAGTGGCGCAATGCTTGCTGCCCCACAGGAGTAGGCACGGGACGCCCTGTGGCTTCACTGCTACCTTGCTCCCCAGAACCATTCCCCCCGACCTCGCCCCACGGCCTCGTCCACGTCCCTTTCCCGGGAGCCTTGCGCATTTTGAATTCCTAGTTAGAAATTGGCACTGTATACCAGTAGTAAAAATTGTGGGTGCACGTAACCCCCAATATATTCTTTGAATTCCCAGTCAGACACTGGCACTATATGGCAGTAGCAAGAAATGAGGGTATTTATAACCCCAATATATTCTTTGAATTCCCAGTCAGACAATGGCACTGTATACCAGTAGTAAAAATTGTGGGTGCACGTAACCCCAATATATTCTTTGAATTCCCAGTCAGAAACTGGCACTATATGGCAGTAGCAAGAAATGAGGGTATTTGTATTCCCAATATACTCTTTGAATTCCCAGTCAGACAATGGCACTGTATACCAGTAGTAAAAATTGTGGGTGCACGTAACCCCAATATATTCTTTGAATTACCAGTCAGAAACTGGCACTATATGGCAGTAGCAAGAAATGAGGGTATTTATAACCCCAATATATTCTTTGAATTCCCAGTCAGACAATGGCACTGTATACCAGTAGTAAAAATTGTGGGTGCACGTAACCCCAATATATTCTTTGAATTCCCAGTCAGAAACTGGCACTATATGGCAGTAGCAAGAAATGAGGGTATTTGTATTCCCAATATACTCTTTGAATTCCCAGTCAGACAATGGCACTGTATACCAGTAGTAAAAATTGTGGGTGCACGTAACCCCAATATACTCTTTGAATTCCCAGTCAAACAATGGCACTGTATACCAGTAGTAAAAATTGTGGGTGCACGTAACCCCAATATATTCTTTGAATTACCAGTCAGAAACTGGCACTATATGGCAGTAGCAAGAAATGAGGGTATTTATAACCCCAATATATTCTTTGAATTCCCAGTCAGACAATGGCACTGTATACCAGTAGTAAAAATTGTGGGTGCACGTAACCCCAATATATTCTTTGAATTCCCAGTCAGACACTGGCACTATATGGCAGTAGCAAGAAATGAGGGTATTTATAACCCCAATATATTCTTTGAATTCCCAGTCAGACAATGGCACTGTATACCAGTAGTAAAAATTGTGGGTGCACGTAACCCCAATATATTCTTTGAATTACCAGTCAGAAACTGGCACTATATGGCAGTAGCAAGAAATGAGGGTATTTATAACCCCAATATATTCTTTGAATTCCCAGTCAGACAATGGCACTGTATACCAGTAGTAAAAATTGTGGGTGCACGTAACCCCAATATATTCTTTGAATTCCCAGTCAGAAACTGGCACTATATGGCAGTAGCAAGAAATGAGGGTATTTGTATTCCCAATATACTCTTTGAATTCCCAGTCAAACAATGGCACTGTATACCAGTAGTAAAAATTGTGGGTGCACGTAACCCCAATATATTCTTTGAATTCCCAGTCAGACACTGGCACTATATGGCAGTAGCAAGAAATGAGGGTATTTGTATTCCCAATATACTCTTTGAATTCCCAGTCAAACAATGGCACTGTATACCAGTAGTAAAAATTGTGGGTGCACGTAACCCCAATATATTCTTTGAATTCCCAGTCAGACACTGGCACTATATGGCAGTAGCAAGAAATGAGGGTATTTGTATTCCCAATATATTCTTTGAATTCCCAGTCAGACAATGGCACTGTATACCAGTAGTAAAAATTGTGGGTGTATATAGCCCCAATTCTATTGCTAGGGGACTTGCAGGGTATTTCTGGGGTGAAGGTGGGGGGGCACACCGTTGGAACGGGTATCGGGGTATATATCGGGTATACGGGAATACACTGACAGTGTATTCCATTCAGGATCCTGGGAAAGCTGGGTTGCGGCGATTGAGCCCGTCAGTGCCACGTTACACTGACAAGCTTCTCCCTGGAATTTAGCTCTTACAAGAGCTGTTGGTTGTCTTCTCCTTTCTATCCTAGCCTGTCCCTGCCTACCCAGAATCTAAGCCCTAGCTAGCTGGACGGAAACCTCCGTCCTCGGTGAATTGCAAGCTCAGAATGACGCGAACCTGGGCGGCGCTGTTCTTTTAAATTAGAGGTCACATGTTTTCGGCAGCCAATGGGTTTTGCCTACTTTTTTCAACGTCACCGGTGTCGTAGTTCCTGTCCCACCTACCCTGCGCTGTTATTGGAGCAAAAAAGGCGCCAGGGAAGGTGGGAGGGGAATCGAGTAATGGCGCACTTTACCACGCGGTGTTCGATTCGATTCGAACATGCCGAACAGCCTAATATCCGATCGAACATGAGTTCGATAGAACACTGTTCGCTCATCTCTAGTCAGCAACAATACTCAGGTAGGCTTTGGCGTTGCAACGATGCTCAATTGGTACCAAGGGGCCCAAAGAGTGCCAAGAAAATATTCCCCACACCATGACACCACCACCACCAGCCTGAACCGTTGATACAAGGCAGGATGGATCCATGCTTTCATGTTGTTGACGCCACATTCTGACCCTACCATCCGAATGTCACAGCAGAAATCGAGACTCATCAGACCAGGCAACGTTTTTCCAATCTTCAATTGTCCAATTTCGATGAGCTTGTGCAAATTGTAGCCTCAGTTTCCTGTTCTTAGCTGAAAGGAGTGGCACCCGGTGTGGTCTTCTGCTGCTGTAGCCCATCTGCCTCAAAGTTCGACGTACTGTGCGTTCAGAGATGCTCTTCTGGCTACCTTGGTTGTAACGGCTGGCTATTTGAGTCACTGTTGCCTTTCTATCAGCTCGAACCAGTCTGGCCATTCTCCTCTGACCTCTGGCATCAACAACGCATTTCCGCCCACAGAACTGCCGCTCACTGGATGTTTTTTCTTTTTCGGACCATTCTCTGTAAACCCTAGAGATGGTTTTGCGTGAAAATCCCAGTAGATCAGCAGTTTCTGAAATACTCAGACCAGCCCTTCTGGCACCAACAACCATGCCACGTTCAAAGGCACTCAAATCACCTTTCTTCCCCATACTGATGCTCGGTTTGAACTGCAGGAGATTGTCTTGACCATGTCTACATGCCTAAATGCACTGAGTTGCCGCCATGTGATTGGCTGATTAGAAATTAAGTGTTAACGAGCAGTTGGACAGGTGTACCTAATAAAGTGGCCGGTGAGTGTAGGTCTGTGTTTACATACAGAGGTAAGGGACTCCCTATCTCGGCTCTTATCAGACAAATTAAATTAAACCTACTGACTGGAAGAGCAGAAGATAAAGAGCTCAGAAATACAAGCAGGAGCACTCACCTCCCCCTCCCCTATCTGAGAGCAGGGAGCTAGGTCACTAGTGTGGTGCCGAGACATAAACAGCTCAGAAATACAAGCTGCTCCCGACCACTCAGCCCCTCCTCCCTCCCTGAGAGCAGGAGCTACATCACTTGTGGGCAGAGGAAATAAGCTCATCACCAGGCCCACGGTTATGGAAACGCAGTGTAAACAATGAAGTGAATAAATTTAGTTAGCGGCCAAACAAAGCAGTTTTGATAAAGCAATGTATTTAGGAAAAGTTTTAAATCCACATAAACTAGCAGTATAGATCGGATCCTTGAGATGGGACAACCCCTTTAAGTCACTTTTGACTTTGACTCAAAAAAACACAGCAAGATCTGCAACAGAAAGAGTAGTGCAGACTCCTGGGAAGTCCTTTTAAGACTAAGGCCCTATGGGCCGGAAACGCAGTGCTAAACTGCTGCGGGAACAACCGCAGCATGAACGCATTGCAGTTCTTCCCGCAGCGCTTTGAACAGAAAGTTCACAGAGTTTCCCCTGCAGACTTTCTGTTCCAATTATATCTACGGGGAAGCCGCCGGTGTTTCCGTAGATATAATTGACATGCTTCGATTTTTAAAACCGCAACGGTATTGGAAATTGCAGCGTGTCCATGCTGTGATTTTTTTTTTTTCCCCGCAAAGTGGGGATGGGATTCGCATGAATCTCATCCACTTTGCAAGTACTGTAAAACGCAGCGGCGTCTCCAGCCCGTGGGGCCTCAGCCTTAGGCGTTGCAGAAACGCACCTTTTTTTTGTTGTTGCTGTTTTTGAGACAAAGGCAGGAGTGGATTTATCAAAATGTAGAAGTATCTGTACTTCCAATAGATTTCCCATTGCTTATGTAGCCATTCTTGACATTGGCTCAAAAAACCACTGCATAATCTGCAACAAAAAAGCTGTGTTTCTGTAACCTGGGTCTCAACCTAAGATCTCATACACAAGGGTTCTGCACAACCAACCCCAAGCAATATATGGGTACGTATGAGCACTATTGGTAAAAATTATTACAACTTACAGTTTTGTGTTGTATGTACAGATTACTGTTTTATATACAGATACACTTTCATTTGTTCCAGGCTTATCTAGATAAAAATCCAGAAACTTTCCAGCCTAAGATAGAAAAGCTAACAACTGGTGACGTAAAACCAAAACATACCAAAGGCTGCAACTGCAAGAGATCTGGGTGTCTTAAAAATTACTGTGAATGTTATGAGGTGAGTAAAGCTGGAGGGTTGTAACTAAGGAGAGTCTATGGGATGTATAAAGATGATTGAACAGATGTGTCACGGCTTTCTGTAGAGGTGCTACAGCAATGTGGAGGCTAAGGCTGAGTTCACACGGGGTATTTTCACACATTTTCCAGCTGCCATCTCCCCACGGTGGAATGCTGATGCAGAGCATTGCCTTTCTGCCGCTGACTAGGCCCAGAGGAATAGGCCTAAACATTAGGGAGTCTCGAGCCCTGGACTCTGCGGCAAAATCAGCTGCAGCTTTCGCGCAAGATCGAGCAGGTCGCTTATTTTTTTTCGTGACTCGCTGTGATCTCTGCCTTCCATTGTTTTCGTGTGGGCAAAATCTGACGCTGATTCGGGGACGGAATCCACCTCCAAATCAGTGTCAATTCCTACATGTGCTTTCCTGCTGTTCTATTAGTATCTGCGAGTCTACACTTTTAGAATATCCATTCGTTTAGAAACTTTGAGTATATTAATTATTAATTGTATAAATGTTTTCATTTTTTTGTAGGCTAAAATCTTGTGCTCCTCTATGTGTAAATGTTACGCATGTAAAAATTATGAAGAGAGTCCAGACCGCAAATATCTTAGGAATAGACAGCAATGTGCAGATATGGAGAGGTATGAATCTGATATAGCTTTACATCACGTCATATGTAAGAAGAGAAGCAATGAGAATATGTATTAAACCATTGCATTCTTCTATATGCTACCTCCTGTCTTGTCCTGTGATTGACCTTGGAATACATATATATACCAACGTATAAGTAAGACTCCATCTCTGGAGCTACTTTAAAGTACGTCAGTACATTTTATTTAAAAAAAAAAATCCCTGCCATAAGGTTTTTAATACTTAAAGGGAGTCTGTCAGCACAAAATTGAGCAGGGTAGTCAGCACAGGATTGCTGCTCTATCCTTGTAGAAATGGGCCTTTTATCCCTATGCAAATCAGCAAGAAGGGCCAAAAGGCTAAGGCCCCATGGGACGATCCGCGGGAACGCATCGAGGTTCCTCCCGCAGCGCCTTGAACAGAAAGTTTGCAGAGTTTTCTTCTGTGGACTTTCTGTTACTCTTATATCTACGGGAAAGCCGCCGGCGTTTCCATAGATGTATTTGACATGCTGTGATTTCCAAAACCGCGCTGGTTTTGGAAATCACAGCGTGTCCCCCGCTGCAGTTTTTAATGCAAAGTGGGCATGGGATTTGCATGAATCCCTTCCACTTTGCAGTTGCTGTATAACATCGCAATTTTTCCCGCGGCATTTCTGTCCTAAGGGTGTTGATTTTCATCATTGGGCTTCACTATCTGCTGCTGCTAACAGCTGCGCATCCATGTGCATGTCTGATGACGTCTCATAGTACCCGGAAGTGAAAATCACAGCATGACCATTATACTTGTGAAAATGCTGGTGTTTACCATATAGCTATAATAAGAGCAGAAAGTCTGCAGAGGAAAACTCTCAGAGGAAAGGCGTAATGCGTTTTTTGCTGCATTTTGCTACATGGGGCCTTAGCCTAAATAACATTTTACAGTCATTTTGTATGTAGGAATTTTGGATGGATTGTGGCAATACTATTGCACAGTAATGCTAAGGTTAAACATATCATAAAAACTCTGCTAAATATCTGCAGGGACATTCATCAGTAATTTCCACTTTGAAAAAGCCACAGCAAAAACCACACAAAATTGGGGCAACACGGTGGCTCAGTGGTTAGCACTGCAGCCTTACAGCGCTGGAGTCCTGGGTTCAATCCTGCCAGGAACAACAGCTGCAAGGAGTTTGTATGTTCTCCCCATGTTTGCGTGGATTTCCTCCTATTCTACAAAGACATACTGATAGGAAAAAAAAAATTACATTGGGATCCCTATATGGGGCTCACAATCTACATTTAAAAAAATAAATAAATTCCAATCTATATATTACTTTGCACCCCCCATGACTTTAAACCACTAGAAAAAAGCAAATGCAGTGTGTGGTGTAAAAATAAAGCCCATGGGCACAGAAGTATTATGGGAATACCTCTGAACTATGCATGTCTGATATCTATGGCTGATATTACACCCCCAATGTCCTGAAAGTGAAGATCTGTTCAGTGCATAGTGCTTTATCAGTGTGAATTATACGAGATATATCATTGTTATATTCTTTGTTTATAGCATTTTACGGGATTGCGCTTCCATAGAATTTGTGAGGGCAACGTGCGCCTGTCTTTTAGCCCGGGCTGAAGTCGCTGAAAGAGAACGGTATTCGACTTGCTTTTCAGAGCAAATGATAATTGAAGAATTTGGTAAATGCTTAGAACAAGTATTACAAAGAGACCAGGACTAGAGAAAGCTGTTTGTGATCTGCTCAGTTACTTACTTTCTGATTACAGTATTTTTATCTTAGTTGAGCTTCTATATATAGGCAACAATATAAGATTTATTATTTTATTAAGGATGTTTTTGTCATGTACAGCTTTCTAGACAGAAAGTAACGTTCTGCATAGGTGTTTTATAGAGTAGAGGAGTACAATACTTGGAAAATCTGGGCATTCAGGATGTTCAGGAGTTCTAGCCTTGAGTGCTACAATCTATACACATGACTAGTTTAACTATAGTAATGTTATATTTGTTTTATTGCATAATATTATCTGCTGGTAGTGAAACACTTAGGGTTACACTACTACCGTTATTAATATCCTGTGATCCGTCATGGCTGAGAACAACAGACATTACCTGTAGAGGTTTTCCTCTGCTGACTTTCTGTTCCTATTAGACCGGGTTCACACGATGTCTTTTGGCATGTAATGTGGCACGTAGACGCCGCGGGAGCTTTTGTGGGCCGTATACGCTCCCATTGATTTCATACGTGGGATCATATACGCGGTGCTATTTTGCGGCTGTGATTTTGCGGCGGCCGCAAAATAGCACCGCATATACGGTCCCGGCTCCCATTGAAATCCCATTGAAAATGGGAGAGTGTACGGCCCGCAAAAGCTCCCGCGGCGTCTACGTGCCACATTACATGCCAAAAGACATCGTGTGAATCTGGCCTTAGGGTCCATTCACATGGAGGAAAATGGTGAGGAATTTGTGGAATTTCAGCGCTGAAAAAAAAAAAGCCTCCCATTGACTTCAATGGTTTCCTTTTTCTGCTAGCGGAAAAAAAGCTAGCAAAACCCATTGAAGTCAATGGAGGCTTTTTTCAGCGCTGAGATTCCACACCAAATTCCTCACCATTTTCCTCCATGTGAATGAACCCTTATACCTATACAGGAAACGCCATTGTTTTCTCAGGTATAATTGACATATTGCTTTTTTGAAATTGCAGATTTTCCACTGCGAATATTTTTCTGCAATGTGTGGATGAGATTACCCAGAATCCCATCCACTTTACAGATAATGTAAAGCGCAGCATTTTTGGCCAATGTGTTTCCGCCTCAGCCAAAATGCTGCGTTTTTGCAATTTGCATCCCCGGCCTGAAGCTTCCTTCTGCATGCTTGTTTATCTGACAGGAGAAAGAACACATGCCTGCCAGACTTTGTCTTTTATTATAAAAGCAAACCAACATGACAGAAGAAAGCTTCCATCAAATCAATGGGAACAGACACCTACCATCCGTCACTCTATTGCTGCTAATCCTGTAATGGGTGACTGCAACGGACATTCATAACAATAGTGTGTTCATCCCTTTATGTTTTACAAAATCAAACGCAATGCAACAGCTCAAAATCAGGAATAGCTGCTATGGAATAGAGTCTGAACGGCACAGCTAAAACCAGCCAATTCTAGGTTTTTTTTTCTTTTTTTTGCCATGGTTCGAACCAATGCTGGGATATTTCCTGGTAGACCCAACCTGTGTGAATCTGTGCTATCACTAGGCTATCAGTGAATG